>NC_135533.1:15770457-16073487 GCF_045843805.1 Urocitellus parryii | reverse complement strand
AGTGGAGCTCTGTGCAGGGGTGAGTGAGTTCTCTCCTTCCAGCCTTCTGTGACATAGATCTTTCCAGACGGAAACAGGGCCCCAATACTTCTGCTCCAGAATCTTACGGTTTTTGAAAATGAAACTACCATTTCTATTTTTTACCAATGTCCCTGTTGACTGGCAAACACTCCTTGCTTCCCCTCTGCCCATCCCTTGCTCCTTGTCAGGTCTTAAGAGTATAAACTGCTAAGAAAACAAATCTCACACAGTGCTCTGAATCTGTCCTCCCCTCTGATTTCTGGTTGGGAAGAGTCTCGTAGGAGGCACCCTGGTCCTTCCTAAAACAGACATCCAGCAGGCAGATCCACCTAAAGCCCACAGATAGAAAGCAAAGGTTCAAGGTGGCCCCACCCAGTTACAGGTGCAAAATGCTACAAGTTTGGAAGAAGGACCACTGAAGTCTGGCTGGAGGAAGTGGGAAGCTCTGTGCTTACCAACTGTAGGGCCCTTCACTTGACATTCATACTGCATCCGTTCCAAACTCCAAGATGATTATCTGCTGAATCCACTGCAGATGAAAATGGTTGTTCAACGATCCCTGATTTCTAACAGTTTATAATCCAGCTCTTTAAGATGAGCAAACATGCCGTTTAAAATGCGTATTTTTATAGTCTGGAATTTTGGTGGAAGGCCATAGGGATGGGTTCTGTGCTGTGTGCTGCTGTCCCCTGCTCAGTGGGTGAAGGTGGGTAAAAATAAACTTAGTGGCTATCCTCATACGGTCTGACGGTAGAAATGACAACCCGGCAAAGGAACCAACAATTGGCAGATTTTAATCAGAGCAAAGTGGATTAACTCGTCCAACTCAGACAGCTACATAGGTTCCTAGGACCCAATAAACTTTGGGAAATTCGTCTACACTCATACCAAACAACAAAAACCCCCTTGATTTTCATCCTAAGAAAATAACAGTGACTGGGTTCTAGAAATTGCTTATAGGAATTGCTTATGCTAAAATACTAAGTAGTTGTCTTAAATTCATATAACTAGTAAGTAGAAGACTAAGATGTTGAGAACAGTCTGACCCCACCGCTTGAGTACTTTCTAATATGGTAGAGCACAGTGCCTAATCAGTCACCTAATAAAATCAACTATGATATACTGCTTAGTTAAGTAGATTTTTCTTAAATTCAATCACAGTAACATCATATTGACAACAGCCCAATGAAGAGATTTGTCCACCATTGGACATGAAAATGTGATTAAAAAGGACCAAGCCACACAGAAAGGACAGCCACAATAAAACCCAGGCCAATGGCAATGGTTTTACTAGCAAAACTTCAGTGATAACAGCACAAATAAAAAACCACAAAGGCAAATAAACATTCTGTGGTACACTGTTAGATGTAACCAAAGATGAAATGCAGGTGAAAAAAAAAAATCTAAGGTATTCCTCACCCTGCTTTAGGTCCCAGGAAGTCCCAGGAAGTCAAGGCTTTATTTAGACAAATGGAAAAGATAGGACCTGTCCCTTTATCAGAAACCCAACAAGTAGAGATGGCATGGCTTTAGGATTGCTCAATGGTACACACAGAGCAGAAAGGAGGGAGACCTGAGCATACACCTCAGAACTACAGGTAGAGTTTCAGTAGGTGCCTCTCATCCAGTTACATAGTCCTGAGACGATGCAGCTAATCAAAGATCATTTCCTTGACCACATCAGCTAATAGGACAATGGGAGAATCACCCCTCCTGGGGCACTTTGGGTTTGCTGAACTCCTTTGAAGAGCACTTGCTGTCTCTGTTCACAGAAGACAGATGAAGCATGTCCTTTTTACTGGCAAGCCTGTGTGACCTTATAACTGATATGCTGATCTGCACTGATGTGGTACTTTCTCTGGTGCCACCAGGACAGATGCCACTAGGCAGTTGTTGCACTGAGGACTTGGATGACAGCTGCTACCCTGATTACTGAAGGGCTGGGTGGAGAAAAGGCAGCCTTCAGATGAAATGGAAAAATTATTTTAACACTAAAGCTATAAAAAAGTCATCCATAGGACACACCCAATGGTGCCTTCAAAGCTCAATATAAACTTCCCCTTTCTTATTGTATTTTAAATCATCAGTGATTGTGGCTAATTATGGTTTAATGAATTCTTGGGCTTCTGGGAGCAAGGTCTTAATTTAGAGAAAGGAATACTCTTAGCATACATTTATCTGGGCCAACAGATTTTTCACGACTTGTTAAACTGGAGTGTCCAACACTTGATTGGAAATGTGGATTTTGTCCTATGGCGAGATGTAAAAATAAACTTAGTGGCTATCCTCATATAGTTCCTTCCAAAAGAGCAGTCGAAAGCAGCTGGCAGACTTGCCCAAAATAAAGCATCCCCTGTATTTTGTGAGGCATATCAGAGGAAATTGGGCAAAACATTTAAAAGTACCCAAGAGTGCGAGACACCATCTTACAATAACTGGGAAACGAATCAGCAGCCTCATGTGTTATCTTTGTATTTGATTTAATTTGTTTCCTTCTATTTCCTTTATTTACAAGAGAGAGCAAAAGACAGTGAGAATAACCATACAGTTATTGCAGGTGGGACTTTGGACACTCAGGTACCTAGTTTCCCACTGGAGTCAGAACCCGGACCCAGGAAGAAGAATGAACTGGTGGTTCCCAATTACTCGCTGTGTTGGGAGCTTCTACCTGCACCTCTCTGCAGACACACTTCCCATCAATCTTGGAACACATCTTACTTAGGAATGGAAATCAATAGGCAATGGTGTGTGTGCACACACATGTGTATCTAAAACACTCTCTGGGTTGATCAGCCCCCTTCAGAGATGAAGAAAATTTATTACATCCTTCTGGGAGCACCTAGAACAGTAATTTCCAAATTCCCAATTATGAACCACTACTGAGTGGCAAAATTACTTGGGTTGTGACTGGTGTATCTTTTTAATGAAATGGAACTAAACAGGATACACAGAATCAGAGGATATCGTAGGTAGTATGTAAATATTAATTGGTGAAATATACACATTAACTAACTGTACGATTATGTATGTATAGGTTAGTCACATGTACATATCTCTATATAACGTCAGTTATATCATTAGTTGGCTATATGATGTGTGTGTGTGTGTTCGTATGGCGTGACTGGTATGTTATTATATGAAATGTAAAATGATTACATAATCAAAAAATTCTGTCATTAATCTAGAGTATATGCACATGCACAAAATATGCCAGTGAATCTCAGGTGGCCTCAGGATGGGATAAAGCATGATGTCCTTCTGAGGCAAAATCCAACCATAATCCCCCTCCTGGCCCAGCCTCATCATGGAGAGCTAGTGTCCAGCAAGTTCAAGGGCTGGAGGGAGTGTCCAAAAGCTGAAACATCTATACCAAGGGGGAGGAGGAGGAGGGATGTGATGTTGGCAAGTAGCAGTCTACACATTCCGTGAAGATACTTAAGGACAATCAAGAGCTATCTCAAAACCTCCGAACACCAAGTGTGACATAACGAAAGACAACTATATAAGCTAAAACTCCTGAACTTTGAATTAATGCCTATTTGTATAACCATCTCTGGCTTAAATATGAGGAGTGTTCATGAGGTTCTGGCCAAAATTAAAAAGAAAAAAAAAAGAATACAAAACGTCTCTTTTTTCTATCCGAGTGATTTCTACATTACGGGAAGTCCCACCCACCCCCCAGGGACCAGAAAGCATGTCTTTCTTCTTTCTTTTCTTTTTTTTTTTATGTTTTTACATTTTTATTGGTGCATTATAATTATATATAGTAGTGAGATTCATTATGCCAAACGTATGTTTGTGCATTTTTGATAATGACAAAAGCTAAGCCTTAATAATTGGTTAGAACTTAAACATGCTTCAATTTATGTAGCCATCAACTTCCAACATTCAAGTGAACATCAGAAGACAATTGTGACATTAGTTTGATGCTGGAATCCTACAGTTCCATGAAATCATAGAACATGCATAAATGACACCGGCCATATTTAGAAGCTACAGTAGTTTAGTTTTGTTGTTTTATTCCCCCCCACCACCACCACCACCATCAGAAAGAAAATCCAGACACCAGTTCCAAATTACTGTATTACCTACTGGGCCAGGAACATAAAAAAAATGGATTCTAGAATATCTCCTGGTTGGTAGAATTTCTAACTTTACACTAAATTACACTAAAATGTCCCTCTAATCCCTCTGGGGAACTTGGTTTAGTCCCCAACAGCTCGGAAGTTTGAAATATTTCCACTTGAGAAGAAAAAGAATACTCTCCGCACAACAAGAACTTGGAGGCAATGAAGAAATGAAAAGTGAATTCGACCAAGATAAAAGTCCACAGAAAAATAACTCGGGCCGTTCATCTGACTGTGTGGCTTCTCTGTGAGTGGCAGGGAGCTACCATTAGTCTAAAGGAAGTGCAAAGATCTCACATACAGAAGAGGGCAAGAGCGTGACCAGTGCAAAGGAACACAGCTGTGCAGACCGAACCGCCCAGGAGGGCCAGAGGGCAGTGGGAGCCCAGACTTGGCTGGAGAGACCGTATCCAGGAATCTCATAGTGATCTTAAAGAATTAAGAAATGGGGTGCTGGGGAGAAGAACTCTAGCTACAAGGAAGGTCAAAGAACAAAAATAATAGAGATGGCTGCCAAGACCGGCATGTTCCGCCTTCTGTGGAGTCTAGGGAAAGAGAAGAGCAGAAGCCGCAGGCCACACATCCTGAGGCTCCTCCTCACCCAGCTCCACACCAGGCCAGTAACTGTCCATGAGGGGTTCTCAGCATCTGCTGCTCACAGCGCCCTCCCAGGCTACGTCTGAATTTAGAATTCTTGGACTCCCCAGGGGAGGCCCAGGAGGTTACTAGGATGCACAGAGCCATGCCAGGCAGCAGCCCTGCTGTGCTTCTCTTCCCATCCCTGGTCTACCACAGGGGTCAGATGGTCCTGAAGACCCAGGACGTATGATGCCCAGAAGAGACACTGGAGGAGCACAGGAGCTGTTCTGCTAGGGACGGCCAGACCAGAGGCCCTGTCTTATATGGGCCAGTTCTCAAGAATGATTATCAAGATGGTAAGTAACCTGGAGAAAAGAAGTAATGCTTCCTCTGGGCACAAAGGCAGGCTTATTTAGTACTTGCTATAAAAGCAGGAGATTCTCCAAGCTCAGGCCACAAACCCATTGAGAGCGCAGCACCCACCTGGATCTCCCCTGGACTCAAGGGCAAGGAGAACTGAGGCAAATTTGCTGGTGCTCACACTGCCTCCTGCGCTGGGTGACACGGCCCTTTGTCTTGGACTCAGGAATCTCATGACTTCTATAAGTAAGGTCAAACTGAATCCCAGACCTGATACGCTGGGAAGGATTTCATGGGTGCACCTGCCTAAGTTCAAATTCCATGCACAGCCTCCACAAAGAACTGTTGATGGCCACTCCACTGGCCTCAGGGGTACCCACTGGTCACCTGGTTTGTTCTTCAAAGAGCAGACTCAGAGGACAAAACCACACAGACCCTGGAAATGGGCAGAGGCCCTTTGGTCAGAGAATTCTAGGACCGCAGCTACCAGGCAGGTCTAGAAGGGGCAGGGCAGAGTTCTGGTAGACACATCCCTTTGTCCTGCTGACTGCTCGTCCCATGAAGAAGGAACGGGTGCAAGACCGCCAGAGCAGGGCTCTCTAAAACACTGGACCCCACGCAGGGGCTCTCCTGTCCAGATCTAAAACTGGTCCCATCCTGGGGGAAGAAAGAGAGGCCCAGCAGCAGGAGAAAACAAGGCAAGAACCTGGTTAAAAGTTAAGGAGTTGAGTCCTGTACCCTACTCCACTCCTAAATGTTTGGATGGTGTTAACCCCACAGGACCTCAGCCTCTCCTCCTGTAAAATAAAGTGATCAGCGGTTAAAAAAGATGACATCTAAAGTGTATTTCTAAGCCCCTATGCTCCCATAAATTACAGCTAGAGGAGAGGGACGGTAGCTCACAGCCCCGTCGAAGGATAAGAATAAAATGAGTCCAGATGGAGCAAACCAAGCCACACGCACACCTGAAACCGATGTGCTGGGTAGGAAATGTGCATCACTTATGTGGAAGAAGAGGATGTAAGCAGAAGTGACAGTGTGTGTCAAGAAGGAGAGAAGGTGGGGCCATCCAGAGAGCTAGCAGATCAGAGAGAACAAGGACAAGCTTAGGGAAGCAGAGAGGACTCTCTAGCAGACACACATGGGCACCGCCTGGTAAGTGAAAATGTATTTCCCGATGAAGAAGAGCCCTGGGGAAACCATCTCACTTCCATCTCACACATTTCTTGATGGCGTGCAATTAGTGAATCGTCTCAGCAAAGAAAGTGCCGAGGTGCTTCCACAGCATGTCAGCTCTGCCCCAAGAGGTTCTTGGAGAAGGGTGAAGAGAGTGTCCTTCTCTCCTTGCTGACCCTGCCCCCTTTCAGTGTCCTGAGCTCAGATAAAAGGGTCTTTCCCCCTGGAAACCAACCAGGTTGGTTACTGGAGGTTACTGCTTAGTTCAGTTTAAACAAAAAGATTCACAAGTGATTTATAATCCAAGCACTAAGGTTCATCTGGAGAGATGGAAAAGTCCCTGTAGCCTAAAACCAGGAAAATGTAATAAAGAATCCTTTTCCTTCCATTTGGTTAATGACGAGACACATGCACATTCTCCTGCCACGTCATGCCACACCGTGAGAGATGGCGCCATGGCACCAAGGTCTCCCACTCACTTCTGGTGGCCCAGGATCCTGTCCATGTATTGCGGTTATTTCTACCTCTGTCCTGCTGCCTCCAGAGGATAATAATGAAAGAAGCACCACCAGGAGCATAAACACAGCTGTGCATTCAGTCAGTCCAGCCCTGGGCTTAGGTCAAGCACCAGGTCACCCACAAGGTATAATGTGACTAAGTCTTCTCTTACCATGTGCCCCAAATGGCAGCTCCCTGCATCTGACTTGGGGCAGGGGATTGCTGGTGCTTGCACTGTAGTCATTTTGGCTAATTTGAAGTCCTCTGAGCAAGGGGAGGTCCTGGGTGGGGAACAGGAGCAGGTGGCACTGTAGGTCATGGGCCCTGTTTCAACAGCAGCTCTGCTTTTGTTTATTTCCCTCTCAAGTTGAAATACACCAAAACCCACTGATCTCAGATATCATGGCCCTAGCAGCTCCCTAGAAAATTATCTGTGAAAGGATTACGGGGAGGAATTAATTGTCAGCCACAACCGCCACACAAAGGCTGTTCACCAGGAGAAAATTTGAAGAGGAAGCAAAGTGAGAACACACAGAGCCACTGGTGGGAACCGTAACAGAGGCTCACAACCGTCAAGGGACATGGTGACAAGTATTCCCAGACAGAGAAAGATAAATACCGCACGGTGTCACTTATGTGTAGAACATTTTTTAAAAAGTCAAACCCAGAAAGAGGAGAGCGGCACAGTGGCTGCCCGGGGCCAGGAGGTCAGTGACAGGGGACGCTGGTCACCGTGTAGAGACTTCCATTTATAGAATGGGCAACTTCTGGGGACCTGACATTCAGCAGGTAACTGCTGTGTGACCCTGCATGTGCTAACAGGGTAGGCCTTCGGCGTCTGCACAGAAGAAAAGGAGAAAGAAGAAAGAAAGAAAAAGGAAGAAAGAGAACAAAAAGAGGGGAAAAAATAATTAAAAAATGTGGTAACTGAGGCGCTGAGTGTGTTGATTCACTGGATTGCGGTCATTTCTCAGTGGACACACATGTCAACCCATGACACCACACCCTTTAAAAATGAAGAATTGTACCTCAGGAAAGCTAAAAATAAACAAAACCACAAAGAAATTTTCCTTCTCTAATGAATGTCCTACGCTACCCCTGGTCACATTCAGATACCCACGTCATGACAGAGATTCTTTAAATGGAGGTTCAAATAAGGATTCTGTAGAAATATAGTGATAGAAACATATGTCCAGTGCATTTTTGTTAAATGAAAACAGTTTCCAATACAGGAATATGCCCAGTAAAAATACATATAAAATATCCCTGAATGTGACAATTTAAGTAAAGGGACCAGGATTTTTTAAAAAATATATTTTCAAAAGTTCTTTTGCAATGAGCATATAATACATGTATATCTTCTTGTAAGTTTAAAAAATATGAAAAACAAGAGGGACTCTTAAATTAAAAAGTGTGCACATAGCAAAAGAACAATTGAAAAGAAGAAGTGGCAGCCTATGGTAGGGTAGAAAACATTCACAAATCCTGTGAAACATTAGGGCTAATGTCCAAAATAATAAGGAACTCGTACAACTCAATAACAAAAGGGCAAACCGAGTTAAAGGAGGGCAAAGGACCTCAAAGACATTTTGGGGAAAGGGGTACTGGGGAATGAACCCAGGGGTGTTTAACAACTGAGCCACATACCCAGCCCTTTTGGGGGGTTGGGGGTACCTGGGGTTGAACTCAGGGACACTCAACCACTGAGCCACATCCCCAGCCATTTTTTAGGGGGTGGGGGTACCAAGGATTGAATTCAAGGGCACATGGCCACTGAGCCACATCCCCAGCCCTATTTTGTATTTTATTCAGAGACAGGGTCTTACTGAGTTGCTTAGTGCCTCACCAATGCTGAGGCTGGCTTTGAACTCATGATCCTCCTGTCTTAGCTTCTGGAGCTGCTGGGATTATAGGCATGCACCACCACATCTGGCTATCCCAGCCCCTTTAAAAAAAATTCTTATTTTTTTCAGACTAGTTCTCACTGAGTTGCTGAGACTGCCTTGAACTTGTGATCCTCCTGCCTCAGTCTCCCAAGGTTTGAAAAGCTACTTGACATCACTATGTATGTATCCAAAAATGCAAATCAGTGCCACAAGATGTCACCTTACACCTGTTAGGATGATTATTGTCAAAAAGATAAGACATAACACATGTTGAGGAGGAAAGGGAACCCTCGTGCACTGTTGATTAGAATAGAAACTAATATAACCATTATGGAAAATGTGACTGAAGTTCCCCCCAAAAGGGATACGACCCAGCAATGCCCCTGCTGGGTATGAACCCAAAGGAAGTGAAGTCAGCACCTCGCAGAGGTGTCTGCGCTCTCGTGATCATTAGTGATGAAAAGTTTTACTTTAGCAAGCATTCTGCTAATACCGGAAGAAATGACTGAATTTAGTAGAACTATTTACAAACCCCTAATAGAGACAATTACTAGAAATTGTTCATAAGCAGAAAAGCAGGAGGGATGGGATGATATACCCCCTTATGGAAGAATGAGAAGAAACTATGAAGAATTTGCACCAAAACTGAAAAACAAAACCAAGTATGGTCTATAGTGAACACAGGACCATGTTAAATGGCGACACAGGACACTGAGACAGTGGAGATGACAGGATGACAGACTCAGTTCCTTACTACAAAACAAGCAAAGGGAGGTAGAGCCTATAGATGAAAGGTAAATTGGTATGTAACAGGCATATCAACCAGTTTGAACATATGGAATCTGGATTCTGATTTAAACCAACAAGCAAAAATGATGTTTGAGATGATTAAAGAATAAGTAAATACTCAAGACACAGCACCATCAGCTGTAGAGGGGAAGAGAGACCCTTCCCCAGGCCAGGTGGCCTTTAGGTTCTTCTCCCTCACAGACACCCAGGTGGCCTCAGTCCCAGACCTGCTGTGCCTCTGCTGCCCCCATGTGGCCAAAGGAAGGCATGGCACCAGAGTCGCTAGAGAAGATGAGTTTCCAAATTCATCTTTGATAAATTCCTCTTCCCCTTCACTCAAGTGGTCAGAATCTGTCCCACTTGTGGACATGCTGCTTCCACAGCAGCAAGTGTCAGGATAGGTGCCGGGAACTCCTATCTTCACAGGATGCTAAAGGGATGGCTGTGGACTCTGGATGGGGGAGCAGGAAGCAGGGAACCAGCGGACTCAGGAAATACCCCCTGGGGAGTGCAGATAGACAAGGGAGAGATTAAGCCTAGAGAGACTGGCAAAACCATGGCATCTGAAACCATCAGATCAGCACAGTGCCATCCTGAGCTGGTGGTGCTCCCCCCAGGGGGCTGTCTGCTGCAGAGCACTGAAGGTGAACTCTTCTTGACCTGCTCTATGGGCACACATTCCCAGAAAGGCAGAGGGAAAGTCAGTGGGCTCCCAACGTCCAATACTCCCACTTACAGGAGTTTTAACTTCCTGCTGTTTGAACAACAAACCATGGAGATTCAGGAAATGTAATGTTATTGTCCAAAATATACAAGATTTAACCTGATCCCTTAACCTTTGCAAAATTGTTTTTAGACATTAATGCTGAGCCCTAAAATGGGCTTACCTCCCCCAAACCCATTTTTCTCTGTTTGACATGGTAAGAGTGTACTGTGCATGCATATGAACACACATTCTGGATGAAGCGCCCCCATAGCCAGTTTCTTACCCCTATCCCTAAACACCCTACATGTGACCCAGAGTTCAATCTTAATGTGGTCTTCCTATATTGAGGCTTCAGAGACACACTCTAGCTGCAAATGCAGGCCTAGCACCAGTGCTGCATGACCTTGAGAGAGTTGCCTAACTTTTTTGAGTATCAGTTACCTCCTCTGCCTAAGGAAGAAAATAATAGCACCATCTCCTCAAAGGGCTAAGTGAGTTAATATGTGGGAAGTGCTTACAAGTGTGCCTGGCACAAATGCCAAAAAGAATTCATTGACTCAGTCCCATCGTTAGCTTTTCAAAATGGGTTTGAGACGTAATTCATGGACTGATTTTAAAAAACATAATTTTCTGTATTTTTTAAAACCAATAAACACATGTGTTACCAAAATCAGGTGGCCAGTGCCTCCCTGTCTACCTCTCAAGTTTGGTGTCATTTTTCTGGAGAATTAGACCTATGGACTTTATTTTCTCTGAGACTCTAACTTCCTTATAATAGCTTGTCAGGATCAGCCTCCCCATGGATTCTATAATTTTTAGGAAAAAGGAAAGAACATGTGTGTTTGTCTGTGTGCGTGAGAGTACACGTGTGTATGCATGTTTTATGTGTGCATGTCTATGCGCGTGCACATGTGAGTGTGTGCATATGTAGTGGCTATCCTGCGCGTCCTGGTCGCACACACATTCACTGGACCCTCCTCCACGTTGTGGTCCTGGATTCTGCGAGGTCTTCCCCGCCTTCTGCCCAGCAGCCCATCAGTTCCCACTTGGGGGACACTTACCTGTTGGTGTTCTCCAGAACTTCCACCTTCTTCCGAAGTTCCAAGTTCTCAGTTGAACAAGACTCCACTCTACAGAGGAGAGAAAGAAGAAACTCAGTTATTCTGTGCCGAGCAAACTCAGACAGGAGCTTGGATGAAGGCGGGTGGGATCAGAAAAAGAAGAGGGGGCTCTGCTATTCCAGTGAGGCGAGGGATAGAGCTGAGGCAGCTGGGGTTGGGAGGAGGGAGGAGGCAACGAGAAATGGAGGGACTGAGGAAGGAGAGCCTCAGGACTGGGAGGTGGACACGAGCCTGCCTCCTCGCCATCCTCCCCACATCCTCACACTTCTCCTCTGTCCTACAGAGAAGTGGGGCCACTGGCTCTTCTTCTGGCCAGAAGGACTGGGATGAAACCATGGGGCTTGGGTGGGGGCAAAGGAAGGGGAGAACCCAGGACTAGGAATCTGGGTGCTGGGCCTGCCTGCCCAAAAGGGGCAGTGAAGAAATTCCATGAAATATCTTGACCCTGGATGCCTTTAGGAAACAATGGAATGGAATGGGACCCCCTTAATGCTAAATGGCCAATTCCTAAACCAGATGATAGACAGGTGATAAAAACTTTCAATGGAACCTTCTAGAACTAGTCAACATCCCCACCCATTCTTGCCTCCAGATGTATAGAAAGACTCATCTCTAGGTCTGGGATCTCTTTCCTATATTAAAATTGGCATTAGCTTGTCAGCTAGAGAACATTTTCTAGGGCTAATAAAAACTGAATTTAATTCATACTTTCTCTTTTTTTTTTGTACTGAGGATTAAACCCAAGGGCACTCAACCACTGAGCCACATCACCAACACATTTTATATTTTATTTAGAGACAGGGTCTCGCTGAGTTGCTTAGGGCCTCGTTAAATTGCTGAGGCTGGCTTTCAACTTGTGATTCTCCTGCCTCAGCCTCCTGAGCCACTGGGATTACAGGTGTGCACCGCCACGCCCAGCTAATCCATACTTTTTTAAAGCCCTCCTGATATTCTAGGCTTTTCAGAAGAAAGTGTGGCTTCAAGTGACAAAAAGCCAGTCACCCACAGCATGAGTTACAGTGCCTCCTCTGGGGAGATCTGGGAATGTGCAGGAAGGTGAAGAATGCTTCTTGTTTGTCAGGAGGCTTCTGAGGAAGGACTCAGGGATCCTTGGATGCCCTCGAAGACTGAGCATGCTTTTCCCTCTTGGTCATTATAAACGCCCCTCCCATAACCACTAGGTGGCAGGCAAGACGCAGGCAACAGCCTAGGGGCCCAGGGCTGTGCAAAGGCAGCCTGCCTTCCAGAGCCAGCAGGCTCCCCGCTCTCTGTGACCATTGCCCAATAAACACAACCAGCGGACAGCAGCTTACTTCTTCTCCAGGCTGTCCATGTATTCTTTCTTCTTTCTCCTACTTTCCTGGGCAGAAATCTGAGAAATAGGAGGGAGAGAAAAGATGAATTTCCAGCTCTATAACTAACCCATTTATGCATGAGTGGAAGACAGGTGCTAAGGTGTGAAGCCCTGCTTCCCCTGGGGGCCACCTGCCCTGTCTAATCTGCAGCTCACCCACTGGCCACCTTTGTCCCCTGCTTCAGCTGAGCTTGCACCACCTGGATGAAGATAATGCCCACCTCTCTCGCTCCTGCCTGCCTCCTCCTCTCCACCTCCCTCCTGCTGTCTCTGCCTTGGTCAGGACCCTGGGCCTCACCAGCCTTGCCCAGCCCTGGAGGAGCCCAGTACTGGGAGAAGGCAGAGCCCAGAGACCAAACCACTGCAAGATTCTCTATCACAAACCTCTATCAAGAAAAAAGTAAGTAAACACCTCAGTGAATTGTATTTATTTATTTATAAATGATATACTTGTCTGCTAGAGAAAAACTGTGGCATACATCATAAAAGTGAAATTAAAGGGCTGATATTTTTAAAGTATAAATTTACGTGGAAGTTATCATATCTTTCCCTGCTGCTGACTGTGCTGCTGGGTACCGAGGAGCACTCACATGGCATTGAGAGTCCACGGCCCAGAGCGGATGGAGAGGGATGAAGGAAGACGGGGTGGGTGCTGGGTGCACTCTCCTCAGCTAAGGGAAGGGCTGACCCTGGGTCCCATGGTGCAGGCCAGCCCTGGCCCTTGGGAAGGGGGCAGGGCCTGCGGGTTTCTGCTGGCTCTCTCTGTTCACAGAAGGGCCTAGGTCTGAAGGGCTCACCTTGTTCTTGATCTTCCTCCGGATCTTCTTCAGGGCCTTCTCCTCTGATTTGGTTAGGGGCAGTTTGGTGGGAATGGGGTAGCCCTCAGCCATCAGGGTCCTCTTCTCCTCCTCGGTCAGGACCAGGGGACCTGATCCCTGAAGCTTCTGTGCAGATCAAGGAGCAGGAAAGGTCAAGGAAGAAAGTGGGACATGCTGACGAGACCCTCCTGACGGGCAAGGAGGAAAGGGACCCGTGAGCTCTGGGTGGGAAGCAGGCCCTTTAAAATGGAAGCACGGGTGGAGAAGAGATGCTGGTGTGCGGGCTTTAGCCCTAGGAGGACCATGCAAGGCGAGGATGAGAGGCCTCCACCCACCGTTTCCCAGAAAGGGCCCCAGGAGCCAACACACAGGAAGTCAAGGTACAGAATTCATGGCCCATGTCCCTGGAGACTTCCAGGCCTCAGAGTGAGGACAGATTCACTTTGTGCAAGAGTTTTGTTCTCCTTCTGAAAATGTCCTCTTGCCACTGGCTCTCTACACACCAGGGCTGCTCCTGGCCTCCACCTACAGCTCAGGGGCCGGAGGTCCCAGAGGTACACCTGCAGGCACGCTCCAGGGGCGTCTGGCTTCAACACTCCTAGACTCCACCAGCAATGAAGATGCAACTGCAGTTCATCTCATCTGGCCCAGAACAGAACAGCATGTGCACATTAGTCACAGAGTCCCCCGTGCATAGAGCTGCAGGCACAGAGCCACGGGGACTCACACCCTCTCTCAGGTGGCTTATGATCAAGGCTATGAGACAGAGTCGGTGCCCGTGGAAGGATGAACGTCATCAAATGCTGCACTATAATATTAACTGTGGGTGCATTAAGAATTCGGAGAAAGAGAGTACCTATGTGATCATGCGACAAGAGAAGGCTCGGGGTAAGTCAGGGCACTTGAGCTGAGCCTCCTGCAGAGAGGGATGATCTACATGAGGGAAAGAAGGGCATTCCTAGAAAAAGGCATGTTCTGGGACCCAACCCAGACGCCTGCTCCTGGAGGGGGTCAGGGAGCTCGAGAAGCAACAGAGGCCAGCTACCTCCTCCGCAGCAGGATGTCAGGGCCTCGTGCCTCCAGGGGGTGACAGGGAAACGGCGTGGCTGCCGGGCAAGTGTGTGAGACGTCCTCCACAGAGGTGGAGGATGGACTGTGGGGAGGCCCATGGTGATCTAGGAGGAGGCTACTCAGGTGATCCAGAGTGAAGACTCAGGTGCGAGTGGAGAAGGGAAAGGAAGGGTGGACAGGGTGGATCCCTCTCTCAGTGATTCCATAATGGTGACAAGGACATAAGTTACTATGGATCTAGAACTTGTGGGAGAAAATTATGTGAACGGATAGGTGGTTTGTGAAGACATTTTAAATATTTTGCTTTGTTTCAATTTGCGTCATGATATTATAAAATTTTAAAAAGTTGACTATGAAGACTTCATAGATACCAATTCACTCTCTAGAAAAACAAAGTCCTTTTACCTCCTTTTTATTTGGAAAACAGTGTCTTTATGTTTGTGAGGCACAAACGACGATTTGGGACTTCTAAGTAAATATTTATGGTATAATTTTGAGGATAAAAGAACAAGATTCTTATTTCTCATGCTTACAGGTCTGTACCATAAACACCTGAATTAAAAACTGGAACTGTGTCCATAGAAAGATAGACAAGTGTGGTAGCGAGGTAAGATTGATGGGTTGTTTTTAAAAAATGTTCTTTAAGGTTGTTAACATCCTGCTTTACAGCTGGTTATAAGCCAAAATAAACCTCTTTCTTTATAACCTACCCAGTCTTGGGTATTTTGTTATAGCAACACAGAACAGACTAAGACAATTAGTCACTGAACAGAAACTTCGTTACAAGAGCAAAAATCAAACTGAGAGGGTTCATGTCTACCCAGAAAGGCCCACCAAATACTTACATGAGGAGCCGTGAGAAGAGGGGAACTGGAAAGTGCAGAGGGGCCCCGGGGCACGGCCCTGGCAGGACTGTGGGTCTGAGGCAGACCAAAGGGGTGCAGGCATGGGTTGGGACTCAGGCTGCCCTCCGAGTCACTGCTGTGGCTGCTGGGAGGGGTTGGGGGTAAGTGCAGATGGTCCACGGAGGCTGGAGGAAAGAAAGCACATTTAATCTCCCACAGAGCAGCCGCAAAGCAGGCCTGGGGGTTTGGGCCCACCACATACATGCGCACAGCGGAACTTGGGAAGAGGACTCTCCATGAGCTGACCTGGAGGCCTCTCCTAGGTACGTTCAGAAGAGAACCATGTATACAGTGGTCTTCCTTTTGTTCAAAGGAGAGAAGACAGACTCATATTTGCTTGCATTGGCACAAAGAAACAAACACTGGTGGTACACACAAGATGGCCCAGAGCAGGCAAACTTAGGGTAGACGGTGACAGGGTGCTGACAAGTCTTCCCACTGTATCCTTTCCAGACGGTTTAGAGTGTTCGATTTGTACACTGTGATAATGCATCACGTACTCTAAACCAAAGTATTCTTAACAGCAAAACCTAGGCTCGGTCATGGGGTGCTTAGAGAAAAACACATTTGATTCTGGAAGGCTGTGCATAGCGGGGCCCACAAAAAGATGCCTGGCATTATTCATTCAGAAAACACCAAATCCACTTTAGAAAAATGAGCAGGCTCAGGAAAAACAAACAGGGGTGTAGGGGCACCGTCTCCCGCAAAGCCCTTCCTCAGGAGGTGTGCCACACTCTGCCAGGGCCCACGGAGCCTAATGGTGTCAGGTAGCACCTCCTGCGTGGCTGGCAAGCACACTGAGATGGTCCTCCCTCTTTTTTCTGAACAGCAGATATTTCTGTTGTGCCAGCCACTGTTCCTGGGCCAAGCGAGATAACCTCCCTGAGCCCTGCACCCCAAGCCGCTCCTGGGCCCCAGACAACACAGCCCTTGGTGCAGCAGCTGGGGACTGGGCAGGGAGCCTGGGGCTTTCCACACACCTGGGCCTGCTCAGCCTGGGCGGGGGCTGCTGAGGCCGGGCAAGGCCTGGGCCCTTCAGCTCCTGTTCCTGTCTTCAAATGCTGAGGCCCGAGGCCCCAGGGACAGGAGAGCCTTTCCGAGCCACAACTACTGACCTGAGGAAATGGGCCCCACCAGAGCTGCCTGGGACTGCTGGCTGTCCTACCCCAAGTCATGAACGCCAGGTCACAGTGGGTAATACTCGTCTAGGCCACGCTGCCTCCCCCACAGGCCCAGCCCACTTCTCTGTCTTCCCTCTCTTGTTCACAAGCTCTCTCCCTCTCCGACAGCCTGCAGGGGCACCTAGGTGCTGCTTCTGTCTATTTTTCTCTTCCAAAGTCTTACTAGAAGCTCCCTGGTCATTTGAGTGCCTGTGGGTATTCTTAAAGCTAAAGAATATTCCCAAACAATCCTACAGACTCTGTTCCCAACCAGCCTGCTAAAACCTGCTGGCAGTTAGGGGGACAGGTTGTGCTAAACATGCACGTACGTGCCTGGCGGGAAAGGAGGAGTCCCATGAATGTTCATCAAGCGTTCCCAATGAACACTACGGCACTTTATGATAAACAAACAAACAAATAATCAGAGAGAAAGGAAAACAGGACACAGACTAACCTATTGGAGGCTCCACACTGTGCTATTACATTCCCAAGGGCTAGCCAGAGAGCCTAGAGCAACCCCATCCCTCTCACTTGGCACAGTTTACTCTAATGGTTTTCTCCTTTCCAAGCAGGGGGTATCCCCCAGAAGACAGAAACAGGACGACAGGAAGAGCCAGGGAAGCGGACTCCAATCTCATCTTTCCCACCCACGGAGAGCTGCTGGCCTGGCCACAGGTGCCCCAATATCTGATTTCTAAATCCCATTTGAAATGCCGCTCTTGGGTTACTGAAAGATCTGGGGACAACAAGCGACTCTGCCCAGAAACTGTGATGCATTCAAGGATATTGAATTTCCTGATCTTTCCACCCAGGATCATGAGGAAGGGCTGCTATTTCCTTGGGTCTTGAAATATTTCTCCTCCAGTGACCTGCATTCTGAAGCCACTATGGGATCCATTGTTCCCGAGATGACATTCTCTGAACCATATTACAACACAAATTAAAAGAGCAGAGTCACAACCGGAGCCATAAAAACCAAAGGAACCACCTTCAAACTGCATATAAAGTGGAAAAGCATCAATGTGTATCATTCATCGCCAAAGAGGAAAGTCTCCACATAGATTCCAGTCAATATCACTTAAGAACTTTAACCCTTTCTTTCCGAGAGTGGAGGTAAAGAAAGGGCCAAGGCTGATTCAGTGGTCACAGTACAAATCCTGAGTCAGTCCCTCATGCAGTGAGGCAGATTATACGTCCATGAGAAAGACTCAGGGGTAACCTTCACACATTTATATACTGCAGTGCAAACACATTTTCTATAACCATTATACGTGCTGATCTCTTGCTTGTTGCCCACAGGATGAACTGTATTTTTAAACACATATTGATCAAATTACATTATGTGCTCTGGCAATTACATACAATGCCGTTATTATTTATCATTATTATGCACTAATAAAAATTTTTAAAAGATAGATTAAAAAGGGAGGTGAGAGCATGAACAGCAGCCTGGAACTGAGAGGAGCAGGATCTGCATCTGTACAAACAAGACATAGATTGTCCCTAGGTTTCCTGAGGCACAGAGGTCGCATCCAGGATCCCAGCTATGGGCTTTGCAGGAGAACCCAAGAGAGAGCAGGGAAAGAAAGAAGCAAGTGAAGCAACCTCAAGGATGACATTACTTAGCTCTACACAGATGGCAAGAAGGGGTACACTGCTAGAGGCCACAAATGCCCTGAAGCAACGGGGCTCCTTGCAACTGCTGTTAAATGTTATCTGAACACTGCATTGTGCCAAGCATCGTGGCACATGCATGCACTCCCAAAGGCTGGGGAGGCTGAGGAAGGAGGATCACAAGTTCAAGGACAGCCTCAGCAACTTATCAAGGTGCTAAACAACTCAAAGAGACCCTGTCTCTAAATAAAATATAAAAATGGTGTGGGGAGTGGCTCAGTGGTTAAGCACCATGGGGGTTCAATCCCCGGCACCAAAAACCAAAACAAAGCCTGCATTGTCCAGGTGGCTAAGTGAGGAGTTCTCTTTCCAGAGGGTGGAATCACTTGTTTTGACTAAGCAAGTGCCTGTGTGGATGGCTGTGCCCTTGTGGAGCTACAGAAGGTTCACACCAAGAGGGCACAGGACAGCGGGTCTGGTCACCTGTGACCACATTGTAGTAGTCTATAAGGTGTTTTACTCCAAACCCTGGTTTGGAGTAAAAGGGAAGTTAACACTTGGCTGGAAATGAGGCATGTGCCTTTGGGGAAAAGAATATTTAGCTTTCAAAATATTTCTGTGGAATCCAGATTCTTTAAGAAGCGAGCTATTCCCCAGAACCCACTAAACTAGCACTCTTGCTGTTCCCCCTTCTCTTTAGGCCGTGTGAACACACAGGGGCACTGAAGGAACGCAGGACAAGGGACACACCTTCTTTAGAAGAGAAGTTTAGGAACTGATCCACTTCATGAGGCTCCAGCTTAATCTTGGGAATAATTGTCTGGCAGGAGGAATCGACCTGGAAGAAGAATTTCAAACACAATTTTTAAAATAATTTTTTAAAATATTAAAAAAATAGTTGGACACAATACCTTTATTTTATTTCTTTATTTTTATGTGGTGCTGAGGCTCAAACCCAGCGCCTTGCACGTGCTTGGAGAGCGCTCAACCGCTGAGCCACACCCCCAGCCCCTCAAACATGATTTTTTCAAAACGAATGCCAGCCTTGAAGAACCAGAGAGAGCTATCTGTCCTCTGAGTCTTCCTGGGGGGCCGACCCCCATCTCTGGAGCATAGCAGGGGAAGGCTGCTTCTCTGACCGTCCCCCTCGTCCCACCTCCTCCCTGCCAAACCTGGCGTTACAGCCCAGGGGCTCTTAGAACTCTAACAGGAAAAGCCCCAGGCTCACTTACCAGTGCATAGTTCTATTATTTTGCGGTAACCTAAAGGCATTTTATCACAAAACATTCTGGTAAATTTTTAAAGGGCCACAGGCTTCCTGTCTGTCCCACAGCAGGGACTGTGTGCATCAGATCCTTCCTCCCCAGGCTTCCTAATGTCTGACGACATCTGACCACCAAATACCCAGCAGGGAAGAGAAGAGATATCTGGCCCATTCTCAGGGAGCAAAAGGATGGTCCTGAGCAATGTTATTCTTAAATCAACCGAACAAAAACCTCATGAATGAGGAGATGTCTGCATATCTCAGGAGCCCCGCCTGACAGAGGCTCAGGAAGCTCTGAGGAAGGGATCCTAGCCTGCAGCTGCGCAGGGCTTTCCTCCACAGCAGGAGGAGGCAGCTGTGTGTTGGTGGCTCTCCTGATCATGACCTCTTCCAGGACATGGAGACACTGAATCCTGATCCCAGGAGATCTTACTTAGTGAATGCTAAGGGAGTCATTGCTTCTAACCTGACCTGTAGAACTTAGGAAAGTCAAGATCGGCTCCAACGTCTGTAAGAAGATACATGAACATGACGCTGGTCCATTATTGGACCCTGGAAATACCCAGAGAGAAGGCAGAGTAGAATTAAACTCTACTTGCTGTAGACCTGGATTCAAGCAGGAAAATATTCTTGGTTTCTTACACTTGCCACAGGTAACAACAGGAATCAGTAGGCAGGAGATTTATGGAGCAGGTAAGGGCAGCTCAGCACTGTACTGGGGAAGTAAAATATTACCCAGGGGCTGGCATTCCCTCCCAACAGCCATGGCCCTGTCAGGTGTGGGTTAGACATCCTCTAAACCTCTCCCTTTCCACTGGCTTCAAAGTCAATGTCATAGGGATTTTTACTTACTTATTTACTTTACCATGGGTACCCTGGATTTTTTTTATTTTGTTATAGCAATCAAAGGGAAAAAAATGAAATCCACTCTAGTATTAATTTTTGTGGACAATTCCTTTAAAGTTGTGATATGATCCATGCTTGATACCAAATCAACATATTCTTGGTATTTTCCTGCACATATGCATAAATACACAGTTATATGCCCTTAAGTCGATACAGCCACTAGAATAAAGGCCTTATTGAAGAATGAAGGTCCGTATCTTTTGATCCAACCTATTTATATGTAAAAAAATTGAATATACCCCCGTGTTCATCTCCAGAGGGGGTTCCTCCTTTTTGAAAGGGGTGGAAATGGCTGTGATGGTCAGGGTGACAGAAGGAACAAGACCCGGGGTTGGCTCCTCCGTAATTGGCTCTGTCTTGATGGTGGTGGAAGGCAAGTCTGTGGACAGGTACCACTTCTCACTCTCCACCTCGTCTGTGGGAAGGAGACAAGCAACAGGGACCTTGTTAGAGCATCAAGTATGCACACAACCGCAACCTTCCTGACGGAACAAAGCTCCCGCCAGGGGTTCCTGGGAGGGGAACGAAGGGGAAGGGAAGAGTGTGGGAGAGCAGAGAACTGGGTGAAGAGATTAATGGCAAAGTAAGACAGTCCTGTGCATGCCCACCTGTGCGTCTGCCTGGAGAACCCTGGGAGAGCTGCACATAAAGAAAGAACCAGGCAGAGCGAGCGAGGAAGAGGACAGGTCCGGGCAGTGGAAGTGAAGGTGGTATCTATTCAAAAATTAATACACAAGCACAGCTGAAAATAAGGGGGAAAGAAGCCAATGGTTGGCACTTGAGGTCTCAGGATGACAGGCCTCTCCTTCTCCCCAGGGGCAGTCACTGTTCTCCTGGCTCCTTTTTTTCCTTCCGACTCCCTAGTCTGTGTCTCCTGCTCTCCCTGTGGTTCTGCATGTGCCTTGGATCTAAACTCAACCCCCAGAACCTCTGTTCGGTTCTTAGAGATGCAACAAACATCTGCCCTTTGCTAAAACGTAAGTGGCAAGTCTGGGTCTTGTTTCATGACAGAGGCCATGGTGATTATCTCCAGGCCTGGGGACAGATAACAGCCCAGCAGAAGACAGAGGGGACAGAGCACCTTAGCCGCAGGTTAAGGAAAGGAAAGCCCCTGTCTACAAACAGGCACAGAGCAAGAAAAAACAAGCCAGGGCTTCCCCAAGTCCACACCCCCCAAGACTAAAACCTGTACTAAAACAAGGTAGAAATAAAGCAAAGATAAGTGTCTGCTTTATGGACACGTTTAAAGCCACACGTTTAAAGCTTGGTGACCCACTACTGTTTCAGGGAACAGAGTTTTCATATATTGAAACTGGATTCCTGACTCCAGTTTTCTTACAAAAAGTTGCGTGAACGTCATTCAGAACTGCCAGGGCTGGAGGGGAGGGTGGAAGCAGCAGGTGAGAGCTAAAGTTCACGACGATTAAAACTGTACTGCAGAAGCAGCTTCCTTCAACTCCAGAAAAAGTTAGGTTCCCATTCACAATGTGATCTCTTGCTCTCTGAGCGAGGGCTATGTGCTGCTGAGTGCTGCGGTGCCATGGGGGACTTCCGTCATTCGTAGGGCGTGGGCGACATCCTGGCGAAGGAGGGGGCGGGAGGGGACAAAGGGCCTTTTGATGGCAGCCAGAGGAAGGAGACCACACTGTACTTTACACAGAATTCTGCTGGCCAGATAGGCATCCCAATTCAGCTTAGAGAAGCCTCTGGACCACGGGCCAAAAGAAGACCAACCCCTCTCCCAAAAGAGCTTAGGAACTAGAAGATTGTGTACCGCAAGAGGACACCCTTGGGACAGAGTCGTCGGGGAAGGCCTGGAGGGGCCGGGAGAACAGACTGCGCTTTCTTCACTTGGCGGTGAGACACTGAGGCCTCTGCTTCCTGAAATCAACACTAGAAGTCTACCCAAACCAAGCGCGAGCGACGCTGGTGCCTGGCAGAGGCTGGAAGAGACAGTAAGACAAGAATCAGCCCTGGGTGCACACTGAAAAGAACAGTCAGGAAGCATCCCTGGGAAAACCATCTCACACAATCACCAGGAAACAGAGAGAAGGCCAGGGAAGGGGACTGCGATCCAGCTGAATTCACCAGGCAACAGAAGGCAAAAATAAATGAAAAAAAGTAAATGCAAAATTGTAAGACAGAATGAAGACGGGTGACGAAGTCAGTTATTCCAATCCAGGGAAGCCATTCTCAAAGTGTGCACATGGCCATAAACTAAGCCAGCTCAGTTGATGGGTTTTTTTTGGTACCGGGGATTAAACTCAGAGGCACTCGACCACTGAGCCACATCCCCAGCCCTATTTTGTGTTTTATTTAGAGGCAGGGTCTCATTGACTTGCTTAGCGCCTCACTTTTGCTGAGGCTGGCTTTTAACTCATGATTCTCCTGCCTCAGCCTCCCAAGTTGCTGGGTTTACAGGCATGTAACATGGTGCCTGGCCAGTTTATGTTCTTAATGCTCGTGTCCCATAGCCCTATTTAAAAACATAAATATAATCGCTGCTCTCTCAGGGAGAGTGAGCAATGACACCTGAGCTGCAAAAGGAAACCTCTTCTCTCAAAGGGCACAGAGCTCTTCCACGTGAGGAGTCCCAGGAAGCCGCCTCTACTCCCCCAAGCTTTGCTGAGGACAATTGGTATTTGCTTCATGGTTTCACTCCAATACAGCAATCTTGAAAGTTTTAGAGATAGAAGTTTAAGTCCACCAATATAGCACAAGGATGTCATTTTATAGAAGAGGAAACTGACATTCTAGGCCTGATCATACTGCAAATTAGTGGCAGAACCCAGATTGCTGTGTTTGGCCAGGATTCTCTCCATTAAGGAAACAATTCAACATGTGGGTAGAGATTCATGCATAAACACATTTGTTGCGTCATTGCTTATAATCACAAAGCACTGGGAATAACCAGAACACTAAAGAATAAGGAAAAGGTTACATTAATTACGGTGCATCTGTTCAATGGAATATTCATTCAGACATTAACGTTGCATTTAAAAACCTTGTTAATGACCAAGGAAAGGTTTATAATGTAATGTTAAAAGGGAAAAAATCTGGGTATAATAATATACTATTAATGAAGGAACTAAGAGAAAAGAGACAAAGGAAATATCCCAATAGTAAACATACGTCTGGCTCATCATTCGGAACTCGGGTGATTTTCTTCTCACCTGTTACGCGTCATGCATTTCTAAATTGCCTGTGTTAGGAAACTGCTGCCCCTGGGTGATCACAACTGGGCATGGCCTCGTCTGCCTGCTCTACTGTGTGCTGCAGGATGGCAATTATTGCAGAGAAGTCCACAAGGCTCAAGGGACCCTGAACGGCCCTTGACTCATACAGGTTGACGGCCACCTTAATGTATGTAAGAAATGCATTAGGGGCTTCAGGTCTTCATTCTCTCTTTCTCTCTATCCATGTCTTTCGTCATGTAATTTTCAGTACCCTGCACTTGGACATGTGATGTCACTTAGCCAATGGCACATTAGCTCTGAACCGCACTTTTTTCTTGGTGTTTTATCACCACTATGAAAAGGATGTGGCAGGAAAACCGACTGATCCAGGAGAAAGGCGACAGACACATAGATGAGAGCTGTCTCCACATGAGCTTAGCCAAGAGCAGCCAACTCCTTGCTAGCCTTAGAGATGAGAGAGAAAGTAGTGTCACTCATTGACCCCCACAAACATCAGCCACGTCCCCTGCAAGAAACAGACATATGAGCTATAATAGCAAAAATATTTTTTAAGTACTAAAGTTTGTGATGATTTCTTAGCTGATATAATATGGCTGAATGTTTGAAGAAAAAATTCAATTACTTCAAAGTATATTACAAAATAGCTGCACTGATTTTCCAAATAATTCTTCTAAATCATTAACTGTGAATCAAATCAATAAAATTTATAAATTGGCTGATTAGACTTCCAGTTACATCATAAAAATAAACCATTTCAGACTAAGAAAGTCAGCCAGAAAGTAGTTGGTAAGAACCGCATTCCAGTTTTGTTGAAACTAAAGAAGAGCGTTCATCATTCTGAACCACTGGGTGTAGAATTATACTGTCCCCAACAGAAATAAGTATCAACTCAGAGAAAATAAAATGACAAATATAACCTTGAGGGAGGGGGTTAACAAAGGACGGAGTGAAGGAGACGAAGGAACAATGACTTTCCCCTACGACCTTATTTTTGTAGTCTACTTTTACTGGCAAAAACATCAGTAGGGCCACGGAGGCTTAGAACTAGAATTTCCCTTGGCTATTTGAGTAGATGGCTAAACTATAAAAGCAAGAGTCAGTGGACACACTGTATTCCATAATTTCTAAATCCTGAAGTTCAGATATAAATGGGAAAAAAAAAAGATTTTTCCTGAATTGTGTTGACACACATTTTAAGCTTCATTTCAGATGGAAAACGCCCCTGGTAAATTCAGTAGTGCATCCCATGGAGCTTAAGAAAAACAACCCCGTATCATCTGATTTTATTCCAGCAGCCTCCTGACAAAGGTCAAACTCAAATGGCACATCTCCTTAGCATCGCCCTGATCTGTCAGCACGGAAAGGAAGCAAGCCACTGTCTGCAGTGGGAAACAGGCCTTCATATCAAGGGCAAGACCGCAGCCACATGCAAGGGCGTTGGACGCCAAGACTCCCAGAGCATCGAGTGGGCAGGAAGCTTACAAAAGGCAGAAACTTGAAGGCAACACAATGGTAACAAAATGGGGATCCTCAATCATTTCCACTTACCCTGCCAAGATAACTGCACCAAATGGGCTCTGATCCCTGCAGAACCAACCAAAAGATCAAATCCTCAAGTGAGAACTGGCAGCGTCTTTATAAACACACACACACACACACACACACACACACACGCACACCATGTAGAAACAGAATGGCCATACATCCTAAAAATGAGAACTCACAGGGGGCAAATACCATTTATATGATGGAAATGTACATATAATCCATTTATTATTTACATAACATCTGTAAAGCAAAGAGGAAATTTCATAAATTAAACCTGCACGTCCCATCTAAATCCTCCAATTGCTTTGTTTGCCCTTTGAGTATTTTCAAAGGAGCTGAAAAATCTTCAACAATTTTTTACACAAAAAATATCATAAAGAAAAAAAAAACAGGTTCTAGAAGCTTAGGGAGGGCAGGTCAGGACTTCAGTAGAAAATATCAGAATTATATTGAAACAACAGGCCACTCTGCAGAAGTTAAGCGGCCCGTATGCTCAAAGTTCCCTTCTTAAGCACCTTAACCTTGAAGTCACTTTCAGCTTGAATATTGTTAAGAAATATCGATAATAATAAAACTAGCAGATACTTACTGGTAACTACGTATTTACTATGTGCTGGAAATTATTCTAAGTGCTTTGCAGATACTAATTAATTTAGTCCTAAGAGTAATTACGTGGAGTAAGTAACACCATTACTCGCATCTTACAGACAAGAAAACTAACAGACTGAATCCAATGTTTCTGGAGGAATCCCAGTTTAAAACCATCTAATAACAGCTAAAAGGCTGAGTGGTTATTATACGGCAGGCACCCATCATGACCTGTGGTCAGCACAGTTTCTGAGAGAAACTCTTCCCATGTTCTTTCTATGCTGTGGATACAGAAGCTCTTTCCCTGGGTCTTGTTATTCTGATTATGGCCTTTGGTAAATTATGTATTTAATTATGCAATAATCCACACAAAGGCCATAACAATAACAGGTCATATTTATTCAGGGCTTAAAAATTGGCAGGCACTATTCTCAGTGTTCAGGAAGTATTGACTCCATCCCTACAATAATGTTATGTGTTAAGTATTATTATTATTATTCCCATTTTAAAGCTCGGGAAAGAAAGACATAAGAACTAACTAATCCATCATACATCACACTAGTAGTTAGGTGGCAGAGCACAGATTCAAATCGATTTGACTCTAGAAATCAACACTGTACTTAGTCAGGGTTCTGCATTTAGCATCTCAGGTTCTACTGTAGGTTATGTGTCTAAAGTAAAAACAAAATAAGTACCTGTAAGACAAGTGATTGATTTCAAAAGATGTATTTAATACACACACATACATGAAACTCCCACGTATTTTTTTATTTTTCTTCACTGAAGTCAGAGCTCTCATTCAGGAATAACCAAAGTATTTTTAACTGCTAGAGAACTCTAAGCATTGCTTTTTTTTTTTTACTGCTGCAGCTTTTCAATGGCTAGGCAGACAAAGGAGTCATTTCACTTTTATTCTTTTCTTTTCTTGTTTAATAAAGAAAGCACCATTATCTTGTTGTCTATGTTCCTACCCAAGCACAATCTTCTTCCTTCAACCCACCCCTAGATGACGAACATACCTTCCTTTCCCACCTGAGTCTACCCCCTCCAACATGACTCAGACTGATGCTCTTATCACAGCTCATACTGAATGTGATGAAGATACAGCTATTCGTCTCATCTCTGTGGCTTACTCTCGGGCCCCACTTCCTGGGAACACGTCAACATCCAGATCCCTCTAACACTGCAAAGCAGAACCTTAGTGTCCTATGACTCATCTCTACCCCTTTTTCCAACACACTCGACCTTGTGCTAATCCTGCTGCCAGCTTTTCTAATCATTTCAAAATCCATGCTTTCTCTGCCATCAATGTGATAGACCTTCACCTTTAATTAGATCTGTGTACCTTTTCCTGCTCTCACATTAGCAACCATGAGCCATTATTCTTCTCTTCTTATCTCGAAAAAAGAAAAAAGAAAAAAAACAGCCACCTTTGCTTAGGTCCTGCTTCCCATCACGTAGTGAGCAACCCTGAGCCCTCGCCCTCCCCTGGCTGTCCCATTTACCCCATGTGACTTCACACCAGCACCATCTGCTCACCTTTAGCTCACAGATGACTGTTTTCACACCCATCTATGAAAACAGCTCTATAAATTTAGGGTATCCATACTAAGTTGTCCCACCCTGTCATTCCTGGACCCTGCAAACCCCAGACACCCAAACAGACTCATCAGAAGGGAGATGGTTATTATTTATGTTCCCAGACCACGCTCTGTAGACCTGGGACCACTCTGGTTCCAGTTTTTCAACCCATCATATATGAACCTACCTAGATTTGTGTGTGATACAGCTATGGTATTAGATCATTTCTGTATTTCTATTTGAATGCTAAGATCTGTTGATAATTTACTTATATTTCTAACTGGGGTTGCATATCATCTTGGAGGACAGGGATATGCCTAATTCTCTCAGAATGGACTTAGCCCAGCACTATATTTTTTCTTTAAGAACATTATTGAAATTACAGAAAAAAGAAAATGCTTACTAGTGCTACAGTCTACATCTTAAACAACCCCCAAAGGCCCAAGTGTTGAAGGATTGGTCCCCAGCTCTCAGGAGGCAGTGGAAACTTAGAGAGGCGTGGCTAACGGGAGACTTTAGGTCACTGGGGTGTGCCATTTTCTCTTTCTCTCCTTCACTGTGTGGCCATCAGGTGAGCAGTTTTGCCCCATTATGAGCTTCTGCCTCACCACAAGCCCAAAGCAATGGAGCCAACTGGTCATGACTAAAACCTCCAAAACTGGGAGCTAAAATAAAACTCTTCTTTGTATAAGTTGACTATCTCAGATATTCGTTACAGTCCTAGGAAAGCAGAGCAATAAGCCTAGTATTTCAATTTAAACACAAAGGAACACCATTAAAATCTAGAACTAGAAACACTATCCTCCATATTGTGAAGTACAAACACACACTCAAAAAAAAAAAAAAATCCACAACATTTTACTGGGTTATTTCTGCTTTGATAAAGGGTGACTACCTGCTTTGATAAAGCACTTGAACTTTGACTCTTCTGAGACTCAAAAAAAAAAAAATTAGAAAGGCTTTCACCAGAAATGTTAACAAATGCAGACAGGCCAAGCTTTTACAGACAGTTTTAAGGATCCACAGTCCATCTGAGATCCATGTTTTGGTTTAGATCTGGAATGTTCCCCCCAAAGCTCATGTGTTGGAAGCCAGGTCCCCACTGCATCAAGATCCAGAGGTGTGGGAGCTTTTAAGCAATGACTGGATTGTGGGGATGCAACTTCATCAGGGATTAATCCATTTGATTAACAATGCCAATGGACCCTGGGTGGTAACCATAGGCAGGTGGGCATGGCTGGAGGAAGTGGTTCACTGAGGGCATGCCCTTGAGGACTATATCTTCCTTTAAATCTTCTCTCTGCTTCCTGGCTGCCATGCACTGAGAAGCTCTCTTTGGCCACACTCTTCCACCATGACGTTACAGCCTTGGAGTTGGCGCATGATGGACCACATCCTCTCAAACCATGAACTAAAATAAAATTTTCCTCCTCTGAGTTATTCTTGTCAGGTATTTTGATCACCGCACTAAAAGGGGACTAACACAGCCCATGATAGAGTGATGGGATAAGAAGATCTACATTTTCCCTATATGACTGCCTTGGGGTTTAGGCAGGGAGAGAGGAGGGGAAGGGAAAGAGAGGAGGAAGAGGGCAAAGAAGGAGGAGCGGGGAAAGAGTAGGGTTACGGTGAGAGGCAGAAGAGGAGAGAGAAATGGGGAGGAAGAGGAAGGAAAACCAATAAACTAAGCCTCTACTAACTGTGTATCTTATCAGAATCAATTACAGAAGAATTGTATTTACGTAAACTTGGACACAGAACTAAATCACAGGCTTTCTCAATTATAATGAAAATTTGCTCACTCTCTATCTCTAGAGGCAATCACTCCTCGTTTGTCCTATACTGTTATCAAGAAATAAAGAATATTAGATCCAAATGCAAACAGCTAGCCTTAAATGCTACATATTTATGTGTTACTTAAAGAGCAACTGCACTTCTCCATCAGGCTGATTACCTGCTTTGATAAAGCACTTGCACTGGAGGACGATTATTCCACCTCCCACCCCCCACCCCTGTTAATACACACCCTTTGGCTTAAGTTGTATGAATAATGAATTCTGTTCCAAAATATCTGTCCATCATCAAAACCCAGAAAAATCACTGAAGCTAAAAATCTGGACAAGGCTAAGCTGGTCAGTTCCCCCTCCAACTACCCACATTGCCTAATTTTGACTTTATATATCTCAATCAGTTACTAACCATATTTGTTATCTTTTACTTACAAAAAAAAAAGCCTTTGCTATTATCAGAAAATAGCATCTGCTTAGAGAAAACATTGAAACTTCAACAAAAATGAACTGTAGACCAGAAACTCTGCAAAATCTATCTCACGTCCCTTGCCTGTGCTCGGCAAATGATCAGCACAATCTGTTGCAGCACAGGACCTATAAACGGAAGGTGCAAATGGTGTGTGCTTGGGCCTCATGATAAGAAAGGCTTCCTGAAAAACATCCACTAATTATTTATCCCCATTCTAAGTCATTAGTGTAGGTGGTACTCATAATTCCTTTATGTTGTATTTAAATTCATTAGAATAAAAGTGAAAAAAAAAACAATGAAAGAGAAAGGAACCCTGAACTTTTGGAAGTCTGCTTATTTTCAGTCTTTCACTAGGGATCTTATTGCAAAAGAATCATTGCCCCAGCCCTCCACTCCCCATCTGCTTCCTTCCAGCCATCTCCATGGGACTAAGTCTGGGCAGTGCTCCAAGGCCCAAGTGAAATTTTGCCCCATTCATGCAACTTTTCCTGTAATCTTCAATGGGTGTGGTCTCTCTCCTGGGAACTTACACAGAATAATTTCCTCTTGGGACATTGCTCCCTTCTGACTATAAGGTGTTTGTATAACAGGGCACTTTCACCGGACTCTGAGCTTCTCAGAGGCAGGGTCTAGGTTTCACCGTTATGTCCCACAAGTATCTAGAACGGTGCCTGATACATAGAAGGCATTCAACAATCAGATGTGGAACTGAGTGTCAATAAAGGCAAAGTTAGTCTGCCACGTTTGTGTAGGCTGCTTTCAACCCTCACGTTCTAGAATGGCAAGGCTGCTGGATGGCTGACTCCTCCTGAGAGGTTACTGTCCTAATACGATATGGGTACCAACATATTCTCTTCACATTCTGATACAGGACCTTTGAGCTTGCTAATTTCTCTGTCTAGAAGCTTCTATGTGAGAGGCTTCTGCTGATCTCTACTCAAATGTCACCTTCAATGTAAAGTCTTCCCTGTCTGTCCTAATTCAAATTTTAACACTCTTTCTTCTCCAACTTCCTATCCCTTTTTATGATTTATTTTTCTGTGTATCAGTAACTCTGTCATGCATGAGGTAGATAATTAAAAATAGCCGTGAACATTTTAAAATGAACATAAAGCATTTATAAAACACTTAACTTCTACTTGGCACAATGCAAGGTACCAGAGACACAGAATTGTACTTGACCTCAGTCATCTCAAAATATGGAAGAGAATTGACAGCTACATGGATGGCTAAAATACAAGAACAAATGGAATCATCTCTGCAGAAATGGCAAGAAAACTTTATGGAAATGTGATGAAAGGGGCCACTTGACTGGGAAGAGTAATGAGTCTTGAAAGGCAGGAGGGTGGGAGCAGAGGGTCGGAGAAGGCCCTGGATTGAGTGTCAATAAAGGCACGCAGTGGAAAAGCTAAGGCTAGAGTCATGTGGACAGGGAGTGGAAGGATATAGCGTAGGAAAGGGCAATTGATCAGGCCACAAAGACTCTCAAGAGCCATGTTATGAGGTCAGCTTCATCCTAGAGGATAATCTGTTTCAAGATTTGAGGGGGAAAAATATGAACCAAAATGAATATCTAACAATCTTCATGAAATATCTTACATCTTCATTTCACAGAACATGTTGGAGTACTGACTACACCCTAGTTACTCTCTAAGGAAACATTGCTATTCACGGATCCTAAGGAATCAGCTCCTGCTGGTGTGTACCTGGTTGTCCCTCCAGAGGATTATAAAGAATGACCAATGAAAACAGAATAATCCACTAATAAGGTGGACAGCTCAGTACCCATTGGAGTTCTTTGTAGAACACAGGTTGATGAATTCTGAAATCCTCTACAAAGCCTTCTGGAATACCCAAGATCCTCTTGACCTCTTCAGCTTGTTGTAGCATCTTTGGCAGTTGCTATGACCCAAATACAACTTAGAGAAGAATAAGTCAATTTGGGCTCATGATATCAGAGGTCTCAGTCCATAGATGGCTGACTCCATCGCTGTGGGCCCAAGGTGAAGCAGAGCATCATGGGGGACAGGCATGGTGGAGGGAAGCTACTTCCCTCATGGCAGCCAGGAAATGGGAGTGGGGTGCAGGGAAGATGAACCACTCCAGGGTACACACCCAGTGACCCACCGTCTCCAGCCACAACCTACCTGCCCTCAGTTAACACCCAATCAGTCCATTCAATCGAGGGTGGACAGATAGGTTATACACAGCCCTCACTATCCAGTCATCTCACCTCTGAACATTCCTGCAGTAACAGAGGAGATTTGGGGGAACACCTCATTTCCAAACCATAACACAGCTTTTGGTTTTAAATAATCACAATTGCAACATCAGATGAAAACATTCTCCTTCCTATCAGTCAGGTCCTGAGCTAGGCACTGAAGTATGTCACATAATCCTCACAAGAAGACAGGAAGGAGTTTGTTATTATCCTGGTTTTACCCGTAAGGAAAGAGTGGCTTGGAAAAATAAGAAATCTGCCCACCAGTAGCCAGTGGAGAAGTAGGATTGGAAACCAGGTGTAACTACAGAGCACACAACCTTAAACCTGCCGGCACGTGCTTAACAGCTGTACACTCAGTCCTGTATCTTTCTAATCTCCCCACTTGATAAGTTGTGTGAGAGCAAAGAACGATTTCTTTTCTTTGTTTGTCCTCCAGTACCTTACATCAGATCTTAAGAACTTCTTGGTGAATGAATGGCAATAATGTAAGGCATTGGGGTCAAAGAGTTCAGACAGGGAAGAAGGTCACTTTCCAGACGTCACTGTGAGGAGAGGTGTGGCAGTCAGCTGCCAAGATGGCTCCAGGGATCCTGGCCTCCTGGTGGTCACATTCTTTTACAATCCCCTACCACCACCACCGTGAATCAGCCCTGCCTGTGCGACCAACAGAACAACTTCCCTGGCGATGTTAGAAAAGGCATTGCAATGGACGCCTCCAAGCAGCCCCATGGAGAGACCCACACAAAGAGTAACCAATTCACCCCACTGACTCGCCAGCTGGGTAGTGAGGGAGTCATCTTGGAAGCAGACCTCTACCCTGGGAAGGTTATCAGTTGAAGGTAGCCTTAGTCTGCCTCTGATTTAAGCCTCGAGAAAGATTCTAAACCCAAACCACACTGGAGAGTCAATGCTGAGTACTTGCCACAGAAATCACAAGACGGAATAAATGATTGTTATTGTTCTAAGCTATTAATTTGGAGAATATTTGTTACCCAGCAATAGATAACCAAGATAAGAGAAATGGAATGAATTCCCCAAAGGAAGTAGGACTGGAATTACAGGCATCAGAGAAAGTGTAGAATAAGGTAGGCAAAGCAGTGAAGAAAGCATGGGGGAAACTGTAAGCCAAGGTGGATACAGCTGTTATAAAGAACCATCTCAAAAAAAAAAAAAAAAAAAGAAACATCTCCACAGAGGACCTAAAGACTGGAATAAACTGGAATGGTCAAGTAGTCTGACCACTCATCAAAAGCTAACATCCACTTATAAAATAACAAAACTAAGATTGTTTGAATTTATCTAAGCTGAAACCCTAAAGGGCTGACCTCCTACAGCTCTCCTACACACAGTGACGAACGAGGAACATGGTAGTTCCCCCTTACCCATGGTTTTCTTTTCCACATTTCAGTTACCAACGGTCAATCATGGTCTGACAACACTAAATGGAAAATTCTAGAAATAAACAATGCATGAGTTTTAAATAACTTGCTATGGTATATTGTTATAGTAAGGGACTATGCTATGAGGATAAGGGGGCAACAGTATTTAATTATGACAGACGGCAGGAACCAACCAAAATCATTCCTGAAAGCAATTTAAATAAGAAAGCAAGGGATCAGCAAGAGAGGGAGAAGAAGGGGAGAAGAAAGAGGAAAAGGAGGAGGCCTCCCCTTCCCCTGTTCTCCTGATCTGAAGTTAAAAAAAAAAAAATTGACAAACTATAGAGAAAAAAAAGTTTAAAGAATCATGCATCTAAACTCTTACAGGGAGTCAGGGGTAGATCTGAGCTTATACTTAAGCCTCCAGCAGGGTCCAGCAAGAGAGAACCCACTAACAGATCTGCCTTTCGCTGAGAACAGAAGGCCACACTTCCTGGCCTGATGGTCAGCATAGCTGTCTTCAAAGGAAGAATGCATCTGAGATGGAAAGTTTTACCACCCGCGCGCGACATTCTCTGTCCCAAGATACGATGTTTTATCGGTACCAGGGTTGGTTCTTAGCAGATCTACGAACCGCACTGGAGAAGGAGTTCCACCTCCTTCTGCCTTATTCAAGAGGTGGATACAGCATCTGCCTTTAACCATAGGGGGGCACGAGGAAACTAGTTCTGGAGGTAGCCACCTGTAAAAGGTGCTGCTATGCACACAGCGGCACAGAAAGTGGGAGGACAATGCTCAGGCCAAATTGAAGACGGTCAACTTAGTGACTCCCCCGCCCCCGTCACCCCAAGTCACCCTCCTCTGAGGAAGATATCATATGCTGAGCTGAGAACAGAGAATAAGCTTTTTAAAACATACTCCAAATACTAAAATAGCTGGTGATCCCTCTAGGAAAACAAAACACAGTATCATAAGAAAGGTGCACGTGCCCTGGAGAGTTTAAAAGATACAACATATACCGATGAAAGGCCCACAAAGTAACAGTCAAAATATCTTAGCACCTCTCAATCCAGAAAAACTAGACTTTAAACAAATACTGTATTTATGGTACTGCTGACTGGCGTGATCGATTGATCTAGTATTCCTATATCAATAGGAAAGTCTGGGGATACTCACCAAGATCTCAGACAAGTGGGGGTCAATGGAACATGCTGGAAATGGGTTAAGAGATGCCCAAGAAGCTTCTAAGAAGAAGAGTAGTGATAAAAATTCTTTCTCAGAAAAACAGCACCATTTATTGACACAATGAGCTTACTGGATGGGAGGGAATGATCAACCAGAGGGCCAATCTGATTTACAAATGGCTGCTCAGCTGCCCAGACAAGCCGCAGACAGACACATTAACAATAACGTGCAATTATTCAGTTATAGCAAGTTCTCAGGGACACAGTGTAGAGGAATATGCCCTGTGCCTCTTGGTGTTTTCCCACAGCCCAAGCACTAGGCCCTGCCCGCAGCAGCTGTTTGACTAAAGTGGGTGCTAAGGGTGACACAGCTCACACCCACCCCCTTAAAGAGCTCAGGATCAAAGGTGCCAGCATCGCAGGTGCTTCCCTGGGCTGGGTTCTTACCATCGTTGAAGCTGTCACTGGTGGCCACGTGGGTGAAGGGTGACTGGGCCCGGGGCTCCTCGCTCAGGGAGTAGCTGTGCTCAGCCTGGATGAGGGGCGCGGGTGACGTCGGGGATGGCTCCACCTCCATGGACGACGAGGACGAGCTCTTCTCTGTGAGGAAAGGGTCGTTCAGGAGCTGACCCAAGACGTTCTGGGAAAACTCATCCAGAAGTTCTGAGAAGTGCTGCAAGAAACAAAGAGGGTATTTGCACACACTCCAAGGCAAACACACGGAGCAGAGCTTCATGTGAAGCCACTTAATACCCGCAACGGCCAGTTGTCTATTTCTGTCTAGCAAACCACCCCAATACTTAGTGGCTTAAAATAACCATGATTTAGTATTTCTCACTGCTGGGTGGGTTTTGGGGTGGGGGGTGAGCTGATTTCACTGGGTTCCCCGGTAACACCCTCAGTGACTGGAGCGTTGGCAGAGGCTTTGCTGGGCTGGGACCCCTAGACCCCTGGGTCCTTTCCAAGGAGGCTGAATCAGGCTGAGCTTCTTCACATGAGGGAGAAGATGAATGGCCTTGGAAGTCACACAGTATCCCTCTCCCCACATTGTTCTGGTTGAGGCAAGTGACAAAGCCAGCCCAGACTCACAGGATGGGAGAGTAGACTCCACTCCTTGAGGAGAGGAGTGGCACAATACCACAGCAGATGATGGGCTGGAAGATGGCGCGATTCACTGGGCACCACTGCCATTTTCCACCTCCAATGCTATGATCTTTGTGGCCTCCACCATGCCATGGACATGACACAGGAATCGTCTGTTGACAATCCAGGGGACTCCCAGATCCCTTTTTCTACTGTCCCACCTTAAATGAGATGAAACAACTTCACCCTAAGATGAGAACCAGATCTCTTCATTACACAATAACCTGAGGCCAACCTCCGGTTCCCAATGCCTCAGTGGTGGGGGTTTATTCATGGTATGGGGACCTGCAGAGCAGGATGTCTCGACCTTGGCATTACTGACACATTTGACAGGATGATTCTTTGCAGGGGAGGACGGGGGAGGTGGTTCTGTGTACTGCAGGATTCTTTGGCCTTCACTTCATCCCCCAAGGGTGAAACCCAAAAGGTCTCCAGACACTGCCAAATGACCGTCCTAAGGGACAGAAAATCACCCCTATTTAGAATCACCACAATAATGTATATTAAAAATAATAATAATTTAAAAGTCCACTTGGGCACCAGCGGGTTTAGACACTTCTGCCTTCCTTAACATTTCCTGAGTCACAGACCAGCATGTGACATTCTTAATGATTAAACTTTAGGAACACCTCTGGTATGGAAAGAAAGTCAAGAAAGCAGATACAGCAGTCCGAGAACTAACTGCTAACAGTGACACTGGGGGTAAGCAATGAAAATCCTTGGGGTTCACATGAACAACGAAGTCCCACCATGGAATGGAACAAGAGAAGATGTGAAAATGAATGCAGGAAGGGAAGGTGGGACTTGACCCTGGAGCTCCTGCTCTAAGGTCAGGACACAGCCTCTTACTGAAGGAGAGAGTGGACCGCAGACAGGAGGCCCTTGAGGTGGGCGGGGTCCCTCCAGGGTTTCCAGGGTGGGCTTCCTGGCATCACAAGTGCAGCAAAGGCTGCATCTCATCAGCACAGAACGCAGGGGTGCTGCAGGCCCTGGGCAGGGTATCTGTGAAGACGAGAGGGGGTGGGGACTCCTCTGGGCACACACACGTTCAGAAATGGGAGGTCATTAGGAGTGCTCAGCAACCCTTCCAACTGCCTGCCGCCCAGTTCCCAGGGGAGTTGAGTGCTGTCGTTCTATAATGAAACACCTCGAGCATTCAGAAAAATTACAGGTAGCAGTATCCCCAACAAGTACGTACTCATTCCTTTAAAAGAATCTTACTTTCCATGTTTGCTTCTGCCACCTTTTCTTCTCTGCTCTTTCCTCCCTTCTTCCTTTCTCCCTCCCTCACACCTTCATTTTTAAGAGACAGAATATATGAAGGGACTGTGGAAGCTCCCACCCACTTCATTTCCTCGTTCTCAGAACTAACTACTAACCTGACCTTGAGGGTATCATCCCTATACAGGTTTTTATATGTTATCTTTAAGCTTTAAATGAATAGTGCCATGCTTCAAACATCTCCCTGCAACTTTTTTCCTTCAAAAACAGTGTTTAGATTTAGCCACATTTATACATCTAGCTCTACTTCATTCATCAAACTTCCAGACTATATTCCATTGCATTTACTCATTCCTCTTGAGGAACATTTAAAGGTATTTTTTATTATGTGCAACATTGTAATAAATATGCTTGAACATCAAGGGAATTTTTAAAAGATATTCACATTCTATGAGCCACCCTCGGAGATTTTAAATTAGATGTCAAAGGCATCTGCATATTGAAACCACCACGACCACCTGTGATTCTGCAGTCACTTCATTTTTGACCACTGAAGGCTGACTTTGCTTCCACTCACCACCCTTCTTCCTCCACCAGCAGGAAGTTCCCAGAAGTTCAGATATGCCCAAGGTCAAAGGAAAAATCATAGATTTTTCAGCTGCCAAACGCTGTCCCTGAGCTTTACCATTCAGGATAGTGCATATGAATTACCTGGGCATCTTTTTTTTTTTTTTAAACAGTTTATTTTTTTTTATTTTTTTTTATTCTTTTTTTTATTTATTTTTTTTTAAAGAGACAGTGAGAGAGGGGAGAGAGAGAGAGAGAGAGAGAATTTTTTTTTTAATATTTATTTTTCAGTTCTCGGCGGACATAACATCTTTGTTGGTATGTGGTGCTGGGGATCGAACCCGGGCCGCACGCATGCCAGGCGAGCGCGCTACCGCTGAGCCACATCTCCAGCCCCTTACCTGGGCATCTTAAGACACAGATTCTGACACAGGTCTGTCTAGGCAGGGCCCAAGTCCTTCATTCTAAAAGCTCCAGGTCACGCTGCAAATCCAGACCCCTCTGTGAGTCACAAGGAGCAGAACCACAGCAAGGCTAAGATTAGAACCAGATCTCTTGATGATACAATAACCTGAAGCCAGCCTCTGGTTCCCTAAGGAGCTCCCCAAAGACATTTATGTTTGACTGATGGTGCATATTCTGCCAGTGTTTGACGATGTTTCTTTTAAGAGCCAAATTAAAGTAACAAAAAGAGAAACACATAACACAGAACAGAAAATGAAAAAGCAAAAGATGAACTCACAGGGCCCCCATGTCTGAGCCACAATTCTGTCCCCTGAAAAGAAGCGTCAACCCTGGCCAATTACGCTGACTCTGCTAAACTTCTGGGATCCCATTCCACCCGGAGGAAGGCGAAGCTGCCCAGGTGGGGTTACTCTGCTGACATTCTTTTTTCTTTGTCCTGCGCAGCCCTAATGAATGTTTTCATGAACATCCCCTGGATAACCAATAATAAACTTCTCTAGCTCTGCTAACCTTCCCAGAGTCTCCCCTACTTTGGATGATACAGTAATTATCACGTTATGAAACAATTTAGTCCTAATAATAGACGGTCCTGAAACATCCAAAGTTGTTATCAAACTTTCCTCTCTGGAGAAAAGAACCTCCCCAGAACAAGGACCAACTGCACCTAACCAGCCGCCCACACGAAGGAACTCAGCAAAGGTAAGCAACTGAATCAGTTCAGGGGAAAGACTAGTGAATTAAAAGATTAACCCAGCAAGTGCCAACCAGACGCTGTGACTCAGGCCAGCCAAATGGTACCACTTGGGTCTCCTTGGCAGCTGTGGGCTCCGGGTCTCAGCAGACATGTCAACATCTCACTGCTGGTACAGGGCTCAGGCCAGAGTCAGCCCATGATTGATGCCAGCCTATGGCATTAATAGAGAGAGGTATCACTTGTCAACACAGAGAAAGGAACAAAGCAAGCCTCAAAGAGGATCCCTTCTGGATCCTGCTAGAACTTTCACAAAGTACTCAAGGGCTATAAAAATTCAGTGTCATTCCTTCAAACACAATGACACGGTAACATTTTGCTATCCTGCCTAAGTACTTTAATCAAGCTTCATAGGTTCACAGAGGATTTGAATAGTCTTTTCCTTGCTCTGTGATTACAAGAATCCTGTGGGGTTGGGACTACACTGTTGATGAAAGGTGCAAGTGATATTCCATACCAAGAGCAGGGGGTTCCAGATCCCAGGTGCTTTCTATTACAGCATGCTACCTTCATAAAGTCGGTCCACAAAGCCAGACAAAGGCAAACTCACAGTCCTCCCAATACACATGCAATCTGCTTGCTATAAACGCACACGTGGTCCAGCCACTGCGAATAAGTGATCTTCCACATTCGTGGCATGGAAACGTGCCAGGGGGTGTGAGGTGGAGAGATTCCTGGCATCACTTTCTGTGGTCCATCAGCAGTAAGGACGGAGATACTTATTTGCTCTTAATGCAAGTTTCTGCCAAAGAGTTCAAAGTGACATCACAGAAGCTCTCGGTTGGAAGAAATCTGCTGACAGGACTGAACCCTCTACTTCACATCATGAATGTTCTTCGCCAACTCTGAAGACATTGGGCAACCTCCTCTAAGAATTTAAGAATTATCTCCCCATTACCTAAAGACCCTGCATTTAATATCCTCCAATCTAGCCCCAAACAAATTGTAAAGTCTAGTCTCCTTTTATTCTTATGGATGATACTTTCATTCTAAACTGAATGACCCTGGAGCAATACAGCTACAAGCCAGACAGCTCTCAATTTGAATCCTGGTTCCCAGCTGTGCAAAGATGAGCAGGACACTTACACGGTCTAAGTTTGGTTTCTTCTCCTTGTAACATGAGGTTCATAATCCTACCAGCCTACTGTCATGAAGGTTCAATGAATAATGCATATAATATACCTCACTCTTCACTGGCTAGCAATCTTTGAAGTTCTTTTTTAAAAGTAACATAATTAAAACAGTAAGAGTTAGGCACATTCTGCTTGCATACAGACTTCTCACACTATTTTTAGGGTATTCTTTCATTTTCCTCTTTACCCATCAGGAAACTACCTAAAATGAAAAAAAAAAATCTATTTCTTTTTTAAAGTCATTGTAGACAGACACAGCTTGAATTGGTCTTTCCCTGAACATCCTCTGTCCTGAGAACAAGCATCTCATAATTGGACACACTATGACTTTTCTTTGACCTTCCTTTTGTCTCTACCTACCTTAAATACTTTACCATCCCTATGACCCAGATGCAAGCCTTTCCACCCTCCCCTCTGAGCAGCCAACACCTGTCTCAACTGGATCCACTGATCATTCCACAATACTTAAGTGAAACAGAGAAGAGATCTGAATTAAAGCCTAGGCATCTCCAGCAACTAAAGTTTAGTGCTGTTAAATGTTTAAAACGTATATCCAAGTTTAAAAGTCAGATAAACTAGTAGAAATTGCTAACTGTAATAATTGCTTATTGTATTAAAAAAATTACCAAGGCCTGAAAACATTTATGTTTGTGTCTGCAGGTCACTAATGAGCTCTCAAGGTAGCCTTTGAGGGGGAGTGTTTTACGATCTGCTGCTACTAAACTGACCCAAGACTGAGAGTCATGGCGTGAGGAAAGGGGAACAAAGTAAGAAAAAAATGAAGGATTCGTAACTCTGAGTTCAACTAACTGACCTACAGAGCTACTTGGCTGCTTCCTTATAGTCCACACCCTGATGGCCACTCATCAGGGCAAGGCTCTGTGCTGGGTGAGAGGTGGCAGAAAAATGGAAAAAGGCCAAACAAAGAGAGGGCCATCTTGAACCAAAAAATGAGTTATCTGGACCACATGTCCTGGGTCCCCACGGGAAGCACTCATCAAGCACATTCTAATGTTCCAGGGCAGGGTTGATAGTATGTGGTCAGTCCGAAAGGCCTCTCTGGTGGAAGAAGAAGGACTGGACTAAGTAAGAATGCAAATTCTACTCCCAGCTCCACTGGCTGTCAGTGGCCTCTTCTGGACTCTGTTTCCTTTTGTGTGTGTGTGTGTGTGTGTACACACATGCACATGGATGCGTACGCATGCACATGCACATGCAGTGTTAACTGCTGCAGAGGCCCGTGAAGTGGATTTGAGACTTGATCACCTTTCTTTGATTCATGGTCCCTCTGGAGAACCTCGCAATGCTTTGGACTGGCCTGCCCCAAACCCACAGCCACAAACACACAGGCCCTGCTCCCAGGCCGCCCACCCCTCAGATCTGCTGCAGAGTTGGAGGTGGAGGGGTGTGTTCCATGGATTAGAGGTTAAGCACCGCCAGCAGAGATAGTAGTAATCACACAGGAATATTTATAGGTCATTGCTAACAAGTATTCAGTTACAACACCCTATAATTTTCTAAAATGTTTCAGGCAACCTAAAATGGAGCTACAAATCTTTCCCACTTGGGAGAAGGAGGGAAAATGCCGTCTTTCTCCTTCATGGGTTGCTTCCATTTGCCCGTGTGGCCCCTGCCCTGGGACAGTGAAGGAGGTGCTGTGGATGGTGGGGTTCGGGGGTGGGAACTCAGCAGCCAGCAGCAAGCCACATCTGCCCTCCCCAATGTCCTGTTTTCCCATCCTGCTGTCTGGAAAATGGGAATGGCAAGGCCTGTGCTGTGCGCCTTGTGGCTCAGAAGATTGCCCCCAGTCAGTCAGGGGAAGAAGACTTAATGTGAAAAAATCAAAAGTCACAGTGAGGAGTCTCCAAGGAGCACAGAAAGCCCCAGAGACTGGAGCCACAGAAGCGGGGAATGCGGTGGGGCAAGCTGACAAGGAACCATTCAGGACACGCCTCAACTTCACCCTGGAAACCAAGGCCTCCCTCCAGGGAAACTGGGTGGGAGGAGCCGCCAGGCTCTGGAGGCCACCAGGGAGAGAGGTGGGCCCCCAGGACTTGGGGCCTCAGAGGCTCTCTGGGCCCTGCACACAGCCAGCGCAAACAGGAGGAATAAGGAAACCTTGTCAGGAGTCACCAGGAAAAAAACCGGCCGGTGGGGTGGGTCAAACCCCATTAGGAGGAAACTTGAAGCAGGCCTGATTTAGGCACACTGTGTATTTCCCTAAGCTAAAATTACTGAAAGCTGAGCCTTGGGGCTCTTTTTATTACGAAAGAGCTTCTTTGGCGGGAGGGGTTGTTTCCTAGATTTTGTTAGTTTTGGTAAAGTTATAGTTCATTTTATTGAAATTTCACAAGCAGCAATAAAAACTGTGTTTTTTTTTTTTTTTAAAAAGAGCACATTCCCAAAACACACACACTTTAGTTGGTAGTAAACAGATACACCTTTCTTTGTGTAATAAAAAAAAAAGAAAAAGAAAAAAAATAATCAAATTATAAAGGCATGGGGGGGGTACTATTTAAAAGAATCCTGTTATAAACCCACTGGGAGGGTATATTCTATGTTTTGTAAAAGGAATCACCCTGGGGCAGGGGGGAAGGGGAGGTATAAATAAATAGGTGTAGCACACAGGGTTTTTTTGTTTGGGTTTTTTTTTTTTTTTTTTAGTACTGAGGATTAAACTCAGGGGCCCTCTACCACTGATTTACACCCCCAGCTATTTTTAACTTTTTTGTTTTGAGACAGGGTCTCTCTAAATTGTTGAGGCTGGCCTTGAACTCATAACCCTCTAGCCTCAGTATCCTGAGTAGCTTCGATTACAGACATGCATCTCTGGCAGCACAGAGGATTTTTAGGGCAGTGAAACTCTTCTGTGTGACTCTATAATGTGAAAATATGTTAATACATATCTGCTTCAACCCATAGGAGGTAGAACACCAAGAGTGAAACCTAAAGGGAACTATGGACTTTTGGGTCATACTGATGTGACAATCTCTATCAGTTTCTGCTGGATTTTGCTGTGAACCTCAAATTGCTCTTAAAAAATTGTTTAAAATGAACCTCAATTTATTTATCATGTAAATATGAATTTTTACATATGATATTTGCTTCAAGGATCATGCACCAATACTAAATCTTTTCATCATTAAAACGAGCAATGATGCACTTTCTCCAAATGCAATCGTATCCTGAATGGCTTGTACTGGTTCTTCTTAGAACTGGAAGTGAAAAGAAAAAAATAAACAGAAAAACCCTATTTTTTTTAAAGAATGTCTACTTGCAATATAAACAGCTCAGTTAATGAGATTAAGGGAAAGATTCCCCATAGGTGGCTCCTGCTGGCCAAGGTGCCAAGAGATTCATTTAGTTAGCACAAACACATCCATCTGCCTGCTTCTTGGCTCATTGATACCTATAGTTGCAGATATCTCCAAAATGGGCTTCTTAGTTCTTTCTAAACCCAAACTAGTCTCTAGCTGGGGAGAGGGCCTCTCCTTCCATGGCCCAAGGGTATCCAACCAGCCTCCTCAGAAATAAAAATAATGATAAGAAAATAGAGTGATATATCATCCTCTGTGGTCAACACATAGTGCTTCACAGAGGACAAACACTTCAACACCATTGCTGTCACTGGTCTTCACAGACTGAGAATTATCCAGAGGATATCCCAGGGTGGTGGGATAGAGAGGAATAGGGCAGGATTCCTGGATTCTGGTCCCCCTTTCCATGTACACATCCCTCTCTGCCCATCATCATAGAGAGCTCAGAGCTCAGATTCCTAATGGTTGAAAAGAAACGCCTTGTGGATTTTATGTTAGGCCCAAGAGCAAGGCAAGCTCCTCATACAGATGGAGAAACTTCCTAGGATCCTTTTAGAGTCGGCAGAGCTGGCCAGAAACCCTGGAGTCCTCTTTAATCTGTTCTGAGAAACCCAAACCATCCCTTGAGTCCTTCTCTTGCTTCTCCCTTGTGCCACAACAGGTAATTGAACTCACAAACAAATGAAAAGCCCTTCAAACCTCATGACTGGCCCAGCCACTCAACAGAATCTGCCATTCCATCCTCTCTGTCCCCAGTGAGGGAGCAACAGAAACCTAGACCTGGAATGGGGAGCAGCAGCCACCTTCATAAATGCCCCGTCCCCTTTCATGGCCCTGTCGAGCTATATCTGCAGACTCTCAGATGGGTGTGCTGGCAACACAGCAGGGCTGTTCACCTGTTCACCCTACACCCCACTATCATACACACCCAACAGCACATCTGTTTTTAGCCCTCCCACACTTAAGAGCCTCCAACTTAATTAAATCTAAATCCAAACACCCCACAGGAGGAGTAAAATTAATTTAAATTTCTTATTTACTCTCTTCCAGTTTAATTCCTTAAAGCAGATCCTTCTGGTTGGTGTTTTATCCCATGTAGATATCCCTTCTGTCTTTTATCCTTCAATTTGTAGTTTTTGCCCTGGTACATTCTCACTATATAAGTAAATATGGAAGCTTTTGGGTCACTCTCTTCTAACACCATCTCCCACGCTCTCTGTAGCTTTCTGATTTTTCTCTGAATCTTTCTGATTCATTCCACCCTCTTAAACATAAAGTGTCCCCATTCCCTCTCCCAAAGCACATACCTTGCATTATCAGCATTTGGTCTTTACCCCACCAGGCCAGGACACTCCCTCACACCCTTCAGGGAAGACACAATCTAAGACATTCCCTACTTGCAACTCTTAGCTCCCACCCTTGAATAACTGAAATCTAGTGTTTGCCATTCCAGAAACACTTTGGATTATGGCAACAGTCACTAAATAACTAACTAACGAGTGAAGCTTGACAAAATTTAGAAATCTTCTGGGCTGACCTGGATATTTTAATTTGAAAAAACTGAGAATCCAAAGAGGTACATGAAATCCAAGAGTTGAGGGCTGGACTCTTTACCCCAACAGAGAAATAGCGACTAAACATGAGGCTCCCCAAATGAGTGACTGAACGGGCTTCCCCAGACAACCCCATGGACTTCTCTGAATAAGTACATTTTATAAGAGAAATTCTGCCTCTTAGTTAAGACCCAGTGCCAAAGATTCCAGGAACCAAAAACTAAAGAGGTCGTAACATTTGAAGGGGAAAAAATGGCACACATGCATCCTAGAAATCTATGCTTTAATCATGAGTCAAATATGTGAGAAGCATTACTGAAATAGTCTCATCCTGGGTGGGGGTTGGGGAGGAGACTTCCAAAGTACAAGGTACCATGCACGGGAGTGACTCACAGCCAGGAGTGCCCTTCACCCCAGATAAGAGCAACAGGAATCCCACAGGTCACTGGACCAGGAGACCCAAGCAGGTTCTGGCTTACAGGGCTTGCTGTGGGACCTCACGTGTGTGTCCCACCTCTCCAGAATGATAGTATGCTGCAACATATCAGGGACCTTGGCCAAGTGACGCAGTGTTTTACTGACTGGATGCATGAATCAGACAATACGATTAGTTGTGAGGTTCTGTACTGAACATATATGGACTTTTTTCCTTGTCATCATTCCTAAACAATGGAGTAGAACAACTATTCACATAGTATTTATATTGTAAATTATCTACAAAAGGTTTAGGGTATATGGGGAGATTTCTGTGGTTTACATGCAAATATTAAGCCATTTTATTTAAGGGATTTAAGCATCTGCAGATTTTGGTGATCATAGGGCATCCTGGTACCAGTCGCCTGTGAATGTTATTGGAGGACTGTATTCTAAATCAGCTCTACTTATTAGCAATAACCTTGATCAAATCATTCATGCTTTATACCCCATCTGAAAATCAGAAATACAATATGCCTTTCAAAACTGCAGTGAAGATAAAATGAATTCAGGGATAGTCTACTCCAGATATGACATGCTGCTATGATAAATGAAAATTTGGCTGAGAAACCCATGTGGGCTAAGAACATGAAAGCTACTTCATGGTTATTCCATAAGGTTGTTACCTGCATCTTGGCCTGCCAGTTAGTGACGGCCACTGTCTGTCTACTCTTCCATGTTCCTACTTAAGAAACTCAACCAGCTGAGGTCAGGAACTCTCTTCAACCTCCAAATGCTCCCAGAACCCAAAAGCTGAATAGCCTGTTCAGGACAGAATATCCTGAAGCAATGGGTAGTTTAAAGCCATCTGTTTGCTCTATTACCCTGCACTGTCAGTCTCAAGCTAAGCCAGAATGAGAGAGATGGGAAAGGCAAACTCCATCATTTTAAATGAAGAAGCCAAAGTTAGGTACCCTACCAACACTCTCTAAAAGAAGCAGACTTTGATTTATTCATGTAGAGAATTTCCTTTCACATAGTGTTTCATAAATGTTAGTTGTTTTGTTGTTTTTACTAAAACAAATGCTAAAATTGGCACAAGATAGTAGCACTTCTCTGACCTCTCAGTCTGTCAACACTATAAAAAATGATAAAACTCATCAAATACCATTGTCATTTCATAGCAAGCTCACACCAGCTTCTAGTTTGCCCATTTCCTTCCCACGGGCCTCAGTGTTCAGTCCATCCATTTATAACTGATAAATCTTCCTTTCACCTTTTGTAAACCAGGCTCTTATCTGCAAACTTAAAGCATCTCTCTCATGATTCCTCCACAAATCATTGACTTTAATTATATCCATATGATTATTTGAGTGCTTTTGTTTTAACAAGCAATTATAATTTTTATGCAAACCTCTCACCCAAACTTTATGAGGGAACCGTCTGGAGCTAAACTGTATTACTAAGTTCCTCCTTTGGTGGAACCACTGACAAAACTGGCCTGGAAGACCCAAAGTAACCAGAATGAAGGATGAGATCATCGGCCTCTGGGTACTGACAGTCCCAACAGAGACCAGCACAAGCGAGTCAGACAGAGGAACGAGGCTGAGAAAGACCTTGGACGAGCTCGGAAGCTCTTTATCTAGAGTCCGGGCAGCAGTAGCCACATCATTCCCAATGGATGGATATTTTCTGGTTCTTAACTTTTTCTCTGGAATTATAGCCCAAGTACTCTGAAAGGTATCCTTTAAGCACTTTTGCTGTTAGGTGGAAATTCCCTACCATCTAACTACAAGTCCTACCATTCCTCTTGGTGTGACCTTGAGAGAGTGGAGAATGTCTAAGGAAAGTGAAAAAAAGAGGCCATGACATTGTCTAAGAAAGACCATAAATGGAATCTAGTGATCTGAGGAGGTTGTTCTGAGAAGGTGGCAGAAGAAGATGCTCAGCAGAGTCTCTCTAGAAAACACAACTACCACATGTTAAAACTTGTTTATCAAATAGCTTTTTTGAGTACTTTTCTCCCAAAAGACAATTTAAAGCAATGCTTCTGATTTTTCTTTTCATGATTGAATAATGGTGAACATTTGCTTTATGGTCATAAAAAAAAAATTATTTTCCCTTATCCAAGAAGCCGACAGCCTTAGAATGTACATAAGGTTCAAATGTTAAAAGGGCACGATGCCTTGGTGGGAATGGGAGAATGTTTTGGAAAGAAAGCCGGCAAAGTCGCACTAATACACAACCTAAGGAGTCGGCCAGAACTGCGGAAAGGACGCCCCACTGGGAATGGAAAGGGTTGGCTTCCACACCTAGTTCTGCCGCTCCCTGGCTCAGTGACCCCAGCCAATGGCTCCCTTTGGGTCTCTTTTCTTAGAATATAATATAAAAGGGTGAGACTGACTAGTCTCCCAACCCCCTGCAGCTCTTACATTCAGAGGACAGTGGCCTCTGGGGCCACTCACATCCAAGGGGAATAACACGGCTTGAAAGCACAACTTGAGCCTGAGTCAGTGTTTCCCCGCAACGCCCTCGCTGGCCTCTTCCAAGACACTTTTGGCAAAGCATGGGTTCCCCTGAGCATGGCTGAGCTAACAGCTGGATAGTACTGGAGGTTTTCCACACTTCCCACAGCTGGTCCAAGAGACAAATAACCCGACAGCCTTTATCAGGAAAAAAAGGACTCAACTGGGGCAGGCCAAGTATATCCTGTACTGCTGTCCCCTTAAACTCATCCCCAAAGGTGGACCCAGATCCTTCTTGCCTCAGCTAGGCAGACCCTCTATGGAAAATTAGGAGTCAGGACTAGACAATTTCTAGGAAGCCCCAGAAATCTTTAGGGCCATCTAGTCATAGTGTCTGCTCCACTCCTCAGAAGAAACCAAAACACTCTGAAGTGGCTAGAGATGTTCAACCACACCAGGTGGGTATTTTAATAAGATGATTCTTCACCAATCAGGATTATATATACAGTACTAAACCCTGAGCACGAAATGCTAACAGCATTTCCTTCTGCATCATGAGGACAACCCACAATGCCACCATACACTTTCAAAGGCCAAAAAAAAAGAGAATTTTCAAAATGCAGACCAAGGCGGGATCACAAGGGATGGATATGTTAATCTGAGTTCTTTCTGCCAGGGAATGTTGGAGGTGGTCTGCTGTTATTATTTCTATGAGATAGAGCATGGTGCCAAAAAGATATCCAGATGACTGTCTCAGTCACAAAACTGTATGTTCTTCACTGCCAGATGCTGCGCCAATATCCAAGCGCCGCTCTCCTTGTGGATCCTGACACTGGACTCTTCACATTTGCAGAGTTGGTTTCTAATAAGTCAAACCTCAAACTAACTTCCAGAGTTTAGGCTTTAAACTGATTCTGTGCTCACCTTTGTTTAAACAGATTTTTGTCACCAGCAGCCCATTTAGAAGGGAAAGGGAAAGAAAAACAGCACTTCACAAAGCTTCACACAGAGTCTGTGTAGAGCTAAGGTGCAGCTGGGCCACCTCGCAGTAAAACTGGGAAACTGTGCCATGCTAATACTCCCAGTCTCAACAAAGTGGTTTGTTTATTGGGGCTGCTAGCTCACAAAAGAGGTATTTAAAAACTCTACAAGTAACCTTGGGAACCGACCAAGGAAAAAGTAAACATAAAGCACAAGTTTGGCCTTTGCAAGCAGCAAGCACTGGATCAATGAGCATTGGATGAAGGCACAGCATCACAATCAGGAAGAGCTGAGTACCGGTCAAAGCCAGAGGGATAACCCTGAAATGTTACCCATCCACCTATATGAAATCTGAAATGGTCTATAAAATACTGTTAGAACAAACTGTGGAAACTAAGCAGCTATTAAAAAAGGTACTGCAAAAAGTCATTTGTTAAACATAATAAAAATGTTCACATTATATACCTAAGTTGCAAAAACTGAATTCACTACAGTTTCAATGATAAAATAGAAAGTGTCTATAAAATGCTGAAGTGTGGAAAGGTATAGACAGATCCATGGTGAAAATGTGGACAGGACTTCTACACGGCACAACAATTATGTATTTTTATTCTTCTTATTTATGTTTTCTACGATGAAAACCCCTGAGCTTATAATAGGATTTTAAAAAGCATTTGTTCTTTAAAACAGACTTCATTTAATCAAATATAAGTGAGACCTGGTTTAAAAAGTCTTCATGGAACAAAGGACAGTGAGGGCAACTTTCTACAGGCAACATTTTCTGCCCAGAAGAGAGAGATTCGATACTCCTTTCCTGTTATTTAAATAAATACTCACTGGAAGGCACAGGCTAAATACTCAGACCATTCTACAGGACAATAATACCCCAAGTCACCAGTGTTTTTTTTTTGTTTTTCTCTCTCTCTGGCACTTTAAATATTACTTGGACAGAAATCTCTCTAATTTTTTCCCTGCATGTTAAAGGGGATTAGGATTTATAACAACTGGGCCTTTTCCAACAAGTATGGCTCCTACAGGTAAAGGTGGGAAACTGTATACAATAGGAACTCCAGCCCTAGAAATGAGCTCCTCTTCCTTCACCCCCTCCTCAACCTCCTGACTAGGACAGGCTCTGAAATAGCTGGAACAACTGCCCTATGGTAACCCATTTCGCACATAAATCTAAATTTCCACTTTGAGCTGCTGAATTTGAACTTTCCTCTTTAGACTATATTGAGTGGTAGTTTCTGTTGTCATCTAACTTGTGGCCACCAGCCATAAATACTTAAAATAATATTTTTGATCCTGCTATCTAAACACCCTGTCACTGTTACAGCCTGCCAAATCCATCTGCTCTTTGGCAGAGAAGAGATACACACTGGCCACTGACTCTCTCTTACCTCTATAGCAGGCTGAATTTTAGGATGACCCTGAGATTCCTGTCCCCTGCTATACATGCCTGGGGCAGTCCCCTGCCCTTTAAATGGCCTGTGCAACATATGAGTGTGGCAGATGGTGCCCCTGTGAGGGCCAGGTTACACTATGATGAAGGCGTAAATGGAGGTGTGAGGCCTCAGTCCAGTTGACCTTGAGTTCATCAAAAGGGAGATTATCCTGAGTGGGACTGACCTAAGCAGGAGACCCCTTTAAAAGTAGGTCCAGAACCCAGTTCTGCTGATGACCCTGTGAGCCAGAAAGAGGACCTTGAGCCTCAGACAAGATTGTAGCCCCAGCTGACACCTGACTGCAGGCTGGTGAGACCCGTGACCTGAACAGAGAGCCTAGACTTTTGGCCCATGGGAAATTCAATAGGAAATGGTGTTTTAAGCCACTATGTCTGTGCTGCTTTGTTATGCAGTGCCAAAAAATATGTATTTTTGAAATCCTAGCCTCCCACTGTGTTTTGGATGGTATCTTAGACAATGGCCTTCAGGAGGTAATTAGGTTTAGATGAGGTCACAAGGGAGGGACCTCATTATGGGATTGGTGCTCTCAAGAGGAGAAATACTTCTGTCCCTGTCTATCTGTCTCTGATGACAAATGAGAAGGCAGCCATCTAAAAGCCAGGAAGAGGGCCTTCTCCCTCCTGGACAGGTTTCTCAAATCTGATGTCTGCCTCCTCTCCCACTGCCTATCTTCTGAGAAGTCGGGTATGATGTGAGATGACAGCTGTGACTCCATCCCTGGCCTCCAAGACTACAGGTCTGATGTGCCCCTGCTGGCCTAGGTTTGGGAAAATCTTTTTTCCTAATGGTCTAGGCCAAGAATAAGTTGATTTTTTTTTTAAAGAAAATTGAGGGAAGGAAGGAGGAGAAAGTTTTTGAAATAGTAAAAGTTGACATGTTTATATAAGATGCATTTTGTGCTGTAACTCAGGACAACTCACATCCTGGTTTGGCTGGAAGATTCTTCTAGAATATTCATCTCCACATCCGCTTCCTCTTTCTGCCCTGTCTTTGCAGGAGGTTTCTAAGTGTGCCAGTCTCCCTGTGGCCAGTTTGAGTTGGCTCCCTTACCAGTCCTAAGGCTTCCCAGCCTTTCCTCCCTACAGCCACTCCTCCAGAATCTTCCGCTCTGGCTCTGGCTCCGTGGCAGAGCCAGGTGCTTCCCTGCCCGACCTCAACACTACCTCTTCCACACCTAACCCGGGGACCTGACAAGACCACTCTCTTGCTCTACACATGGTCATTAGCCCTCCATGCTGTGTGTCTCACCTTGTTCTCTAGCCACTCCGGCTTCAATTCAGCTAGGCCGTATGGAGAATTTACTATGCGTCAGGCAACCGTGTTAAGTTCTAGAGGTCTGGGATGCTGTCTTGCCGCTCAAGGCCCACAAGAACTATCTATCTAAAACATCCCTGCTCATCCACTATGGAGGTTGGTGCTTCATTTTGTCAAAACAAGATTCAGGATCCAATTATTTTTCTTAGCTAGTGCCTAAGTTCTAGCTTTCTAACAGCTAGAGAGATATCAAAGCAAGGACCCAAACTTACCTGTAGCTTCTCTATCTCCAACTTGAAAGATGGAATAAGACTAATTCATTAGAATTTCAGTATCTAACTTTGATCTCTCCACTAGACTTCTCACAATGAGAATGTTCACTTACAACATCATTGAAAATAACAGAAGGAAACAGGATACCAACTCAATTTAACCTTTAATAAGACATTTCTCTTGGTGATTCCAAAGTGTGCTGGGCTCAACACAAGAATTCCCTAATTTGACTCTTCCTACTGCACTGACAATATGAATAGTAGAACCCCATTGAAAACACCTCATGAAAATAACCTGGCCATCCCTACCCATGAATTGTCTTATATTGCAAGCTTCCAAATCAGTTGCATTTTGTCATCTTTGTTTTGTGGCCTGCACAACATAATGAGCAAATGGCCATTCAAGCAGGTTTTAGAGTTGACTATGAAAACCAGCAGCATCACTGGGCATAGCTGGCATCCATTAAGTGTCTCTGTCCCATGCTTAGGGATGGCTGTATGTTGCTGAATCACACCTATGAGTGTGAAATATAATGGGACACACAATAAAATGATAACTGTAATGAGACATTCAGACAAGAATGGAAAATAGTCCCAAACACAATACACATGAAAGTGACCCTCTCCCTAGTTGAGAAACAATGAGTCTATAGCTCATATCAGGGTCCAGAGATCATGAACTCAGGGTAATCTCAAAGGCCAAGCCAGCACAAATATCCTTTTCTCTCAGGTAGATTCCAGCTATCAAAGTTCAGAGAGAAATAGCCACTTGGACCTGGAGTTTAGCATCAAGATTGATGACCCCATCATCTTTGCCACTGTGAGTTTTACAGTGACCATATCAACAGCACTCCAACGGTTGGGTTTCACCTGCTAACTTCACAAGAAGTTTGAAAAAAGAAAAAATTCCGGAGTTCATTTCATTGTTAGGTGTAAGCTAAATCTCAAAATGGACATTTTACAAAAGACCATATATTCTCATTTAAATGCACAATTATCAAGAGAGAGGGAATCCATTTGTGCCTCTATTTCAGCATGTCAAAGATCTAGGAAAGCTTTTTCAGGTTTCAGGATGCTTCTGGGCCAATCCCTGTAGTCCACTTTCCCCACTGATGAGATGGGCACCGATGTTACACCAGCTTTTCTCATAGTGCTTACTGATCCGGTAAGGTGTGCTGTACCCAGCACACCTCTTCCCCCATCTCATTCAACAGCTAATACAGACACAAAGCTGCACAGCATCCAACTCAAGGTCAGAAAACAAATCTAAAGGAGTTTTCATTAAAATTTACTTTGGAGCATTTGTGTTTCTCACACCAGGGACAAACAATGTGTTTTAGAAGGAAGAGTTATAGTAACCAGTGATATTAGCTTAGATACTCACTCATGCAAATGCCAAAGTACACTGGTTACTCAATAATGTGCTGCTGGGGGTTAACTGCTGGGAAACAAGATTGCTTGCTGATTTTCTCTAAAAGTCCATCAATAAGTTCTGTGTCAACATAGGTCTTATCATCAGAGGGACAATGAGCACGGTGGCTAAATATACTATTTCATGAAATCCTTACAAGAGATGTATGAGTTAGGGAATTATTACACTCATTTTACCAATGAGAAAATGCAAGTCTAGAGAGGTTCTACAACTTATCCGAAGTTGCATAGCTAAGCGAGAAGCAGAACCAGGAAATCAAAACCAGTTCCCCTGATTGGAAAAGCTACCCGATTCCCACTACACAGGGATCCTCCACGGTGAAAATGTGGGTGGACACTGTCAGTACATGAGATGTACTGTCTTTTCCAATGGGATATCTTGTCTCACACCAAGCAGGCACTGGCCAAAACAACAATCGGACTCACTCTCTGGGCTTCTGGGCAGAGCAAAGCACCTGAGAGTCACTTCAAGTGAAGTCAGATATAGTTATCGTAAATTCACTTTTGTGTCTTTTACTAGGAAAATTAAACCACCTCAAAGAAGTTCACAAATGCTAAGGTGATGAGCATCATCCTCCTCGGAGACACAGAGGGCAAGGTTCTCGCCCACCCTGCTTCAGGGCTCCTCCCCTGGCAGTGCTTTCTTCGAGATGTGGTTTGTTTGTAGGCAACTGAGGAAGAACAGTGACCGATCCACAAATAGCAGAATTTGACTGTTATCTGTGTGCACTTCCAGAGTGAGCTCCGGATGACTCAGTTGTGTATCGCCAGCCTTCAGGAAAGTATAATGATCCTTGGTATTTACAGATTCCATATTTGTTAACTCATCGCTAAACTCTATTTGTTACCACGTTTGAATCAAAGTTGTGGCACTTTCACAGACATCCATGAATCTGCAGAAAGCAGTGAGAAATCTGAGTCATGTGGTGTGCACATTCCAGACTCTCTGCCTTGTTCCAGTGCTCATACTGTAAACAAGTGTTCTTTTCATGGTCTATTTAGTGTCACGTTTTTCACATCTTTTGTGCTTTTCACTGGTGATTTTACTGTTCAGAACCAGCCCCCTGGGCACAATCCTGAAGTATTGTGTCTGAGAACATAAGAAGACTGCAATGTGCTCAGAGAAAACCTCCAAGTGTTAGATAAACTCTGTCCAGGCAGGAGCTATGGTGCTCCTAGCCACAGTTCAATGTCAATAAATCAACAATATATATTAAATAACCATGCTTCATATATGTTTAAACTGAGTCACCCATAGATGAAGGTTATGTATTGACTAATGGATAAACATGCTATCATCACAGGCTCCCAGGAATCTAACTCTGTATTTTCCCTCATCCATTATTTGCTAATCCAGTGTTTGCAGTGACATTCTAGAGCATGACCACTGAGAATAACAAGAATTGACTGCACTTAGTGATTAAGTTTGCAAGCATGGATTATAACTCTGAGAAAGTACGGGGAAAGGCCTGTCATCCATTTAACAGGCTACATATTAACTATCTAATATCATATCATGAAAAGGACTGAAAAACATACACATACAACATTGCTGTTAGGATAATGGGACCACAGGAGATTTTTCTTTACTCATTCCTCTAACTTTGGTAATATGTTATTTTCATAGTTTAAAAATAAACTTCCAAATAGCAAAATAGCTCCCATCCACTAATAACTGTGAGAAAAACCTAAAGTCCTTCATTGTCATTTCTATGACTAATTCCATGTTAGCCACCCCCCCCATAAAGGCAATTAAAACCATCTGAGAAACTTGGAAAGGATCTTCCTAATATGGAGCTGATTTGTCATCTAAGAATACCAACGTCTCTCTTGGTGCATTGATTTCCACTAACCAACTCGACCACCAACTCGGCCTGCTTCCCAACCTCCCGGCTGCTGATCTGACCTCCCTCCCAGGCCCTCAGATTCCCAGCCTCCCAACTGAAATGCCCGCTCAGAAACGTGGAGCCCAGCCTCCCACTGTCCTCAAGGACCTATTCTACCATCTTCATTGTTTTGGCCATTATCTGAAACTAGCCTATTTATTACCTGTTCTGTCTTTTATTACCTGACCCTGCCCTACCCCCACTCGGTTATCTAGAGGCTGCCCCCTGTTGCTGTTTGACAGCCTCCTCCCCACCCAGCACACCTGGAAGGGCAACCCTGCACGTAGGAGGTGCTCCACAAATATTTGCTGAGTACCCAACTCTCTGGTTTTCCTTTTTCCTTTGAGCACAAGTCCAGCCATGATAATTTATTCATCTATCTTATTCCAAGAGTTTAAGAATACTTCATTTAATGAGACCTTTGAATGTGTGCTTCTTAAGGTCTCTCGACTCCATCCGGATTTATTTCTTGGGAGACAGTAGGGCTCGGGGTCAGAGTCTGTTCCCTCTGCGTGGCTCTTGTTGATTTAGAATGGGATTCACCGCTGGTGGTATTCTGCTGATCACCTACTTATCGCTTAGCTGATGAGTGGCCACTCCACATCACACATTCCTTCTTCATGACCAAACTACAGCAACAACCTCTCGCTGCCCTGCACACCCTCCAGTCTGGCTAAGGTCCAAGGAATTGATGGATGAATAACAGTGTTTGAGATTTGCCACTCATTGATGTTAATGTTCTTACAAAGGGACAATGATCCCAACATGGGACCTTCCAGAAAAGGAAGGTGACACAGGGGTAGGGAGGAGACGGGTTTGGCTCAGCCATGACCATTTCAGAACACAACCATGGAGAAATCCCTTCATCTCTGTGGAACAATCTTTGCTTCACTTCCATGAAGGGTCTCTAAAGAAGGAGGGGTCTGCATAAGCTATTTCTAGTGAAGGGCCTTAATCAGAAAGCAGAAATAGAAAAAAATGCTCTGCCTAATCCTGTTTTCAAGCCAGTTAGTTTCTAGGCAATAGTTGATGCAAACAGCTGGCAGTTAGATTAGATAACTAAGCCAAGGAGGGACTCCAAAAGAGGCAGCCAAACAAAGAGGACTTTCTACAGGGACAGATATCATGGAAGGGTTTTCACACCAGTCAGTAATATCACACAGGTGTGCAACCTCACCAGCAGGACAAAGAACAGTGGGTTTGGGAGCTGCAGACCCAGAAAAGTAAACAGAACCTTTCTGATGAGTCACAGGGAGAGAGAAAACCTGTCCCTGTTCCTATAGAGATCAGAATCTTGAGAGGCCTCTGCATGGGCTTCTGTCGGGTATTTTGAAGGTCCATGGCCTACCTGGAGGTCTGCCACTTGTCTCTTCTACTTGTGCATGAAGGAGAACCAAACTAGCAATTCAAATTGTGAAATGACCCCCTGCAGTTATTGACAACTGGGGAAAATAAGTGTAGGATTGGGGGGCTTACTTACATTTTCTTCCAACTGACTATTATTTTTTCTGGTAAGACTCCTTAGGTGTCTACAGGACATAATCTACAGCTTATAAATACCCCTGCCCTTTCCAAATGGGCATAGTAAACAGCAACCCAGAAGTGGGAGTGGACCCAGGAAGGGGCTGCAGGCTTGGGGTCATCTCCCTCATGCCTGTTTCCTCCCTGGCTCTAACGAACTGCAGTGGCCTCGGCACTCTAATGCCAGAAAACTTTCAGCCAAAGGAAAAGTGGGGGCACATTCCTATAATCTCAGCAACTTGGGAGACTGAAGTAGGGAGATCACAAGTTCAAGGCCAGCCTGGGCAACTTAGCAAGACCCCCATCTCAAAATAAATTTTTTTTTTTTTAAATTAAAGGCTGGCAATGTAGCTCCATGGCAGAGCATCGCTGGGTTAAGTTCCCAGTACAACAACAACAAGAAGATTCTAAAGAGATAAATTAAGAGGGCTACAAAAGAATAGTCTGCAGCACTGCAAGATGCTCACCTTCTCCATAGGCAGCTCACAATTCTGTTCATACTACCAATGAGCAGCCCTATTCTTTTTTTAAATATCATTTTACTCCGTCAAGCCATGGGTGAAGTGTATCTGTAATGGTGAACAAAGGAGCTTGGGATTCTCCCTGTCTTGCTTGACCAGGAGAGAAAGGAGAGAGGCAGGAAAACTAGAAATCAGGGTGACCAACTGCCCCAGTTTGCCCCAGACTTTCCTGGTTCCAAGCACTGGACGTTCCAGATCCGGGGATACCCTACAGTCCCAGACAAAGGGCACAACTCAACAAAGGAGGAGAAAGAAGACTGCAGACGTTGCCTCAGCGCAGGAATCATGAGTCACTCAGCACTCCACATCCAAGGAGGGCCCAGACCCATGACACCCTGCTGCAGGGTGTCCCTGCCCCTCAGCTGCTGCCTGCCAGTGCCTGTGGCAATGTGCCGATGTGCCGTGGCTCCACTCGGTCCCTCCACTGGGAGTCTGAGTTCTTATTTAGCATCAAATAAAATTCTAAAGGGCAGCAGTCTCCTGACCTTCCAAATTTATAATGAAAGGTAAATAATCAATGGCCAGGACAAACCAACGCTCTCCTGACCTCTCATTCCCACCAACCTTTTGTAAGTGTAAGACTCCCTCTAGAAGGTCCTGTCCCTTTTCTGTCTTCACAGAGCATAGCAAGAAGCCATCAAGCAGGCACAGAAAAAGCATGTGTCCATATTTACTTCAAGCAGCCAAGGCCGGGGAGATGGAAGACAGTGGCATCCTGATTTGCTGAGTGCCAAAGGACAGGGAGAGTGTGATGAGTTCCTGAGCACTGCCACCTCCTTCATGTCCCCTTGAGCCCTGCCGGTCCAACAGACACAAGGTTCAAAAGCACTCATGGAGCCTGGAAATAAGAGTGGGTGCACCTGGCACTTTTACTTCTGATATGTGATTAAAATTTGTTCTACTTGGGAAATAATGTGAAATAAAGAGTGATTCTTTCCAGTAACACCCCTGAAACCCACCACCCAGACTTATGAAATGAATACCTGCTATCTTGGCCTCACGTTTCTAAAAAAGAACTTAGTATAACGGATGAAACTAGAACCCCCTCAGAGAGGCAGGTCAGAAAGATCAAATGGCTTCCTCCAGGACCCTGGGGACCTCCACTGGACACATTCAAATCCTTATCTTCCTTACTGCAGGTAGAATTTCTCTTCTCTCACTGGATGCTTTTAATTCACTTGAAATAACTCCTAATTTGATGCTTAAAACATTAAGCAAGGCACTAGATTTCGGGACTCAGATTTTGCTGCCACTCCACGCCAGGTATTTGGTGGCAAGACAAAGAGTCTGAATGGGAGAAGGCCCAAGAGGCTTTATAATGATTTCTAAACAGCTGTTTCCCACTGATACGTGGAAATAAAGTTAGAAAGCAATGACTGTGTGAAATGAGGAAGACCCGACTGGTGGAGTACAATTTCAACACAACTGAATGTTTGTTTTCATTATAAAACAGTTTTCGAATAATCGTCATCCCTTCCACTTCCGGTGTCAACTGTGTCCTGCTGAGACCCCCTCCCCGTGCAGTCCTCCAGTAATGGACCTGGCTTCACAGAAGATGTCCTCTAAATCCCAACCTGGCCCTTTCTCCTTCTCCTCCACCCTCCCTCAGCCACCTGATGCCTCCCCACTTTCTGCTCCCCATCTCTGTTTTCCACACTTCTGGCCCTGCCAATCCATACACAGAAACCACGGCCCAGGTACGCCATATCCAAACACCACAAAATAACCGTTTCATTTCCATTTGTATTTCATGACCCAGGTCCTGGATCCTTTGAGTTGGATGAAGCCCTGTGATCACTGACATACAGCACAAGGCCTCACACAGAGTTCGACTGTTCAGACACTGGAACACTTCCCATGGGGCTAGATGAATCTGGAAGAAAAGATGTTCCACTTTCAGGGAAGTGGCACAATTCAATGAAGCCAGGGTAGAAGAGCGGAGCTTAGAGATGAACAGCGTTTCATTTTTGTCAAACTCGGGCTGTTCTAAAAGCAGGGTGCTTGGCTTTTACCCCCTTTCCCTCCTGACGTACATCACAATCCCCTCAACTGTTCTGTCTGCATTTCTTCCTGCCCCTCCACTCTACTCTGGTCCAACCAGATGTCAAGACGGGAGTTCCCAGAACAGACAGTGCTAACCACATTTCCCTCCTTGGACACAAGATCCCTACAGCCTGGAACCATTTCCCTCACCCCTACCCCACTCCGATGTCACACCCCATTCTCTCCACTCACTCAGGCAATCATGTCCCAGTGCACCCAAAGTCCACCTACAGACTCTTACCTTCAGTTCTCTAACTACGGCTGTTACTTGGTAGATTTTTTTTTTTTTTTTTTACCTATTTCCCTCTTTTTAAAGCTGTGACCACAGGAGATCTAACACAATGCTTAGACATGGCAGAAACCACATAAATGATAAGTTGACTAGTGACACGAGCCTATTGCTCTCCCTGCCTAACCATCCACAGAGCTGCTGAGTGATGCCATCTTGGAGTCACCTGTCAAATCTGTCACTTGTCTCTATTTGGCCCTGACGACTTACCACCAGAAAATAAAAAGAACTGTAACCCAAACAACTTAAGTAGTAAAGAACCCTTAAGCTCAAGAGAAGATGGACAATGTTTCTTTATCTTAAGAAAATGAAGACTAGTCTCATACCCCAAATTATTCCTACTCCCTCCATTGGTTTAGGTGCTTTAAAAGTTGTTTTCAAAGGACACACCTGTAAGAAAGATGTCTGGTTATGAGACACGGTAAATGCAGAGCAGTTGATCTCTTTCCTCCGCCAAGGGATTAATTGATCAATGAGCAAGAACACTTTGGATGAGTTCTTCCTAATTCCTGCTGCAACACAGGGTAGAAGACTGTTTGGTCCTAAGGGAATGGGGCCCATAAACAGAACCCCCTCCCAGAAGGCAGGAAGATCATGTCTGGCATAGCTGACCCACTGAAGGCTTGAAAAGCCCTTAAACTGAATTAGTCACTTCACAGTTTTCTCTTAAATCTAGGTCATCACTACACCTAAACTCCATGTCCTTGGGGGAAACAGGCAGATTCCTGACCTCTGCTCTCCCTTCTTTGTTCAAGCACTTCCCTGGGGTGAAGCCTCAATAGGAACAGAGTAAAGTTTACAGGCCCAAGGATAACCAGGGAGTTTTGTGTTACCAGAGGTATATGAGTAACAGACTTAATGGTCTAACACAAATTATCACTCTGAGATAAAATTCATGTTAAAAATAAACCCTGTTGAGTTTGAGACTTAAAGAAAACACTGAGATCCTAAATCCAGTGTCTGGAGGAACTGATGGAATTTCTATTCCCTCAAAATGATCAGAAAATAAACCCTTAGCTCCTTCCAACACGCCCCGTAGCTTGAGATCATCTGATAGATAAAATAGTCGTATTTCAGGGACTCAGGATCTGCTGCAACGCAAGGTGCAAATGTCCCAAGGGCCAAGTGAGGGAGGGAGGACCCCTTATGCTTATGTCAGTCCTTCTGAATCAAAGGCAATGAATAAGCTGCCCCTGGGTCAGAGCCACCTGAGCCGCCTTCACCTTGCACTTGAGCCACCTTCCACCTTGAGGTCACCAAGCTGACATTCCCCCACGCTGCCCGGCCGCTGCCTGGAGAAGGGTGAGTAAATTTGGTCAGGGATGGAATCCAGGGGAGGTCAGTGGGCTCAGAGTCAATCCTCTGGCATTGGCACTTTACAAACTTGAGATCTGGCTGCAGCAGAAGGGATGTGAGAACCTAAGCATCTTTTTTGGCCTTCAGGATGCCAAGTGTGTTAGTCAGCCTTCCCTGGCTGTGAGAAAGAAAAAAAAAAATCCTGTAATAACTTATGAGGAGGAAGATTCATTTCAGCTTATGGTTTCCGAGATATCCATCCATGGCTACTTGGCCCTGTGGCTTTGGGACCTGTGACAAAGCAGGACATCATGGCAGAAGCACGTGGCAGAGGAAACACTCACCTTATGATGGCCAGGAAGCAAAAGGAGGGATATAAAGGGTGCAAGGTCCCAATACACCCAGCAGGGATGTCCCTGTGACCTAGCTTCCCTCCACTGGCCCCCACCTCCCAGTTGCTCCACAGGCTGGTGACTAAGCCTTTTTCTCACATGGTCCTTGGGGGTCATTTAAGATCTAAACCACAACACCAAGTCCTGGGGGAAAAAAAAAAGTGGAAAAGACTACTGTGGACTTGAGGGACAAACAAATTATGGATACTAAAGGGCCAGAAGTGACTTGTCATTGCAGGCTGTAGAATCCCCATATGGGAAGGATTGCAAAATGGCCCTAATGCTTTGCAGTTCCTCCCATTAAGAGGTCTACTCTGCTCTTTGATTCTGGGATGGGCTTGAGTTGCTCTGGCCAAAAGAATGGTAGAAGTGACACCATCCAGGTTCTAAAACGGACCTCAAAAGTCCCCAGCATTTCCAGTCTCTCTTGGAAGCCTGAGCTGCCACTGGAACTAGCCAGGGCTACTCTGTTCAATGGTGAGAACCCAAGGGGTGAGCTCCCCATCTTCCCTCCTCTGTCACCCCAGCTGACCACCAGCCGTCCCCTAGAAGCGGAGCAGACCGCTTCCTGGCAGCTGACCACAGATACATGTGTAAGCCTACGTGAGACCAGTAGAGGCTGTCCATCTGGGCCTGTCCAAACTGTCGGTCCACAGAATTGTGGGCTGAATGAACTGCTGTTATTTTAAGCCACTTAGTTCTATTATAATATGTCACACAGCAAAAAAAGTCACATGGTACCTTCCAAAATTTTTTCAGAAGAAAAGAGATGGTCAGGAGCTGGGGTTGTGGCTCAGCGGTAGAGCACTCGTCTAGCACATGCGAGGCCCTGGGTTCTATCCTCAGCACCACTTAAAAATAAGTAAAATAAAGGTATTATGTTCAACTACTTCTAAAAAATAAATATTAAAAAAAACTTAAAAAAGAAAAAGACATGGTCATATGGCCTTCAACTCTTTGAAGACAGGGAACCAGATCAATAATTTCTCAAATAGTCCACAAACTGTGGTGAAGGAAATGAGGATGAAAAGCAAAGTGATAGAGACCAAAAAATGATCCTAGATAAACTGAATTCTCTGCCATCCAGTGAGGAAAGTAGGTATAACAGTCGGAAAATTTAAAGTACTTTTACTACTGGTTACTAGTAAAATAGAAAAGTGAATGATAAATACTCACCCATATAACTTATCATGTTCACTCTCCTTCGATTTCTCTCCCACGTATCCCTTCCCTAGTTTTTATAGTTCTCATTACTTCCTGTTCCCATTGCAAGTCTCTAACAAAAACAACAGTATCCACAGCAACTTCCACTTGTGGGAGCATTTTACTAGATGCTTTTAACATCTACTAAAATGTATAGTTCAAATTACATCATGAATTCTCACACATGCCCCATTAGATAAATATGATTAGACCCATTTTATAGGGCAGTAAACTGAGAAGCACAGAGGTTAAGTATCTTGCCAAGGTCATGTGGTTTGAATGTGCCAGAGCCAGAATTTAAACCACCATCTGTCTGCTTACACAGTTCATGAATTTTCCATTATGTAACACTGCCTCTAAGGAACAATAAGTGCTGAGCTCATAACATAGACTTTTCATGAGAACGCAAGCTGAAAATAGGGTGACTACAAATAAATGCAAAAACAGACACACATATATGTGTGTGTGTATATATATACACACACACACACACATGTGGGTGGGAAGAGAATAAAAAAGAAAGAAGAAACTGCAAACTGAGATTCTGCCAAGCGTTGGAATTTTATTGACTCTGGCTAAAGACTTTCTAAGACTTAGCAACAAAGACAAAGAGAACCAGGAATCTACAAGTCAGGACTGAAGATACATTAGCCTGGAAGTATCTATTAAGAGACATCATTGGATCAATTACCTCTGGACCTAAAGTTCACACCTGTGAAGGCATCAAGAGAGGAAGCATCTGAATTCAGCCCAAGCGTGCATATTTGTGAACAGCTTCACCATAATACAACCACTGCTAGGAAAAGCATCTGTTTTATTTAAATTAATAAATATAATATTTATAAGTACTCCTCAATTTTTTAAACTTAAAAGGAGATTACTTCTTTTTTTAAATTTTTTTATTAGTTGCTCAAAACATTACAATGATCTTGACATATCATACATTTGATTCAAATGGGGTACGTAATCAGTACCTGTACAGATTGCAGGATCACATTAGTTATACAGCCACGTTTATGCATAGGGCCATACTAGTGACTATTGTATTGTGCTGCCCTTCCTATCCCCCCTCCCCTCCCCTCCCCTCCCATCACCTCTTTCTACCCAATCTACTGTGACACGTTTCTCTCTCTTTTTTCTTCCCCCTCACACCATCTTATATGTAATTTTGCATAACCATGAGGGTCTCCTACCATCTTCCGTGCAATTCCCCTTCCCTCTCCCATTCCCACGCACCTCTCATCCCTATTTAATGGTGATCTTCTTCTCATGCTCTTCCTCCCCGCTCTGTTTTGAGTAGCTCCCCTTATATCAAAGAAGACATTCTGCATTTGTTTTTTAGGGATTGGCTAGCTTCACTTAGCATAAGAGATTACTTCTTTTACTCCAAAAGAAGGATGGGCTTCAAAAATAAATCTATTGTTTGGTAAGAAACATATTGTTAATTAAACATTTGTATTCTGTACCAAATCCATTTCCTTCCTCTAAATCATAAATTGGATAGATGAGGATTTTAAATGTTTTCATTTGGCCCTCATCTTCTCCATTTAAATTAAATTAGCTCAGTTCCTTGAGATCAGGCCAGCACATAATTATGCAGCATGTGGGGGAAAGTACGTAAGTACTTTGAATTAGAACCAGGGAAGAAACACCATGGGACCCACACCTGCCAAAGCCCAAGCCCAGGCTGAGTCAGACCCTTGAGCTTGAGCCAGCCATCACTCCTGCACCCGAGGGACCTGGAAGGACCCTTCTTTCCCCCCCTCCCAGGACACACTTGGAACTCTCCAGGCTCCCATGGCATCACTACCCTTCCCACCCTTGGCGTTCCTCTCCCTTTCTCTCAGGAGCCTGTTGTCCCTGGGAAGTGAAGCCTCATTTTGGGTTTCTGGTTCTTCCTTTAGGAGACAAGGTCTTGCATTTTGCCCAGGCTGGTCTGGAATTCCTGGTCTCAGGGGAGACTTCCTGCCTCAGCCCCCCAGGAGCTAAGACTATAGGCATTCCCCTGTGTCCAGTTTGAATCTTTGGGAGATTTTCTATATGTTTCTTTTTGAGGGGTGCTGGGAATGGAACCCAGGGCCTTGCACAAGTGCTTAACCACTGTGTGGCACCCCCCGGGGCCCCTTGAAGCTTTTTCTTCTCTTTCCCAGGACCACACCTGAGCCTCTGGTCCATCACCTTGGCCACTTGGTCCTGTCTATGCTCTGTCCTTGGACATTCTCAGGCTCATCTTCTGTTGCTTCCTGAAAGACCCCTAGACCCCCAGTACATTGGCAGGGTCTCTCTCCCGACCTTGTGAGCCAGCCCTCCTCTGCTCAGTGTCCCTGAGGCTTACCTTTATCTTGTCTGAACCACGGGGTTCCCCTCCTAGGAACCCTGTTTCCCTGGGACTCCATTAGCTCCAAAACCCGTGCACTCCAGGCCTCCCTTCCCCTGCTTGCCCACTCTCCCCCTCCCCTCCCAAAGTCAGGCCCAGAGTGAGAGGGCCTTGAGGTTTCTAAACACCAAACAGGAACAGGAACCCAGAGGCTCACACCTGTCATCTCGGCAACTCTGGAGACTGAGGCAGGAGGACTGTAAATTCCAGGCCAGAGTCAGCCACTCAGCAAGACCCTCTCAAAACAAAACAAAAACAAAAAACCAGGAACTTAAACTCACTAAGTAGCTTAGAACACTGCTGAGCAACTTGACTTCTACAGCCGTTGTCCCTTAGAGATCAGGGCGGTCTCATTTCTTGCTGGATGGTCATGCAGCTCTGACTTCCTTTATATATTTAAAGAGAGTCACACAGAAGGACTCTGAATGCTTCTTCTCAGATCTTGTCCCTCCTTGACTTAAAATCCCGACGTGCTGTGGGGTGAACAGTTGATTTCTGGGTTCTCCTGCCTCTGCCTTTTCACCCTGGAGTCTTCTCCCAGCCCCAGCTCCCTGCCCCACCCCTGCTCCCCCTGCTCTGGGGTGCTGTGCCACTTGGCCTCCACAGGCCCTCATACCCACCCTCCCTCAGGAACACTCTGCCAGCCACCAGCATGACTGCATCTTCACCAGCCTCAACACCGGAGGCCATCCCACATCCTCCACCTGTGTAAACACACCACCCCACGATGCCAGCCTTCTCCCACCTGGTCCCGATTCACTGTCCTCCGTGCTATGAACACCTCCTAAGTCCCTCTAGATAGTTTCCTAGCTCCCTCACGACATGTTGGCTCCGTGGGGGCTGAAGCTTTGTCTGTTTGATTCATTGCCCTAACCCCAGCACTCAGCATAGAGAACCTGGCACAAAGCAGGTCCTGCATAAATATTTACCCAAGAGATGAATTCCTACCTCTTCCACCCTCACCAGCCCCCATCTCTCTCTCTCTCTCTCTCTCTCTCTCTCTCTCTCTCTCTCTCTCTCTCACACACACACACACACACACACACACACACACATACACACACACACACACGCCTCCTCCCTCTGGCCAGCACACCAGGTTTCCTACCAGCAAGGCAATTCTGAATATGGATTCTGGCCTCTGGCAGTGCCTCTCAGCACTTGGTCCTCTGCGCCTCTTAAAGACATGTCCTTCCTCCTCTAACCCACGAACACCAGCTCACAACCTCATTTCCCTTTCTGATCCCAACCTACCACCCCATGACAGACTGGTTTCTAACAATCCGTACTACGTTCATAGCTGCACTAAAGAGAGACATCAATCCTCCCACCTTCTGGATACACTATTTTGAATCCTGATCTTATCAGAAATCCCTCCAGTTAATTCTTGGTGTCATTACCACCACCACCACCACCCGCCACCGTCTTTGTTTTATTGTTCATGTATTTTTTTTAATAGGCTGAAATTAAATGTTCTTCTAACTTCATCCTTCATGAACTATGTTTATAATATGGAGTTTGTCCAATTTCTCCCCCGATCCTCTTGAAATCCTCCTCCTTAAATTTCTGGCACAGAGTAATTGTGTCCAGGCACTACTTGATTTGTTTTTATAAACTTAAAGCAGAAATGGTCATTAACCCTTTGTTTTGGTGTTTTTTTTTTTTTACAAAACCTTACTTTTTGTTCACTGCTGAGGAAACATTTGGCCAATCCATTCAACAAAGAAAGAAACAGTAAGAATCACTAAGTGATGGTCATATCAAAGCAAAAATGCAGGGCAATCTGTTTTCAGCAGTAGTAAATCCACAGAAGGCCTAGATAGGACCTCCTATCCCTAAAATCTCCATGGTAAAGAAGTCCTCACGGAATCCACCAGGAACCTCCTGCTCCCAGAACACTCTCACTCGCCAGACATGTAAGTCATAAGTCGACAGGGGAAGGTGTGTCCTGCACACTCATCACACACCCTGAGGCCACCAACTCAGCAAATCCAAGAGTTTTAAGCTGGGAAAAACCAGGGCATTCAGGTAAAAGCTGTCTTTTTACCCTCTGCAGCCCAACAAAAGGCAGGTGGGGAGAAGCAGGTGCCAAATGCAAGGAAGTCAGATACTGAATTATCAGGACACTGCTTCCAAATTCCTCAAATTCTACCTTTTTTCAGGTTATGGCAGTGACTACACTAATCTAGCTTTACACAGAGATGATCCAGTTGGAAAATGAGACAGAGGAGGCAAGCGCCAGTGTGATGGTGCTGAAGTGTACCTCCAAACTGGAGTGAGATCCAGGGACATGACTGGGAATGGGCCCCACAACTGGTCACTGTTCCTGCAGCTGACAATTTTCCAATAAACTGAAATCCAATCGGTATTTGTCTTTCAAACCCACAGGATATGTAGGAAGGCGGTGGGGAGCCAAAAATAAAATATATGGAATTTTGCTAATTTAGGCATTTGATTTTTTTCACCCTCAAATAACTAAAGCAAATCAATGGCAAAAATTCCTTGATTTGGAGGCTTTGGAACCTACATCTAAATATAGAATACTAATATTAAAATGTTAAGAGAGCCCAGAGGTGATTAGGCCAATGCTATTATTAGTTCTCCTGGGGTATTTCCCTGTACCACCTTACCTGCAGAAAGCAGTGATTAAGCTATTTTAGAGAAGTGACAGGACCCACCTTCCCCCTTCATGAACAAGGAGCCAGGACAAGGAAGCCCTGAATATCCTAACTATCCACAAAGTTTTGGTGCATATCACAAGCTCTAATCTATTGTTAAGTGAATTGACCAGGGTGATTTCCACTTAAAATCTCACTCCACTTAAAGTGGGTTCATGCTATATCTAAGGGAGGAACAAAACATTTTTTTTTATTTATTTATAACAAAATGGGCAACAGGGAGATAAATGCATGGAGTCTAGCCTCCTCATCTGGTATGGAAATTCTTAAACCGGGTTACGTCAGAATCACTGGGAGAGTTTCACAGAAGTTGTATCTCACCCCTAGAGTTCCTAATTCAGTTGTCTGTCCCAGGGCCCAGGAAAAGGACTTTCTAACAAGCCCTCAGATGACAGTGCTGGTTCATGGAGCACCTGTAAAGACCCACTGGTCACCAACAAGGGAGTGTGGTGTTCACTGACGGGATTGGGAACTTAGGAGAGCAGGGTTTGGGAGGGGTACCAAGAGAGGTGAGCCCAAGACAGAGACCAGAGGAAAGAAGCACAAATATGAATAGTCATGAAATTCTTCTAGAAAGTGAGAAGACAAGGCTGGTTTGCATCTTCGTACATCCCAATGCATGTGACTATATAATTTGCAAAATAGATTAGATGTTATTCCGATTATGCAGATGCTTAAATACCTAAAAAAACAAACGATGCCCTCATAAGGGTGGATGGTAACGTGATGTTCTTTCCGAAAGCAGGTAAAAGAAAAGCAAATTCAGTCAACAACGGAAACTGGAAACACACCAGGCACACCAGGGCTCAGGGCAAAGGCAGGGCTCCCTCCTTGATGTTGAATGTGGATATTTAAGAAGCACATGTTGACAGTAGTCAGGGGTCAGAGAGAAAAGGGAACAAGTGAATCTTTTGGAGAGAAGAAGAAGGCGGCCTCACTTTGGGCTACGGAAAATTTTATTTGCAGGGGCTGGGGATGTGGCTCAAGCGGTAGCGCGCTTCGCCTGGCATGTGTGTGGCCCGGGTTCGATCCTCAGGACCACATACCAACAAAGATGTTGTGTCCGCCGAAAACTAAAAAATAAATATTAAAAAATTCTCTCTCTCTCTCTCTCTCTCTCTTTTAAAAAAAATTTATTTGCAGACATAAACAATAACATATTTTGCCTCCATTTTATCCCTCTAGGATAAAAATTAACAAATAATAAGGAAATTATAAATAGAGACAGTGAGTCAAGCACAGTGGCACATGCCTGTAATCCCAGCGAACTGGTAGGCTGCCAGAGCAGGATCCCGAGTCAAGGCCGAACTGAGCAACTTAGTAAGACCCTGTGTCTCAAGACTAAAAATAAAAATGGCTGGAGGTACAGTCCAGTAGCAGAGCACCTGTGAGTTCAAACTCAGCACCACAGAATAAAAACAAAGTTAGAGGGAGACAGGAAAGGCATGTGTCACAGGGGAACTGGGAGCTCGTGAGAGTCCCTTGAAAAGTCTTATCGACTGCTAGGAAGGGGGCTCCAGATGGGGTCTCTACCTCCACTAACGCATGGAAGCAGGACACACCTCAAGGGAACATCTGCATCACACGGATTCCCAGCATCAGGGGGTGAGGGCACAGAAGGAGGAGGCTATGGACTGAATGTCTGTGGAGACTCAGATAGAACCAGAACCCATGTACTAAGCCCTAACCACCAAAGTGAGGGTACCTTTGAGTGGTCAGAACCCTGCCTTGCTGGCATCGGGACCTCTGTCCTTCAGCCTCCGGCTGCTGTTCGAGCCACCTGGTCCGTGGTACTTTGTTACGGCAGCCTGAGCACATGGAGACAGAAGGGGAGGGGTGAGATCAGCACAGCTTGGGCTCTGAGCTCATAGTGAAGGTACCATCACCCACCTAGTGACAACTATCCTAACTTCAGGAAAGAAGAGCACCTCTGGTGTCTGTATGATCAGGGTCTTCACACCACAGATCTAAAATGGGAAGGTACGCCAGGCTTATTTTGAGCCCCAGATCCCCCCCCCCACACACACAGCTGCTCTCTCACCCCAGGTCGTCCCTAATGTGAACTCAAAAAACAAGATACGTCGCTGGTGGCTCAGCGGCGATTCACCTGTGCTGTTCACTTGAACCTGATGGGACAGTGGGTTCTGGCTCTTGGATTCTGTTCCAGGTGCTGATCCCCATGCCTTCTAACAGTTTTGCCTCAGCCTCTCCTGATTGCTGGACCTAACAGGAGTCCTATCCTGAGCTCCAACCCCCCAAAACAGCCTCAAGTTGGCTGCCTGCATGAACTTCCAACTGTCGCCTACCTGGGATCCCCCATCTGTGAGGCTCCACACACTTGATGGGACACTAGGACCAATTATATGCCAGCATCTTTGTTTTAATATGCATTCTCCCTAATCCTCAACCCAAGGCTGCAAGGTTGTTATTACTCTTTCATCTGCGGGTGAAGAGCACAAGAGTTAGAGAGCTCAGTCACTTTCCCAAGATCACACCAGACAGCCAGTTGATAAACCACCTGCCTGACCTGAGAGCCCACAGTCTTTCCAAGACACCACAGTGCCATTTCTACTCCAGGGCATCCCATGTCCCTTCCTGTCCTTCTTTGCTAACGTTTCCCAGGAAGGGAGCTGGCTCTTCTTACACCCTCTCAGCCTCGTGTCGTATAAAGCCGCTGGAGTCTCCTCCAACAGGGTCTACAGCTAGATCGGTCCCCCACACCCCCCACCCTGGGTTTCTGTTGCAACCTGCATGTGAATACAGTCTGGTGAATCCCACCTGCTCCTCTATCCAATTTGTGGCCTCAAGCAGTGACAGACAGCACGTAAGAACACACAAGTCACATGTAAGTCTCACGTGTGTCATGATGGATCAGAGAAAGGGAGTAAGAAAGGGGAGGACACGAAAATAAGAAAATGGTCAAGAAAAAAAGGAAAGCAGAAGAGAGAGAGGAAAGAAGACGTGAAACAACAGGTGTCAAGTAAGGACACCATGGCGCTGCTCAGTGGGGAGGGACAAGATCCACAGTCTTAGTTCAGCCAAAGCAAACGGTTCCTAGTCTGGAAAGACAGTGCATGGTATCTAGATTGCACAGCATAAAAGCAATGTTTGATCTTTGGATATGTGATCAAAACAAGTAGGAGCTCTAAAGGACATTTTGGGGACAACTGGAGAAATCTGAACACAGATTTATCAAAGCAGTGTATCAATATAAAAAATTTTAAGCATTATAACTTTCATTGAGGTTATTGGGGAATATTTCTGTGTTCTTCAAAGATTCCTGCTGAAGCATTTAGATGTGAAATGTCATAATGTGTCAGCTTTCCAAGGGTCATCAAGAAAAAAAAGAAAGAACCTCACATGCATTCAGAATGACAGAAAGACAAGCTAATATGATAAAAGATTAGCTACGATGCGTGGATTTAAAGGACACATGTCTTCAATATACTATTCTAATGACTTTTCTCAGATTTGAAATTTTTCAAAATAAAGAGCTGAAAGAAGAAATTACAAATTAACCCCAAAGAAGCCAGTGCTTCCACAGAGCTCAAGGTATTTTCATTTGCCCAATCCGTTCCTCATACTGACCTTGAAGGCACTACTCTGGGTGCATTAGGACATCACCCAAGGAACAAACTCCTTACCTGCTTCAAGCCTCAGTCTCCACGTCTATGAAACGAGGCCAAAAACAGTACTTAACTCAAAGGGCTGATGGTGCATGAAATCATTCACAAAAGTTACTATTTACTGAAATAGAACAGAATATATAATAGAACCCCTCTTTAAATTTCCCAAATATAATCCTAAAGAAGAAACTGACTTTTGTTTTAGAAAATTCTTTTTCTATCTTCTCCTAAATGAAAAATAGAGAAGCAATTTCAGAAAGAGAATATGTGCCCCAAACCACAGAAACTGGAGTTGATCCATACATCTTTTCAGGGGAGAGCAGCTTCTTATAAACTGTTTCTTAACTTGACATGCAGGGTGAAGCACTTTCAATGAAGAAACAGCAACTTGTAAGAAAGAAAAACGAGCCTCCCTCTCACAGAGGACAGTTGTGCAATGAAGGGCAGAGACGAGGTGGGAAACCCAGAGTCTTCAAAACAGATTCCTTCTTTGGCAGGAGACACTCAGGCCAAGGGTCTGGGGAGGGCCTCTGCCCTCCCCGCAGTAAGTGTCTGGAGGCCTGGGGAGCAGCCCAGACGAGCACATTCCACAGGGCTGGAGGGTGGGCGAGGGGCCAGCAGCCGTTAAACACCACTTCTGTGTCCTCCAGCAAGAAAGAATGTCTGGAACCAACAGCACGGGCCTTGTTCTAAGAACGGCTTTCTCCGCGGCCACTCCTCCAGTGTGCACAGAACCGTTAGCACGGCCGACACACGCCTGTCCCGGTCACCTGGTGCCTGTGGGCCTCCCTGTGAGGGCTGAGAATGGCCACACTTGCTCGAAAGCCTGCAGGATGGCATGCTGCCAACCTCAGATGAACCCAGTCCCTAGATCAGGTCAGTGTGAATTCTGAAAGCTAGACTCCAATTTAAGAGAAAATAATGAAATCTACAGAGAGCTTAAAGCTGCCCACTCACAGTTTGAGTGACACTAAAAAAAAAAAAAAAAATTTTGGAGGACAGGTAAGTGGCTAGGTAGGACCCGCTGTGTGACAGTACTGTGATATGTCAGTGTCAAGTCCTCACTGTCCTAACCCCTTGATGCTTTCCAAGTCCTTACCTTCATCCCGGACCTCTCTGGATAGTCATAGAAAGCCACAGAATGTTCCAATGGATAATCTCTTTTCACTTTATTATTATTACAATAATAATAATAAAATTATTAAGTAGATTATTAATCAAAAAATAAAACAACATAGTTGAAAGAGGAAAAATGGAAAACCTAAAATTAAATTATTGAATATGAGTTAAGAAACTCCCAAATGTATTCATAATCACTAACAAATAGCTGTTAAAAAGTGATGGATGAGAACTGAAATAGGAAAAATGTCCATTGCTGAATACAAAGGAGTACGACATAATAGCTACATGAAGATTATAAATCACAGCTATGTCCAAGAAAGAATCCTGGAAAAATGTCTACCTACTAATGCAACAGAAATTAATAGCAGATGGGAGAAGCACGTAATGAGTTTTTGAAAGATGCATTTTTTTTTCAGTTTTGTAATGAGGTAATACTATTTTTGTGATGAACAATAATAACACGGTTATGTCTTGATAAGAAAAAGACAACAACAAACCTAGAAAAAGAACAGATTTTTCAAATTTGAATTCTATACACATCTAAAGGAACAAACACCAAGGATTGTGTAAAATTTGCAGATGAATACGTTGTGGATTAACACGGAGAGGGGTTTTCATACCAGCAAGTACCCAGATGGACACTCTGGTAAGGGAATCCCCCTGTCTGTTTTGGAAATCACAAAGTGGGGAGGGAGCTTCTGCATACATGGCATATATTTATACATGACAGAAAACTTTTTCTTTCTCCAAAAGCCACACCGGAAAATTTTTTAAAACTAGGCTAGTATGAAAAACTAAAAGGGTTTGAATCCCTCAATTAATGACAGCCTGAGGACTGGAGATCCTATTCCAGCTTATTTGCCTCGTCCAGAACCCTTGCATCCTACGGGAAATCCAGACGCTCAGGAAGAGCTGATGAACCCTGGAGAAACGGGTTCAGGACGGGAGCAAGGCACGCAGAGCTTCCTGGAGGACGATTCACTGGACCTACGCTGTTGGAACACAGTGGAAGTCCACATGCCCTTGGGAGCCAGAAGAAAGCTTCCTAAAAAAAGTTAGAGTCAGCTGTGGTCCTCAGAGGGAGCAGTCAGCCTAAGATAACCAGAGATGCCCAGAAGTCGAGACAGTAGCAGCACAGGACCCATCTGCACCAGATAAATAAATTATGTCCAGATACTATAATAGATCCGAGACCCCAGAGCCTAACAGGAAGGCAATGAGGGATCTTAGCCATCCCTGCATGACTAGAACTTCAAATACTCCTCTTAAAAACCTGCTTGCGTTGTTTAATTATCTATACACAGCTTCTAATTAATGACTCCTCCATCCATATTCATAATTAAATTCTCCAAGAGATTACTATGGAAGTTTTCATCAGACTTACAGCAATTTGAAAACATTTTATGAGTTGGAATTGCACATTCTGAAGAGAAGCTCCAACCTACTGATTGGTATCACTAACTTGTGCTGGGTTAAAGCAGGGACCGGCTGGGAATGAGAAATGATGGAAAAAAACTTATTAGAGAAAGAAATATCTATATTATAAAATTAGACATAAAAAGAAACAATGCTAAACATCTGCTTTAAAAAAATCTTCTTGTGAAAAAAAAATAAAAATATTTGTCCTGCCTACCTTTCAATTATTCAACAAAATTTCTGAGAGATGGGATACAATGACCATGCAAAACAAACAAATCCTTGCTCTGTTGAAACTTAAACCAATGTGAGAAACGATGTCAGTCAGATCATCAAAATAATGAGCCAGAAACTGCATGGACTTTCCCTCATCCAGTGAGGAGGCCCACAGAACAGGGTGGAGGAGAGTGTGGCTGCGGAGTCACTAATCAAGGCCTCCAGAGACCAAGCAAGAAGCAGGTCTGATTTTATTGCACACTTACCATGTATATATACTCAGGCAGTAGCTAAGCAGATTACAGGCAGCCGCCAATGCAATTTCTACTAACTGTCCTTGCAGCAACCAATTGAGGCCATGGAGCAAGCACAAGGACTGCAACACATGGCCTCACACCCAGGGCCATGCCTACAGGGTAAGCAGCCTGCCACTCACGCGCCTAGCACGAGGGGAGGGGCCTGCCCCTCAGACACCCTTCACGTCTGCCATGCATGCAGTACTCCATGCACTTTCCCCACAAGGAACATGGCATGTTATAAACCCTCTGAAATAAAGGAACCCAGATCCCTAAGAGCAGAGAGTCTGCTTATGGGTTTAGCTGGTTCTGCAGGCTAAGTATCAGTTAAATGGGGAAAGGGAAGAGAGGAGGAAGAGAATTCCAGAAAAGGAATGGTGTGTGCAAAGGTTCTGTCAGGAAAAAATATACTTAAAGGGGGCTCTTGTGGCTGGAGTACAGATTGCCAGGATGAGCTATAAAGAGATCAAACCATAGAGGGAGCTGTAGTCCTTATCAGGAACTGCTTTTTTACCATAACAATATAATGCCATTGAAGGGTCTAGGGATGACTACGACATAATCAGATCTATATTTTGGAAAGATTTCTTCTACATTTGAGGGAGTCAGGAAAGAGAGAGATGATGGAATACTTGTGAAGATGACCGTTAACAGGCTATTCCAGTCCTGGTAAAAGATAGGGATAACTTGGCTCTAATGAGGTGGGCCAAGGAGATTGGGAAGAAATGAATGGAGTCCAGGCATTTGAGAGGAAGATCCTTAAGACTGAGCAACCGACTGGATACAAGGTGATATGGACAGGCTGGTGTCGAGGATGTGTGCTGGGCTCACGGCTTGCTCACAGCCTGCACGAGTGGATGGACAAGATGGAAACAGGTGTGGGACACAGCCTGGGTGGCAGAAACATAAATCCAGGCTCAGCAGACTTGGCTGAGGAGCCGTAGTGATAGCCCTGTGGAGAGACAGCTGGCATCTGGATAATCAGATCTTAGCGATCCAGGATAAAGATACACATTCGGTGCCCATCATAATACAGATGGCCACTGAAGCCACAGAAGTTGCCCCAGGAAGGTTACAGAGAGAGAAGAAGCAACAGGTTAGCATGGAGCTTTGAGATACCCGACCTTTTAGAAGGTTGTATGAATCCAATGAGAAATGTCCACGAATGTGTTTTATAAACTGTAAAGCATTATGGGCTGGGGTTGTGGCTCAGTGGTAGAGTGCTTGCCTAGTACCCGTGAGGCACTGGGTTCAATCCTCGGCACCACATAAAAATAAAATGAAGGTTATTGTGCCCACCTACAATTAAAAAAACAAATATTAAAAAAACTGTAAGGCATTAAAAAAAAATCAGTTACACCAAAAGCTGAAAGGCTTAGAGATTAATATTTTTCAGTATTTTACAAGTGTAGACACTGATAAAGAAAGGTATAGATCAAGCTCAACAAGGCCATCACTTGTAGAGAACTTAGTAATGAGTTTCATTCATATTTAAGCTCCAAAAAGTCCAGGAGAACAAACTGTCGGAGTTCTCTATGCGCTCCCAAGAGGCTCTTGGAAGGGGGCTTAGAATTACTCATAATCAGCAGGCTATTTCTTTTCCAGAACCCACAAATGAGCCCCATACTTAGCCTCTGCAGCAAGTTGGCTGCAGCTCCTGGGCCGGGCTGACACACTGTAACCTCACATCTGCAGGACTCTGGCCCCTTCTCCCTCCTTTAAAGGGCCTTTGTCACTTGTTCCTCAGTCCCCAGGCAGGACAGAAGGGCCTTTGCTTCTGTACTCTGTAAAAGCAGAACCAAGTCTGGGGAGCCGGAAAGTTGGAAGGAGACTTTATTCGTCACATTTCAGGGAGGGCCAGGACCCTGGACACAAGGAAGTGGCCTCCACATGCTTCTGCTAGAGATGCTGTTCCTCTCCCAGCACCTGGACACGCAAATTTTAAAAGCAGGAAAGAGGGAGGCAATCAAGCTTTGTATAAGACAGCTTTGCATTTTTTTTCTCTTAGGAAAACTGTTTTAAACAGTATTCATTTGCTGGAGTTAAAAGTGGTTTCTCAACAGTGACCTTAGAATCATCCCGCCCAGCTGCATGAATCAAGCGCAATTCAGCTCAGGCCCCTGGGAGGGACACTGAGGGACAGGCTGGGCCAGATGACCCTCAGTGGTTTCTCCTGCTCTGTGATTCTACTCCCACATGGCAGAACCAGATGTTCTGCAGCCACATTCTCTAATTAAGGATTCAGTATCTTTCAAAAACATCCACTTTCTCTACTACTAAGTGAATTGACAGCCCTATAGAACTCTGGCTGACCAAGTGTGGGGTTCAATGTGGATATTTTATGAGCCAAGAGTTTGCTCTTACCCACTTTCTCTCCGGGGTCTATTTTGCTAAGTATATGGCCACCACTGGCCATGTGCTGAGGCCTGCTGACCTTGCCCCACAGGACAGATGTGGTCTCTTCTCACTCATCTTAGCCTGCTGGCCATCAGCCCCACATTTCCTGCCCTAAGCAACTTCTTGCAAGGGTCACTCAGGATTTTATCCTCGAGTCCAGTGTTCTCAAACTTGGCTGCATACAACACTCCCTTGGAAAGGTCCCCAACAGTCTCTCAGGAAACATGTAAATCACAGCAAAGGTGTTTTAAAACAGGTACTGTCTGCCTGCCACCTAAATGCCACAACAGCATCTCACCACACTTGCTGATCATAAACCTACCCACTGACAGCTTCACCACTCCACTTCATCTGTAAGGCTTCTCATGTCCTGCAGACCTCAGTTTACATACATAGCCAATCTGAAGATTGGTGAAAAAATTCTTCTCTCTAGCTCCTGAAATCTGGAGTTAGTCTTGGGTAGGATTCAGGCCCTAGTATTTTTAAAAACCTTCTCAAGTAATTCAAATGTACAGCCAAAGAGGTAAGAAGGGCTCTGCTTCCCACGAGGCCTTCCTGGGAGTAGGAGAGGTGGGTGCTGGGGACTTCTGGAGCTGGACAGCTGAGCAGCCTGCAGTGCCTGGGCATCTGGGCTGTACCACCCACACACGCAGCCAGCCACCTACAAACAGACGGGGATGTGGGGCTGGAGCAGCAGAGGGAGACGTCCCTTAATTCTGGAAGATGGAGTCTACAGACAGACACTTTCTGAGCTACCAGCCTTGAACCTAGTCCCTGCCTTGCCACCTCCTTTGCTCCCTGTCAGTTTAATTCTACCCCTACACAGCCTGCCCCCCTCAGAGGAAGGCTGCAGGGAGTGGGGATGCAGGGATCAAAATGCATCCAGAGGGAGAAGCTGAATCTGCAACGAGGATCCAAAACCAAAAACTCAGGCAGCAGAATTACGGAAGCAGTCACATCCCTGTTCCTGCCCTCTTGGAGACCCAGAGACCCGGAGCACACACATGAAATGTGACACAATGACACAGGGATTACGGGTGACACTGTAGAGACAGGAAACACTTTTGGGGGCTCAGGAAAAGGGTGAAAAAATAGAGATTCTGGAAGAATCTTCTAGAAGCCAGTGGGCATTTATCCGAATATAGTAAGCAGCAGATTTAGGAAGACTGGAAAACTAATTTCACATTGAAGATATTAAATGGTAGAAGAGATAGATGGATAGACAGGATAGAATGATAGGGAGCCATATAGATAGTAGATAGGTAATCATCCGATAAAGCAATATGGAACCTTGTTTTGTTTTTTATGCTCAGAAGCTGTTTCCAGCAATGCCTTATGATTTGAACTTGATAACTGGGGGCGCATCCCATAACCTTTTCTGAAGTGACTCCACCTAAGTAGCCTCAGTCTCCACACCAACTTCATGAAACCAAAATCAAAATTATAATTTCATATTAGAAATGAAGCAAATAAAGCCAAGATAAATAAAATTGAACCAGAGACTCTTTCAACAACCCCCAAAATGAAAATGTCCTGAGTCTGGCCACCTTCTACTAACCTCAAAGCACTTTATAGGAAAACTGAAGTCAAGGTCAGGTACTGCAGCCACTCTAAAAAGACTTGACAACAGGGGAAAAAAAATGAGCCTGAAAATCAGTTACATACAAAGCAAATAAAAATATCCTGATTTCATTTCTGGTTCTAATTCCAGAAGTATTTCAGATAATTGCACAAACCTGTCTTTTTATGAACACAGATGAAACTACAGTTCAGGTCTAGCCTAGGTGATCTCAACTTAAGTATTTGTTACATTTCTGTGAATTTCTTGAGAATCCACTATTTGTCTCTGAGCACCTACATCTACTTCACGTTGTTGTTGTTGTTGTTTTTTTTTTTCCTTTAGTTTGTGGCAGAGGATTAGGAGGGCAGCTTCTAAAAGCAAGAGATTTTACACCCTGAAAAATGATTCTTCTGGTTTCTTTAGAACCCAGATCCAGTGGCAACACTGGATCCAAAAACCTGGATGGCCCTGGTCTTTGGGCTGCTGCTTTCTTTAAACAGGTCCCAAGCTCTCTGTCCCTCTGAGCTCCTGGCCAGCTTCACTCTTTCACTGTCTGGCTCTTGAACTCAATCAACAAAGCAAACAGTGTCCAGGAAGATGGTAACAGTCAATGCTACCGCAATATAACAGCAAGTCAAATCACTTTGTTTTCCAAAAATGGTGCATAGAAAACAAATGGCCACGGAGTGCCACTGGGGGTCAAGAAGCAGTGTGACCCATCCACTGTTATTCACACTGAGGGGTGAGGAACGGAGGTACTGAGATCCACTGCGGCTGGGCAGCTGGCGATGCAGATGAAGCAGGTGGCTGGGTCCTCACCAACCTGGTTGGCAGCACTGTGCACCATGTGCTGCTCAAGGATATTTGTGGAAGAGTCAGGAAAGAAAATCTCCAAGGAAAAAGCAACTGCCCAGGAGGGCCTAGAGATATAGGATGGATGGATGGATGAGAGAGGCAAAGGTTAGAAGGCAGCTCAGAGGTAACTGAGAACTCAAAGATGTGTCACCAAACCCAAGCGTCACCATGTGAGCAATTAATGACTCTCCTCGGAGAAAACAAAAACTCAAAATAGTTGTATCTTCAGTGCAAAATCCAAACAACTGGCCGTGTCTCCCTGCAGAGCCCTATGGAGTGAGAACCTAGAGAAATGAGAGTCAAGTCTGAGCTCACTGGGAGGAGCTGTGTTCACAGAGGCACCTGCAGGAGGGAAGGAGACATGCCAGTGTATGCACCTGTCAGCACCATGTGCATCCCTCCTAGCACTAGCACACTTTACTCATTTTCTCTCCTGAAGCTTCTTTCTGGCCTTAGATTCCTGCTTCCACCTCCCGGGTCAGGGCAGGGCAAACTGAACCACGCTGACCCAGCAAAACACAGCCAGGTCAACATATCAAAAAGCACAGTCTATAAACAACCCAACCACACCCTAATCTCAAAATAAGAGCACCGCCCATATCCATGTCTTGAAACAAGCTGAAACTTCTGAGTGGACGGGTATATAAGGAATTTGTCAGGAATGCAGGGGACAGGGAGCCCAATCTAGATGTGACCCCAAAGTGGGTTCCTGGGAGCCCAGTCACTTCCTTTGGCTCCATCCAGTTTGAGGGGACCTCAGTACTTAGCACACTGCAAAGGGTTGGGTGTCCAATTGTCCTCATGTGAGGGAACACAAGACACTCTAGACAATGGTTCTCCAACTTAACAGGCAAAGGAATCATCTGGGGACCTGATGATACTCAGAGTATGACTCGGAATGTTGGGAATAGGGCCTGAGAGTCTGCATTGGTGATAAATTCCCAGGGATGTAGATGCTATCTGTCCGTAGACCACTCCTTGAGCAGCAATGTTTCAAGCCATGGATTGGATCGTCACCTTGGTTTCACTTTACAAGTACAAGAATGCTTTCAAAATTCCCTAAGCCTGGACCTCATCCCCGAACCAATCAAATCAGAATCTCAGGCTGGGACTCAAGCATCCAGACTTTTTAAGCTCCCAGGTAAGTATGACATGTAGCCAAGACTGAGAATCACTGCTGTATACAGTGGGGATGGCCAGAGGTTCCAGAGGGTTCCTTTGGCTGAAGCAGCTCAGAGGTGGAGCTGCCAAGGAAGTGACCAGAGGCCCCAGCTGAGAAGGTCCTACACCAGTGGAAAGCACCCCCTCTGCCTGGACAAACACAACCAGGAGCCAGGAGGGAAGAGCTGCTGGTGCCCAGGGCTTACCCAAGAGTTACAGACACTTATAAATAGCAAGGTTAGTTTCACATTTCCCCAAACTGCTAAAAGGCAGGGCTTGGATTTCTCATTGTAGGTTCCAAAAACAGGTAAAGCTACAGGCTCAGTATCTCGACTCTGGGCAGTGGGGACCAGGAAAGGCAAAATAAGAAACAAATTTTCCACTGCCACCCATGAAAGCCCTCACTGACCACTCAAAGTGATGAGCTCCTCTCTTCACTGCTCTTATTTATAAATAAAAGGTCAGCCCCTGGTATCTCACAACGTGACCCCTCCTTTGTCACCAGCTATTGCATATATCTGGAAAGTCAATTCTACAGTTTCCAAATGCTGTAGAACCCCCCCCATACACACACACATACACACACACACACACACACACACACACACCCTCAATGATGCACACCACTTAGGTGACACCCTTCAGGATGCCATCAGCTGCAGGACAATGTGAGAACAGGTTCTAAACCCTGAATTCAGGGCTGCATAAAGCACTAGGAACAGCTGCAAAGTCAGAACCCTGAGAAGAGGGGAAAGGCCTTAGGGGAAGAGAGAGGGAAGCAAAGGATACAAAGATGCAAAGACAAGGACAGAAAGAGGAGGCCACAAGGAAGGCCAGGTCGGGGAGGGGGCAGGACACGGGCAAATGCCTTCAGCCTCTGCCAACACAGGGCGGGTGTGAGGAGCACAGCCCTCAGGTAAACCCAGACCCTAAGACATTGTGCTCTAAATTCATTCACGTTTTCCAGATTTCTAAAAAGGAAAATGTAAGAGACTCCAGGGAAACATATAACACAAGGTCAAATAAAACCCAAAATGGATTCAGAAGGATTCTCCATGTGGAAGGACCAGGAAGTAGAGAAGGAGGAAAAAGAAGCAGCAGCAAGAGTGGGGCTGGAAAGTACTCGTCTCCACAGAAATCAATTAGGAAGACAAACATCATAGACCAAGAAGGTGTACCCAGAAGCCCCACCCTTGCCTTCCAATCAGTTAGCCTAGAAGAGCCACCCAGCCAGGTTCTCCGGGACAGCAACAGGTGAGCTCAGGAAGGTAAGAATGAACATGTGGTGAGAGCCCCTATGGTCAGATTTCAACCTCTATCTTCTCTGAGTTGGAATCTTGAGAATACTATGAAATGTAAAAGCAATTGATTTTTCTGGCTTATGATGTATGACGGCCACTCATTTCATTTATTCTCCAAAAAACAATGTTTTCTCCAAAAAGTGTGAAGGGCTGAGGTTAGGTTTCAGGTACAGCCATACAAACACAGCACAGATTGCTGGTGAAGGGCTCTTTAGTTCTTGGATGGTAAGCTTACCTGCCAGCCATGAGGGTCTCATCAGGGCCTAGCAGCAAGAGTGTTCCCTCTTCTCTGGAATGGGTTTCTCTGGAATGCTCTGCAGGAGCATTCAATATCCTGCACCTCCAACATCCTGGAGAGCAATTCCAGAGTGTCCCAGTCCCACATGAGTTCAGGAACTTAGTTCAAGAACCCCACAGGGAACATTTTCAACCTTCACGGGTTTCTTCCAATAGCAGGCACACTGCCCTGGTTACCAGCACCGTCACTGGGGAGTATCACGAAATTCCAATGAGTCCCCAGTGCCATAGACTGAACTGTGTCCCCTATAAATTCACATACTGAACTCTCGCCCCCAATGTGAGGGTATCTGGAGATGACACCTGAGGAAGGTAATTAGGGGTCAATGAGATCATGAGGGTCTCACCCTCCTGATGGTTTCAGTAGCTTTATAAGAGGAGGACACAGCAGGAAGGAAGAGAAATCACCTTCTATCATGTGAGGACATAGAAGGCAGCCACTTACAAGCCAGGAAGAGTCCTCACCAGGAAGAGAATCGGCTGGCATCTTGATCCTGGATTTCACAGTGTCTGGAACTCTGAGTAAATTCTCTGGTGTTTTGTTACAGTAGCGTGAGCAGATGAATACATCTTGATGACAAGCACAGTTCACCTGGTCCACTGAGGAGCACAGGAGCTCCAAGATGCTAGGGCCCTCATTTTTGCGTTGTCTACCACGTAGACCCTAAGGCAAAGTCAGAGAATGTCCCCTAGAGCATTGTCCAGCACCTGGGTGCAGGACCCAGGAGAGGGAAGGGTAAACAGGAGAAGCCAGGGCAGAAACAAAATGCCAGGACTACTGTTCCTACCACAGGAGGGGAAGGAAGAAGAGGACTGAAATTGAAAATTTGCAGAGAAGGCTGGTGCTGAGCCAGTGCTCCTTTCGACCTGTCCCAAACAAATCTGGCCACCTTACTACCCCTCTGGATGGCACGAGGAATCCCTCAGCACAGCTGACTCTTGGTGCTATTCTAAAATCACACCAACCTGCAGGTCTATTATTAAGCTGCTCCAACCCTGCAAAGCTGCTCACTCCCCAGTCAGTACTTTTATATCCCAAATAACAGACTATAAATCCCGAGTCAAGCCAGCTCCTGCAAGCCACCTTCCTGGCACTGAGATCGCCATGGATGTCCTTCACTGCTGGCTTTTACCTCTGCTTTGTCTCTCCCGTGCCACTGTCGGTCCTCCAGGGCAGGCCAAGTCTACTGTGGCCTTTGTGATCATTCCAGGGGGCCGGATTCCAGGCTCTGCACTCAAAGGCAGCCCAGTGATTATTGTTGGCCAGTTGCTTTTCCTGAGAAAGCATAATCGGGTCTTTTGATTCCCGTACACACACTGCCTGTTCCCTGCCACTCTCCTCTCCAGCGAAAGGGACTTCACAGCCCACTCACATTCCGGCCACAGTTTACAGATCAGGGCATGAGCATCCTGGCTCAGGAGTGCTAAGAAATGCAATGGAGGTTTATGGCCCATGGTGCAGAAGCCAATAAAAAAAGAAAGTAGTTCCCTTATCTGTGAGATGAAGGGGCTGTGCTCAGGCAGCTCGCAAATCCCCACCAGATCAACGACCATGTAAGTCTGGGGACATGTCATCCTGTGATGTGGCAGACCCTGCTGTCTGGCTACTCAATACTCACCCTGCCCCTCCTTCTCACTATCAGACAGACCAATTTTGTTTGGGGTAGGAAAATAACCAGCTATAAAACATGCACCTTCCTGGCCTCTCTTGCAGGTAGGGGTGGCCAGTGAAATTTAAGAGGAATTCTGCTGGAGATCTCAAGAGGAAGCCATGACTTTTCAGATACAGGTACTACCCCTTCCTGCTTCATCCCTCACTTCCCTCCACCATGGAGGCTGGAGGTGCAGCTGCCATCTTGTAGTCACGAGGACAAAAGTCTATCTGCTAAAGAATGGGTGGGAAAATTCAGGGCCCCATTGGAGTTGGCCAAATCCTACAGCAGCCTGGTAGGCTTACCCCAGGACTTCTTGGTTCATGACATAAGTAAGTCCCTACATGTTTAAATTACTGTATTTTCCAGCCAAGGAACACATATGCTTGTGATTTTGTACTTTTTTTTTTCTTGTTTTTGATGCTATTGTTGCTTTTGGTCTTGTTTTTCTAAAAGCAAATTTGGCTCTGATGATAGTTTCTAAAAAGAGCAATGAGGGGGGAAAAAATACCTACCAGGATATTTTTCTTTCAGTTGGCAAATCCAAAGAACAGACTTTTCCATGAAAGGCGTCTTCATTTCACAAAAGACCAAAGACATCAAAAAGTCTCCAAACTGCCAACTGTTTTGAAGTAATGAAGCTCGGGAGAGAAGAACCATCAGGTAATTTGTTAAAACTTGTCAGTCTCTGAGACCAAGCCTTTGCTTTCTTTCACATTCAACCCCATTATCAGCAACAATATTTTTGCTTTAATGACGTTTAAGGCACAGATCCTTCCTCCCAGAATACTACTGAAATTGCCAAAGTAACAAGATACGATGGAAAGAGATCCATTCATGTGCTAGAATCTCCAAGGGACTTCTGTTAGATAAAAGGCTGATTTGGTCCAGAAAGAAAGGCTCAGAGGACCAGCTGAGAATCCTGCTTCCCAAGAAAGCTCTGCTTCTCTGGACTGCTTTGGAAATCCCAAGGCCAGAAGCAGTCAGGCCACAGGCCAGAGGGAGAGCGTGTGGCTCAGGATAGCAATCCAAAGTTGCTCTGCTGGGAAGCTGCAGGGGTCAGCAGTGTCACTCAGATGAAGCAGCCACTAGCTTCTCCCGGAGGCTGTGGGCAGCAGCCCTGCTGGGGCTGCTCAAGGCCACACTTCTAGTTCCTTGTCTATCTCCTCGTGTTCACAGATTTCTAAATTTATCACAATTAGCCCCTGAAAAGTTATTTATATTAGAAAAAGCAATGCAGATGATCTCAATGTCCGGGAACAGATGGCTGTTTCAGGAGACCGAGACACAGCCTGGCATTCTCGTCTCCCCTCTTAGAGCAAAGAATACCAACACCTGCTGCCAACCCTTCCCCCACCCAAAACCTACAGAGAATTTCAGTTCTTTAGAAGCAGATGATGAAATATCAACAAAGTGTGAATTTAGTCGTGCAAATCAATACCAGGCCTTGAGCCTTCAGGGATTCAGGTAGGAGCCAAAAGAACATGTAGGTTCTTTTTCCCTAAATGTCTTTCCACAAGTAGGACCCAATACAAAGGCCATATTTTATGTACTAATTTTTCCCATAAAGTTCAGATTTTAGCTGAAGTTTTCTTCCTGAGCTTCTCTGAAATCATGGAAAAGTGGAGAAAAATAAATTAATGCTCCTAAGTGCCAGGGTCACTGGGTACCTATAGGTAGAACATGATGCCCTCCAACCCAAGGGGGGGGCAGGTCTTTCTCCATCTACGTTTGGTCTTGGCCTCAGCCCAGAGTCCCAGACTTTCTGGAAGCTCCCAAATGTGGGCCATTGGCTACCGGGAAGACCTGGAAAGAAAACTTGCAAACCCACAGCAGAACCAGAAAAACCACCCCCGGCAACACCTCAGAACTGAGTGCCATCTCAGGGCAGGGAGTTAAAAGTCACACCTTCAAAGACCAGCCTCAGGGTCTTTGGTTAAAAAAAAAAAAATTCCCCACTGGCTCCTTGTCCCTTTGCAAAGTACAGTGTCTAATGACCAAGTCATCTGTAAATAGAAAGAGGGATGAAAGCAGTTTTTCAATGGTATTCTACTGAAACTGAAATCTATAGCTCCGCACCTGGGTGTTTGACTATGTTTTTGTTAACACAAAATAAAAACAGCGCACACGCGCACACACATAACATTTGAGGCTCTCAATAGGCCAATTTGTCTTCTTACTGGGTACAAAGGAAAGCTTATCTGCAGCTAATGTGAAAAAACAAAGTTAAAATCAAAAGCTGCCACAGGTAACCCCAGCCCAGGAATCCACATTCCACAGGTCTGTCACAGCAGGATGTTGATGGTAGGCCAGGCTGCAGGTGCTGGGGGGCAGGGTCTCTTGGAACTCTTTGTATATTTTTGTTCAGTTTTGCTATGTACCTAAAAGTGCTCTAACAGCCAAATCTAAAAAACAAACCTGTTTCTTATAAAAGGTGTTTAGCATGGGTGCTTCAAACTCACAAGGCATTTTCTCATGGAAAGAACATGAGAGTCATCTCATCACCCCATCTCCACCGGGTCCCCAGGCTGCTGGACCAGGGAGTGAACCCTAAACTCCTTGAAGAAGCCTGTGCTGCTCCAACTGGTGGAAGCAGAACTTTCCTTACTGCCCAGCTCTCATGTGCCTGGCCTCAGGCCCAAAGGAAGACCTTGTCCTCCCATCCCTGTCTCTCATGTCCCCAGGAGGCCTGGGAGCCAGGGAAGGAACACGGTAAAGTTGAGAGTCAGGGCAGAATCCAGAAGCAGCACAAAGAGGGCTCAGGAGGGGAGCAGGGATGTGCCTTGCCACAGCTCCCTAAAGGTCCTGGAACGAGAGCTTGCTTGTAGCTTGACATGTTCTTTGAAGCCACTATTGTTTATCTTAATGTCCTTTCTACAGGTCCAATTCTAACTGCAAAGTATTTTGTCATCACCTGCTCTTGTTATTATTTCATACAAAAACGGCACCAGTTAGTTTGGGGGTGGGGGTCGTCTCTGTTTTTCTACCACCTCAATACTGCCAATGCCTCTGGGCTAAAGTCATCCTCAGCATTCAGTAGATCCCATACTTTCTCAGTGAAAGACTCAGAAGAAACACAGAAAGGAAAAGTCTCCCACTTAGTAATTGTCAGGTACCTCAGGCCACCTATTCACACACCCTGAAGCCTGAGGAAAACAGATGACACACACACACACAAGGACAAACACCTCCTTGCCAACAGGAAGGACATCCAGAAATAGATGGACTCAATCTGGAGAGAAGGAGGAAGAAAAGACCCTAATAAAGTCACAGAGGCGCCAGTGATGTCTTCAGGGTCAGATTAGAAGCTTGACATTAATTTTGGTCTGAAAGCAAAGCAGTGCTGTGTGTTGTGCAGTGCATTTACTCTCAGTTGCTACCTTTCTGCAGTCTGTGCTGTTGCCTGGACATGCGTCTTCCTCCTAGGCAGACACTGCAGGCCATGCCCAGGGTCTGACTCCAGCGAAGACCTATGGCTGCTGACACACAGATACCAATCTGGGCTACCCGCAAAGCAGTCCTCAGGGTTCTTGGCAGTCAACTCAAGAGCACAGGCAGCGTCTTTATCTTGACCTCTCTCTAGCAACTCCCTCTCCTTTGGATGCTGTGATGGAATTTTCCTGGCTTTCTCTTTGTCTGCCAATTCCTTCTGCCTTTCACCTGCAGACCTGCTTCACCTGCCAAGGTGTCAGGTGCCCGCCCGAGTTCCATGCTCCACTCCTTCCTCTCACTCTGGTCTCTGAATTATTTGATATGGACTCTTGGCTTCGCCACCACCCCACTATGAGACGCATAACACCCAAATCGACATCTCCAGTCCAGGCCTCTCTCCAGAAGTCTACCAGTTTCCAAATGCCTCCTAGGCTCCTGGGTATTCTGCAACACATTAGTCACCACGTCTGAAACTGGACTTGTCATCTTCCCCACCAAACTCATTTGCTCTCCAAATACTGCCATTCTCTGCCAAGCCATAAATCAGGATGTCTCCTGCACCCACTCTCCCTCCCTGCCCCACCATCAAATCTCCTAGTCTAGTTTCTTAGTCCCCCACATTAATTTGCTCCTCTCTGGAAAAGCCACCCAGCAGATTATCTTGGCACCATCCCTTCTTCCTTCCAATGCATCCTTTATACCACTAGGGTTTCTTTCTGTTTCTCTCTGGTTAAAAGCCTCCCACCCTCCTGCATACAAAAGAATACCCAATTGGCCACCAAAACATGCAAACCTTCTATGATCTTGACATATTGTCCAACACTCTCCACAGAGTACTCTATTCTCAAACCAAAACAAAAAAACCTACTTGGGATTCCCAGGATCAACCATGACTATGTATACATTTCTTCCTGTTGTTCCCAAAGCCTGGAGAACTCCTATTTATATCTCAACATCCGCTGTAAACATCACCTGTTCTGTGAAGTGTTCCTCAGCTCTTCATCCCCTTCAGACTTATCATTCCATCCTCTCTGTTACAGAAATTCTCTGAGCACAGCTCTAGTGAAATACCTACATCAGGTTATTGACTTGTAATTCCAAGACTTGCTTACCGACCTTCCTTCCTATGCTACTGGGAGAGCCCCTTGCCTGCAACATGTGCGGACTTAGAAAAGCAGTTCAGAAAGTTCCTCAATCAGCACAACAACCCGCTGTGAGAGATGTTTCCCCAGGATGTGCAGACAGGAAGCAAAGGGAAGCAAGGAGTTAATGGCGGAACCTTTAAACACACCCCCACTGGTAACCTTGGGTTACATTTCTATTTAACACAATTGGCCAGTGAAAAAGAATTTTCATCACAAATCCTATTTCCTCCAAGTTTTCTAAAAGCATGGCCCTATCAGTTTGAATCCTGCAAGCTCTTTCTCAGCCAAAAGGAATTTCCCTTTACACAAAAACTATTCAGTCATTTCCAAGATATGAAATATTAAAAACCAGGACTTTCCACTCAGACAACTGGGAAACTATTTGTGGATTTTTTTTTCCCCAGACTCCTCTTATATATGCCAAGAAGTCTAAGGAAGACTTCTTTTTAATGTTAAAAAAGTGTCTCCTACCTCTGTGCTTTTTTTCCATTCTTTATTTTGTCTGGGTTTTACTGAAGCAAGGTTTTAAGTCAGAAAGCAGAGGCTATAAAATGCAAAACTACCCTTGCCAATTGAGTTGCCCAAGTGAAATATGCTATCAAATGAACGTTGCTGTTGTGTTAATAACCCATTTTTTTTAGACAGCAGACATTCAATGGTAGAAGTGCAATACATGAAATACAAACAGGACTTCAGGACCATGTAACACAAATGCATCATTTAACAGGGTGTGAAGCAAAATGCATTACAATGCATTCACAGGTCAAAATGCTTTATTTCCCAAAGAAAAACTGTCTTCTAAGAGCTAACATTGATATGTCTAACAAAAAACAGACATGAATATTTGGGTGGTTCAGTATAACCTAGCTCAACTGAAAAAAAAATCAACATTCTTCAGTAAACATCAGCAAAGGTCAGATAAACAAATGATACCAGTAGAGAACAATGTAAAACTCTAACATGAGTGGACTATAACTGAGTCTAACTACTGCTTACAAACCAGAGGACATGATCTGAGAGGCTCTGTCTCTCCTTTGCATTAATATTCCAAGCAGTAGAAAAAAATTATATGCCCACCAAAATCCAAAAGGTTTACTAAGCCAGAGTGTAAGCAAAAGTCTAATCAAAACAGCCTGCACCTAAGGGGTGACATGGATTCTAGAAGCATCTGTGACTCCGGAATGACTCCTGAGCTCCTCCTGGGCTTACACTGCAGGAGAGCTGGGTCACTAAACCTTCCCTGACATAAACAGAGCGCTGTGATAAGGGAGATCAAAGTGTCCCCAGCTCTTCTTAGTCAGAGTAACACATCACGAAGATTCAACGGTTGACCAGCCAGAGTTGTTCTGAAGCCAAAGTGAACCCAGAAGACTCCTGGGTCATACTCCAAAGATCCCCTGCTTTCCATCAGCAAACAACAGACACAAAGATCTAAGAGCCATCTGCACTGAAGACGACAGAGGGGACAGACAGGGAAGGGAAAGAGAGAAGAAGAAGGCTAAACACTAAGTGCTCATATCTGAAAGGTGGGAAGGAGAGGAGGAAAAACTAAGCCCCCCAGAGTGCCATGAAACCCAAGCAAAAATGAGTTAGAAGAGGGCCCTGTGGTCGATACTGCCAGATATTTCCATGAAGCCCAGCAGATAAGGACAGAGAAGAGATTCTTGGACTCTGCAGTTACGGGAAGGTCGAAGGACCTGTGATCATCATCAGAACTAGAGCCAAGGTCTGCACAGGATTGGCAAGTGAGGAAATGGAGGACGCAGCTGTTGACCGCTTGTTTGAGAAAATCTAGCCATAAACAAGACAGGAAGAATGAGTAAGAAGGGGCATCTGGCAAGCATGTGTGCAAGGCAGAGACCTGTGTTTACAGCAGAAGGTAGGAGATGGGAAGAGAGAAAATACAGATGCACAAAAAAGAATAATTACAGACCCCATCTGCTTTTGAATGATGTCAGACTCCTAAGGTTGGGACATTTCGTCCTCAAAGAAAAGACATTTGACTTAGATAGCAAGGTGGAAAAATGCATCTACTACAAGCCAGGAAATGGTATGAAGAGAAATCCAGATCCAAATAATTTGCCTAAAGTCACCAGGGAACCAATGGCTGTCCAGACCAAATCTGCCTGGATGCAAGCCCCTCCCTTTTCCACAGCACTGCCTTCACCTCCACTCCCAGGGAAACTGGGACTGTTAGTCACTCTACCCTTATTACCTTCTCTAAACAAAACAAAAATAGATGCTGACACTGAATTACCCAGGTTACTGACATAATAAATGTCTACATTTGCAGAAACATTCAGAAGAATTCAGAGTTCTTAAAAAAAAAATACACTAACAAAAGAGGCCCAGGCCACTTGGCTTATTCATTCTCCAGGATGCCCTGCTCCACTGTGTCAGGAACAAGCAGTTATTATGTAACTTTGCGCACCCTGCTCTTGACTTAAGCATCCTGGGGGCATAGAGAAGACATAACTATGTCTCCTGTCCTCAAGGAGCTTCTGTTTCATCTGGGCAAATCTCTACCGCTCCAAGTTTCAGATTCTCCATAGGAAAAATGGCCTGTAACATTCTATGCTCCTTATATATGTCCTAAACAATTCAATGCAGGGGAGAAAAATCAAGGTCACATAGAAATTTATTTTGTAGAGCCAGCAAGCAACTGATGAGCAGGAAGAAGGAATAAGCTCAAAGAAGGGGAGTATCATAACTTCCTTTTAATTCTGGATCTTGCAGGAGCAGGGAACATAAACATTACCCCTTCACTTATGGGATCACATGTGGATATTTCAAATGACCTGCAGTTATAGGCCTCAACCATATCGAATGCCTGGCAAAAAACTAGGGTCATTTGTCCCAAGAGAGTCAGAAGACAGGTTAGAGCCATACCGAGCTGTGGCAGTCTGTTCAAACTGCAAACACTCACACGCAGCAGCATCAGTATTTGAATAGCCATATGCAACAGGAAAAGTTGCTCCTTTGAAAGACGGCATTCAGCTTTCCACCCGCTGAGGACCTTGAACAGAGCAAGTCATTCTTGTCTTACATGTCAAGCAAGATTTCAGGCTCAGCTAGATACCTCCAGCCCTGGCATGACCCTGCTGCTGGGAGTCCAGATAATATAGTTGATTCTATGTGTCCTAGTTAAGTGAGCCAGGACATAGCACCCCCCACCCCCACCGTGAACAGCCTTTGCATGCACTCCAGAGAGGCCCAATCTGCCTCTTAGTTTTCCTTCATTGGGCATTAGGGGCAGAGCTAAATAATGTTCTCAGAACTTTGCAAGTATCATGGTTTTGCTCATTTGCTCTCAGGGCAAATTACTGTGAATTTTAAAGCATTTTATAGTTGCCAGCCCACCTTTCTGAGCAAACAAGTACACCTTTTTTAAACAAAGACACCTTTTGGCTAAGGAAAGAACTGTCAACTCAGATTATTGCACTAAGGGTCAAGCCAGCTCCCGATATCTCTTTCATCTCTAAATGATTAATCTAAATCCATCATATAAATCCCATGCTTCTTTCTGTACATTGGTTTAGAAATGATCTTGTGGCCCAATCCTTACCAAGAAAGCTCTAAAAAAAATCAGGTGGTGGACTACTAAGAAAAATCTCTTCCATTCTAAAAAAGGGACATAAGGAAGTGATGACATTTCTTCCTCTCCATACCGTCTGAATGCAACATCTGCAGCTCCTATGTCCATCATGTCTCCAACATGATGGATGGAGCCAAGGTCCATGGGAACACAGAGGAGCTACTGAATCATCAAAAAAGGAAGCTATGTTCCCAGGCCTCTTGCACTAAGAGATAATAATTTGCTTGTAGAAGCCAAATTGAAATGTCTTTTGGATACTTGCAGCAGCAAGCATTATGATTAATTCAACTATTAATCAAGTTGCAGTGCTTCATTTCTCCTTCAAGAACAACAGCACAGCAGAGCTGTTTCCACAGAACATTATAACTCAGAGACCTTTTGAGAAGGAGGGCAAATGCAAAAACTATACTTCCCACTCAACTTTTAGGGTCTTGCCCATATCTACCTTCCCTCAACCAATAGTAATACCACAAGAACAATTTCAGAGATACTAAAATAGTGGGTTAAAGATTTTTTTGCTGAGCCAATGGAAATCCTTTAAAACGTAGGTAAATTAGCAACACATGAACCAAAGGCTGCCTTACAGGGTTCATGTATGGAACAATGGGGAAGTTCACCTCCTATTTCCCAAGTATTCCTCCCCTACCATCTGCCTACTGTCCTAAGTTCTCCACTTAGAGATTCACCCTCTTGACCCAAAATAATTCTAGTTGAATGTAAATGTCCATTTAGGGGTAATACATTTAGCCTTACTAACATTTAAAATTTTAGCTTAATTCTATCAAATTGTTCCTGTACATGAAATTAGAAAAGAGAGGACTAAAAAGAGAACACTTTCCAATAATCCCTTATGACCTAAGAAGAGAAGGAAAGAGGCAAAGGTATAGAAAGGCTCAAAGAGGGCCTTGAAGACAGATTATACTCACTTTAGAATTTTGTATCCTGCTAGAATTCTATGCCTATTCAGCTGGTAGAGGACAGGTGACCAGAAGTGATAGCATTCTGAGCCAAGCAGTACTCAGATCCCCTTAAGATTTTGGGTCCCCTTAAGAATTTGGCCAGGAGTCAATAGTAGGAGATGAGCTCAAGCTGGATCAGAAACCCAAAACTTCAATATCCCATTGGAACCATATCAGTCCCTGTGCCCAGTGGCAGGAAGAGGAAACCACCCAGCCTGTGAGATCAGCCAACTTCTTCTCAGCAACCAGTGCACAATGAGGGAGCTGGATGCTTTCCACATGGACACCAGCAGCAGGTTGAACATTCACTACCTATTACTGTCTGGGTTCAGACCTTTCACTTTACAAACTGGCCAGCTATAAAACGTGAGTAGCCTAACCACCAAATAATTTCACAAATAACTGGCTTTAATATGTTTTGCATTTAAAACAAGCAGAACTTCTGTTGTTATCTTTGCAAAGACTCAGTATTTTCTATTACATACTTTTCAAGAAGTATGTGATATAATCATTACAAAAAATGACAAAATCTTTATTTTCCTGATGCTTAAATAGGAATATAAAAAAAGAAAGTTGCCAAGTGTGATGGTTTAGATATGAGGTATCCTCTAAATGCTCATGTGTGCAATAATGCAAGAAAATGTAGAGAAATGAGTGGGTTATGAGAGCCTTAACCCAGTCACTGATTTAATCCTCTGATAGGGATTAGTGTATAGTGTTAACTGTAGGCAGGTGGGGTGTGGCTGGAGGAGGTGGGTCATTGGGGACGCGCCTTTAGGGTATATATTTTGTATCTGGCAAGTGAAGTCTTTCTTGCTCTCTCTGCTTCTTGGTGTCCATGTCCTGACTTGCTTTCCTCTGCCATACCCACCCATCAGGATGCTCTGCCTCACCTTGAGCCCCAAGGAATGGAGCCAGCCTTCTATGGACTCAGACCTCTGAAACGGTGAGCCTCAAAATAAAGTGCTCCTCCTCTTATCATTCTTGTCAGGTCTTTTGGTCACAGCAGCAAAAAGCTGGCTAAAACATCAAGTTAATGAGATTTATCCAACACAAGCCCCCTGTCAACTACCACCCAGAGGGCCTCTTTCTACCAAGCATTCCCACTTCCCCTGCTCTCTATCCAAGGGCTCCAGAAACTTGAGTAGCGTTGAGTTTTAATACAGCACTAAAGTCCCTTTTCTCCCAAGGAGAGTCAGATTAAAATTTTCTCCAGTCCAGTTTCAGCCTGTAAATTATAATTTCTTCACTTTCTAAACACATCTGGGAGATCAAGATTGAACAGTATCAAAGGGCATAATGTATAGCTGAGCCTCCTCCCTCCCTCCCTCTCCTGACCTCCAGTTCCCCAAATCACCTTCCCAGAAACAATCAGTTATCCACTTCTTGAGCATCCTTCCAGACATAGTCTGTGCATATATAATATATACAGATAATGGGGCTGGGGTTGTGGCTCAGCGGTGGAGCACTCGCCTAGCGCATGAGAGGCCCTGGGTTCGATCCTCAGCACCACATATAAATAAATAAATTAAATAAAGTTATTGTGTCCAACTACAACCAAAAAATAAATATAAAAATTATATACACACAGATAAAATGTACAGATTATATTGCTTTTTAAACTGCAAAGGTCCACAGAGAATTCCCAGAAATGAAATTTGCACAGATCTTACAGGAACACAACATGAATGTTAAAAATTCCCAACACCCTTGGAAAAAGAGGCAAGGTATCTCACAATGATATCAAATTTTAAGATGCTCCTCGTTTTCAAATCTCTTTTCTGAACCTGCTGTGTGTGTGTGTGTGTGTGTGTGTGTGTGTGTGTGTGTGTTTTGCTAGAGACTGAACCCGGGCCTCCAGGTTGCTAAGCACATGCCCTATCACCAAGCTACTCCAGCCCTGAGAACTTCTTTAAGCTTTAAGAAGTAGCCCAGCTTTAGAAATTCAGGGTCTGGTGAGCAAGTCCGTTTTTACCCCATTCGTGTGCTTTGTTATTTTGTAGACTTTCAATCTGTTTCCTCTAAGCCTTTGTCCTTGTGAACCAAAAGACTTCATAACTAACCAAATGAAAAAAACATTGCTCTTGATGGCTCACAGAAGGCACCTGAGAAACGTTATAATCCCAGCCTTGGGCGACTTGAACATTTTTGAGATCAGGTATGTGACAGGTTTGCTAAAACAGAGCTTTAGCAATCATGTATGTGGTAACCAAACCCCTCTTTAGAACAGTGAGAGGGATCATACTAAGGTTTGGTGGCTGCCATCGTCAGCCCTGGTTAAACATTAGCTGCTTTCGAGCTCAGCAGTTTGTGTATCCCAGTCATTCTCTCCCAATCTCTTATTCAGATACTTATCTTTAGGTCAGGATTCCTCATTCCTACAGCATGATGGGCAAGAACTTGGGCTTTGGAGGCAGGGAAACCTGGTTTTGAATCCTGGTTGTGTCACTGATTAGCTGTGGGGCCTGAGCCAAGTTGCTTAAACTCATTAAACCTTGGTTTTCTTATATGTAAAATGAGAATAAAGATGGCTCTCTCGCTGAGTCATGGAGAGGGATAAATGACATAAAGCACTAAACATAATGTCTTTTAGCAGGACCAGCAACATAATTTAGGGAACCAGCGCAAAATGAAAACGTGAATCCCCTGTTCAAAACTGAGTCAGAATTTCAAGATGGCAAAATAAATCAGAGCATCCAACCAAGAGTGGAGACCTGGGGGGCTGGAGAATGAGCAGGTGTGTGCAGGCATCCCTCCCCCTAGGGAGAGTGGCACTCCACAGATGGTGGCCATCACCACCTCTGAACACTTTCCCAGCTTACACCTGTCTGCTCACTGCAGGCTCTCCTCTCCCTGTACCAGGCCCAATCCACTGAATTTGGAAAGTTTTGCTGGGTCATTGCCAAAACAGGCACTGGTGTCTTAGAAGTAACCTGTATTTTCAAGGAACAGAACTCACCAAAATGGGGAAATCTAAAACATTAGAGGATGTTGCTATCAGCTCATACCAGATGTGCTTTCACCTTCGGGCCTTTGCCTGGTTTTTCATCCTGTCAAGACAACACTCTTACCTGTCTCAAATCTTTGTGCAAAAGGCTCATTGTGCTGACTTATTTCCATACCATGTTTTGCCATTCCTCTCTCTTGAACTCTCTATCTCCATTATCCTGTTCTACTTTTACTTTTTCCATAGCACTTATATTGTTTAACATACTTTTTGCTTCTCTGTTTATCATTTATTATTTATTCTTTCCTAAGTTTGCACATATGAGCATGAACACATGTGTGCACACCCATATATGCACATACGCACATGCACACACACACATACTAGAATGTAAGCTACTCAAGGTCAGGATTTTTGTCTGCTTTTGTTCACTGATGTATCCCAGGTGCTTAGAATAGTGTCTGGCACATATAAGATATTCAATAAATATTAATTTAAAGAATAAATATACCTGTGAATACACATGTAATCACATCAGGCCATCTTTTTTCCACATGTAGATTCAGCTGGAGGTCAGGTCACCCCATGTTACAGATAAATGGCAATAATAACTGGATACCCAAAAAGAGTTCAAGAAACAAATGGGAACGTTATATACTTTCAAATCTCTACCAAATATCTCTTAGTTCAAAGGACTGTAATCCAATGGTCTATGCTAATAAATCCAATGCCTCTTTCAACACTGACTCATGTATACACAGCTAGTTGCAATCACTTGCAGCAATGAGCAGCATTTCATGTGTGAGCTGTTCAGAAGGGAGACGCTTATCTAAGTAGAGAACGTAAAGAGTCATTTTAAAAAGGATTAGTAGAAAAATCATCCCACATTACTGCTTTACCACCATGACAGAGAAAACCTGAGCTATTCATATCAAAAGGAATGTAAGCTCTCTACCCCCAAAACTGTGCAGAAAGACATTAGAGTCAGTCCAAGCTGTTAGTCTGGTCCTGAAGTTAACGCCACAGTCACAGGCACCATCTCAAACCCTGACCTGTGATCTCACAATGCAAGCCACAGGGTCCCACCAGCTAAAAAACAACCCCAAATCTGTGCATTATAGCAGCTAGATGAGACATTTTCCTGGTAATAGAACAGTATGTAGGAGAACAAAAGAGAATAGCTTCCATTCCATACATGGTTAAAATGTAGCTCATGTCAGTATGAACATCTGGAGCACCCAAGACTCAGAAGATAGTTGAGGGCCAAAATCCAAGTTCTTTATGGAGGTCAGGAAACACATCTGAGCTCCATTCCAAATACAGCCCACATGGTCTCCTTGGGACAGGCTCAATGAGCAAAGCCCAGATCACACTGAACATCTGGCTTTTGCCCCAGCATGAACTACCACTCCCTCTCAGCCCTACATTCTGGGTTTTTAAAACAAGCCCTTCTCAGCTACCTCAACCACTTTGGTGGGAATCAGCAGGGAGGCCCTCAACCCTTTTCCCAAAATAACGTCAGTCAGAGGCAAAGGCCAAAGAGGTGGAGCCTGCAGGCCATTTTACAAAAGTTTCAAATATCGTAGCACTGACCCCATTAAAAGAACCGTAGAGGGAAAGCAGCCAAGTCTCTCCTTTTCTCATTAGTGTTTGCTTTCCCTCTCTCATTACAAACTTCTACATGTCTACAAAAGAAACAAAGAGATAAAGATATCTCCAACAAAGGCATATGATCAGTGCTGGCTATCAGAAACAAAATTCCAATTTGCAAATTTAATATCAAAAAAGTTGAAATTGAAACATTAAAAGAAATGTGCTTGCTCTGTGACAGCTTAGTCTCTGAGGCATACAGGGAAGGTGAGCTATCCCACCTTCCTCAAAGTCCTTCTGAAATATGTAACTGCCTCAGATTTTCCATACTGATCTTTCCTCTAAAGAGGGAGGAAGCAGATTTCTTGGCAGTACAGTCTAAAAAGCCAAATAAAGCAAGCAGCCTTCCTCCTAATGGAGAGGAGGCTTTCCAACACATCCATGTGCACACGTGTACTTTTTAAAATGCAAATAAAGGATGAGAGGGAGGGAGGGAGGGAGGGAGAATATGAGACAGATGGAAAGAAAATGCTACTTTAGCTTGTCCCGTTTAAAAAAAAAAAAAAAAAAACCTTCCCACAAAAATCAATAGCAAACTAGGTGGTGGCATGATATTCTCAAAACACATCCCCCTCCTCCCACAGTATCGTTAGCAATAGGAAATAGTATTACGGATATGAAAAGGCCGCAGGAGAAAAGTACAGATAGCTAACGGAATACAAAGTGTCATTATTCTTAGGAGAGTTTTAAAGGGCCCTGTGTGCACCCTTTAGCTGTAAGAACAGATAAACTACTCCTCTCTCCAGACTTCTTTATTCTGGCCATGCCCTTTCCCAGACATTGTTTTCCCACTTCGCAGGTCTCCAGCTGTTCCTCGGATAACATCACCTCCCCCTTGAAAAGCCACCCTGCCCCCGCCCGAGTCCTCACCGTGTGGTACATGAGGGCCTCGGTCTCCCCGGGCTCTGACAGCTCGCTCAGCTTGCGGTCCCACTGCAGGACGCTCTGCTCCCCGCTCTCCAGCACCTCCATGGTGGTCGGATCCGCGCTGGGCCGAGGAAGCTGAGGGCAGGAGGGGACCGGGAGGAGCCGCCTGGAAGCAGCGAGATTCCTTTCTCGCGTGTGGTGCGTGTGCGCGTCTACGAGTCGTTTGTGTTCTTAGACAGGAAAACGTCTGCTTCCCTGCCTGAGAGAGAACCGCCCCGGGCTCCCGTCCAGTGTTCTCGGAGATCCGAGAATCCCCAGAGGACGTCAGCCGTCCACGGCTCGGACCGGAGGCTGCAGGGGTTAATGTGGGATGTGCATTCAAAATGAAGTCAGCTCACTTCCCAAGAAAATCCCTTCGCAGTAAGCCCACTTCCCACTACCGCTCCAGACACAAACTTTCAGAGTCCCCTGGGGTTCTCAGCTTAGCTTCAGGATCCAGCTGCGACCCCACCTCCTTCCAGGCCAGGGACCAATAGGATGTTCGGCTCACCGCTGGGCCCAATCAGAAGTCTTTCTCTCCGCCTTGTACCGCCCACAAAGGCAGAGCCATGAGAAGTCTCCGCCCATGCCTTGGAATGTGGGCGGGGAGCGCCCTTGACGTCACCGGGGAACTCCTCCTGCCTGAGCGGAGCCAGCTGCCGGCGGTCTGCAATAGCGGACCAATAGAGTGCTTGGATCCGGAAGTGATGGACAGGGAGACGGACCAATAACAGAGAGGAATCAGGGAGGCACAGCCAGTCAAATAGCGACAAGAATACATTTTTATAAAAAAGGGGGGCCGAACCCTGTCCCCTTCCTGAGGATCCCCAGAAATTAGCCATCTCACTGAGAAATGAGAGTTGCTGCGCGACAGAATTAGAAAAATGGGCCACACTTAAGTGCTGTCCAAAATGTTGCAAATACATTTGAGTAGGGATTTTTTTTTAAATTCATTACGCACAAATATAAATATTCCCTTAAGCAAAGATTGTATTGGTACATTTCTACCAAACTGTCATTGTTCTTCACATTTTCTCCCATTCTCTGTTACTGTTTATCAGATTTTTTTTTTCTTTTTTATGAGCTTCACTGTTTTTGCTTTCACTCAACAGACATTGATAGGAGTCAGTGACTGTTTTTCCAGGTCCCACAGCTGTGAGCTAAAGTTCTTCAAGCTTACTCCCCGTGGAGTCAGATTAATAAAAAGCTAAAGAAATGAAGGCATATTATAATTTTGGAATGTGATACTTGCTATAAAGAAAAATTAAAACAGGGTAAGAGGGTGGGGTAAGTGGATGTTATTTCAGATGTTGGTCAGGGAAGTCTTTCTGGGTGGAGTGACATTTGAGTAGCATCTGAATGAAATTAATTTAGGGAGGAGTAGGTGCACCTAGCCGTCAGTGGGGGAAGAAAGACCTGACAGATGGATAGGAGCCAGATCACCCCACCTGTCTAGATTAGAGATGGTTTTTCCTAAAGAAATTACCCCCAGCATTGTGATTTTTCTTCCTCCTTTTGATTCCTCCTTTTAAAGAAACAGTCCTTGAAAATATAATTTGCCCATCTTAAATATAAAGGAGCCTTGCAATAGTGTTTCTTGGTAGGTGTTTCTTGCAATAGTACATTCAGACATCAGGTATTGCTTTGTCCCCTTTACAAATATTTATTGGTGGGTGGAGACAGTCAAATGTCTTAGAACTTTATGTTGTCTTTAAGCAACAGTTTATCTACTCTATTTTTCTGGAACTATCTCTTGGAGTCTTTTGAAATCATTCAAATGTTTAAATAAAAGGTGTAGTTTATGGGCACAGACCTTCCTTATATAATTGTTTTCTCTTGGGTCCTCGTTTTTTCTTTTCCAACCTATTAGCCTCCTTCACCATGTCTTTTTCATAGATCACCTTTTCAACTTTTAAAGACCTGCGTTTTTAACGTAGTGTTCAACATGAACAAGTGAAATTAGAAACATACATTCTCTTTATGCAGGTGTTTTATCTGCCAGACATTTCTTTTTTGACAAACTCTGATCCTGGTTATGCCCCTTGTGGCAGGCAGCTTCTCAGAAGGCTTCCAGTGATCCCAAGTCCTGGAATCAGCAGCGGTGCATAAGCACCCCACTTGAGTGTGAGCTAGACCTAGAGACTTCTGTTGAGAGCCACAGCCAAAGGGGCCCCAGCAAACTTTCAGACTGCCAGCTGATGATTGACTCACAGCAGCCCCAGAAATATCTAGCTGATTGGCTCCTCTGCAGTGATGCTCATTGGGCTGTTTCCCCACCCTTTCAGACTGCCAGCTGATGATTGGCTCACAGCGGCCCCAGCAACATCTAGCTGATTGGCTCCTCTGTGGTAATGCTCATTAGGCTGTTTCCCTGTCCTTTCAGACCACGGAACTGCTCATTGGGGGACTTTTTTGGCTCCACCCACATGACCCAGCCAATCGGCCTCAAGAGCAGGAGGATTGTGGGAGGTGGAGAGGCTTGTGGTGGTGAGAGAGGCCTGTGGGAAGCCGGTGGTGGCAGTTGGGCTCTGAGGGTTTTTCCTGAGGAGCTATTTTGTTTGGCGCGTGTGGTTCTAGAAATAAAGTTTGTTTCTGCTTGACAAGTGGCTCCTGAATTGTGCCCAGCCAGACTGCGGCATTTGGTGGCTCACACGGGGAGCGACTGAGGGTAAGTGATAAGGTAAACTGCTCGCCCCTGAGGGCAGGGCGAGAGGATGGGTAGCCATTTTAAGATTCCTCTTTTGTTTTGCTTCACTTTTGTTTTAAGTTGCCTGTCCCTGGAGATGAGTGAGACGGAAGGAAAACCACTCACATCTGAGGAAAAACTATTTACGTCTGAGGAACAGATAGGGAGAAAGGACGGATGCACATATCAGGAGGATAGAAAGGCTATAATGATTTTTTATTGTTCCCTTTTTATTTCATTCTGTCTCGGTTTTGTTTGGTGTTATCTTGCTGGGTTGTATTATAGTAGAAATACGGGATCAGAAATTAGTAAAAAACAAACCGAAAGAGTGTTAAGTAAATTGTTAGAGGAAGGAGGCATCCCAGTAAAATCAAGAACAGTCAGGGCATACGTTGATACAATACAAAAATGTAGCCCATGGCTTTTTAAGGAGGAGTTGTTAAATATATCACAATGGAACCATCATGGTGAAGATTTAAAAAGAATAGAAAAGAAAAGCCCAGGGACTCTGCCAGTTGGTACATTGCCATTGTGGACGTTGGTATCTTGTTTGCTTAGTCCAAAGCCTTCAGTTCAGACAAAGGTAGAGGAAGGAGAAGACATATTGATTCAAGTAAAAGAGAAGGTCTCTCAACTTAGTCAGACAGAGGAAAAGATTCAAGTAAAAGAGAAGGTCTCTCAAGCTAGTCAGACAGAGGAAAAAATTCAAGTAAAAGAGAAGTTCTCTCGAGCTAGTCAGACAGAGGAAAAAATTCAACTAAAAAAGAAAGTCTCTCGAGCTAGTCAGACAGAGGAAAAAATTCAAGTAAAAAAGAAGGTCTCTCGAGCTAGTCAGACAGAGGAAAAAATTCAAGTAAAAGAGAAGTTCTCTCGAGCTAGTCAGACAGAGGAAAAAATTCAACTAAAAAAGAAAGTCTCTCTAGCTAGTCAGACAGAGGAAAAAAAATCAAGTAAAAGAGAAGGTCTCTCCAGCTAGTCAGACAGAGGAAGAAAATTTAGAGCAGAAAAAGCCATCAGGGGAAAAGTTACAACAGGAGATTTCTACTAACACCTTTCTATCACCAGAGGGCATAAGTGTCCAACCAACAGCTCCACCTCCATATGCTAGGAGGCCCCCAACCCCCATAGTTGAGAGATGGGATCCTGAGACAGGACCTCAAAGATTAGCATGCACTGTACCCACGATATCATGGAGAAAGGCATCGGGTTCCATTGCCAAAAAACGGACAGGGGGGCCCATGACCACAATTATACGTGGCACTGGAGGAACCCAGCAACACCATCAGGGTAGTGCCCAGGACACATTATCCATTAGATCCCTCACTAGACAAACCAGAGGAAGCGCAGGATTGGACATCTGTGCCTCTGCCAGAGCAGTACTAACTCCAGAGATGGGAGTTCAAATCATTCCCACAGGGGTAAAGGGGCCTCTTCCCCAAGGAACAGTAGGCTTATTTTTGGGAAGAGGTTCTTCTACTCTAAAAGGACTTATGATAAGTCCTGGGGTAATTGATCCCGATTATGAAGGTGAAATAAAAATTATAGCCAGTTCTCCAAGGGGTATAGCAGTAATTTCACCAGGAGATAGAATAGCACAGTTACTAATAATACCCAGCCTATATGATAAATTTTCCAGTCGTACTGTAGAAAGAGGTTCCAGGGGATTAGGCTCCACAGGTGTAGATTGGGCTACGCTTTCTTTAAATTTAGATTCTCACTCCATGCTAAAACTAAATATTCAGGGACATGAATTTAATGGGCTACTGGATACAGGTGCAGACCTTAGCATCATCTCTCGTCAAGAATGGCCAAAACATTGGCCATTACAACAATCCACTCAAATGCTTCCAGGCCTAGGAGTGGCTACTAATCCCCATAGAAGTGCAATGGTATTAGATTGGAAGGATCCTGAAGGATGTGAGGGAACTATACAGCCATATGTATTGGATCATCTTCCCATAAATTTATGGGGACGAGATGTCGTAGATCAATTAGGTTTGACATTAACAAATAACATCAATCAAAATGCACCCACTATTATGGCTAGACAAGGTTTTAGGAAAGGAAAAAGATTAGAAAAACAAGAACAAGGTATAGCAGCATCAATACAAATAGATCAAGGAACAGACAGACATGGGTTGGATTTTCAGAAAGGGCCACTGAGACAATAAAAATTACTTGGAAATCAGAAAGACCAGTATGGGTTCCTCAGTGGCCCCTGACTAAAGCAAAGATACAAGCAGCCCATGACCTGGTCAAACAACAATTAGCGGAAGGACATATACAACCTTCTGTATCTCCCCATAATACTCCCATTTTTGTCATCAAAAAGAAATCTGGTAAATGGAGATTATTGCAAGATTTAAGAACCATTAATAATGAGATGGTTATTATGGGACCTGCTCAATCGGGGATTCCTCAATTGTCTGCTTTGCCAAAAACTTGGTATGTTTTAGTTATAGATATTAAAGATTGTTTTTATTCAATTCCAATTCATCCTGAGGATAGTCCACGTTTTGCATTTACTATCCCTGCACTGAATCATGAAGGTCCTGATCAGAGATATGAATGGAAAGTACTCCCTCAAGGGATGGCTAACAGCCCAACTACGTGTCAAATTTATGTTAACAAAGTAATCCAGCCACTTAGAAATCAAAATCCTGAACTACAAATATTTCACTATATGGATGATGTATTATTAGCACACAAAGCTAAAAACACATTGCTAGAATGTTATGCCACACTTACAAACTTATTAAAAAATTATAATCTAGAGATAGCAATAGATAAAGTACAATTAAATTTTCCAATTAATTATTTAGGAGTTCTATTATCCTCAACCATGGTCTATCCACCAAAAATTCAAATACGAGTAGATCAACTCAAATCACTTAATGACTTTCAAAAGTAATTAGGAGACATAAATTGGATAAGGCCTTATCTAGGTATACCAACAGGAGAGTTGGGACCTTTATTTGATATCCTAAAAGGTCCATCAGATCCAAATTCACCCCGAATGTTAATGCCTAAAGCAAGAAAGGCATTAAAAATCATTGAAACATATATGGAAAATATGCATTTGGATAGAATTGATATAAGTTTGCCTTTATTATTTATTGTACTACCAACAAAAAATATTCCTGCAGGAGTATTTTGGCAAGAAGGTCCATTATTATGGATACATTTATCTTATTCTTCTAACACTATTCTTACTAGGTATCCTGAGGCTGTAGGACAATTAATACTCAAAGGAATAAATGCAGCAAAGGGAGTGTTTGGAATTTCTCCCAATAAAATTATTACTCCATATACTATGAATCAAATTGATGAATTAGCTAACGAGTTAAATACTTGGGCAATAATCATGTGCAAATCTAATGTTTCATTTGATAACCACTTACCATCTAATCCTTTATTGTCTTTTTGGTCATCGCATCCTGTAATTTTTTCCAAAAATGACAAGAAAAACACCTATCATGAATGCTCCAAATATATTCACTGATGGGTCAAATAATGGTACAGCAGCAATAGTTACACCTGATCAAACTTTTACATTTTTAGTACCCAAACAATCAGCTCAAAAGGTAGAGCTTAATGCAGTATTACAAGCTTTTGTGATGTTTAAAAATTCTGTATTTAATTTATTTTCCGATAGTCAGTATATAGTTAATGCTATAGTATCCCTTGAAGATGCTGGTAGGATTTCCCCTTCCTCTACTGTTTTCTCTTTGCTTTCCACTATACAAAGTCTAATCTGGGACAGAAAAGATCCATTCTTTATAGGACATATCAGGGCACATACAGGATTGCCTGGAGCCCTTAGTTTGGGCAATGATTTAGCAGATAAAACTACACATGACATACATATTTTCTCTACACTAGAAGAAGCTATAAATTTTCATAAAAAGTCCCTTGTCAATGCTAATACTTTACAAAAGCATTTTAAAATAACTAAGGAACAAGCTAGACAAATAATAAAACAATGTCAAAATTGTGTGACCTTTTTACCACAAGTTAATCTTGGAGTCAATCCTAGAGGATTGATACCTAACCATATTTGGCAGATGGACGTCACACACTTGCCAGAATTTGGAAAATTAAAATATTTGCATGATACAGTTGATACTTCTTCTGGGTTTTTGATGGGCTCCCTTCATGCCGGAGAAAAAACTAAAGATGTTATAGCTCATTGCTTACAAAATTTTGCCACCGTGGGCATTCCAAAATAGTTAAAAACAGATAATGCCCCTGGTTATACTTCTACCTCTTTTAAACAATTTTGCTCATCATTTGGCATTACTCATATAACAGGAATCCCATACAATCCACAGGGACAAGGAATAGTCGAAAGAGCTCATCAAACTATTAAAATGTACTTATTAAAGCAAAAAGACGGAATTGGGAAGGGGTATATATTCCCCAAAGATAAACTTAAAATAACCCTTTTTACTCTAAACTTTTTAAATTTGGATTCATCAGGACTTAGTGCTGCGGAAAGGCATATGTGTCCAAAAAATGTACATAAGCACAAGGTACTTTGGAAAGATATTCTAACAGGACAATGGAAAGGTCCTGACCCAGTGATTGTCTGGAGTCGGGGGTCTGTTTGTGTGTTTCCACAGGAAGAACAGCAGCCGATTTGGATTCCAGAGAGATTAACTAAAGCCCTGACCCAGTGATTGTCTGGAGTCGGGGGTCTGTTTGTGTGTTTCCACAGGGAGAACAGCAGCCGATTTGGATTCCAGAAAGATTAACTAAAGCGATTTCTACAGACCAAAAAGAAGATGATTTGGCTCAAATCCATAACAGCTGATATCCAGAACTCCAGTTTGGCTACCCTTACATCTGTGACAGAACCAGGATGCTTTTTTCAATATCTATTTTATTATTGCCCTTTCCCACATCATGAAGTTCTATTTTGTTTTTTGAGCTCATACAGACCTAGGTTAATGTTTTGCTGATCAGTTCTATTTTTTGACTATAGAGTTTTTAAACATTGCAATGGAGATTTCACCTGTAAAAAGTTATAAGGCCTTTACTATTATGTTATGTGTTGTATGTATTATATTATGTGTGCACACTTGTGTTTTATGTTGTATGTTTGTATGTACATATGTCCTTATATCATATATGATGAGCACTCATGAAAAAATGGATCCAAATATTTTTTTATTCACATGATTTAAATGGTTTAATTTAAATTGGGTAAACAGCTATTGAGGATTGTTTTAATATGTGAACAAAAAAGGCGGGTAACAGATCTGTTTGTTTACTTTCACTTTTCCTTTTTATTATATTTAATAATTCTTTTCAAGATAATGTAAATTGTTGAGAAAATTGTTTTCTTTTAGTGCCTTCTGGAATGTTACATAATTTTTTCTTTAGCCATTATTGCCAGAATTCCTATCTTCATCCCAGTACCGGTGAAGACAAAGATAAAACCAATCTACAGCTTCTGCAATAGCCATCACTGAACTGCTTGCAGAACTTGCCTGGACTATGTATCACTTGTATGCATTGTGAACTCACCTATATGCATTGTGAACTATCTGTTGGTGCAGCAACTTGTGGTAGTGTTGGGGTATTTTTGCTGATGGTGTCATCAGTGGTACAATTTTTCCAAAAGGAGCCATCAACTGGCTTGGTGTATCTTCCTCCCTTCTGCTTGTCATGATCATTCAGCTAAAATTTGGGGGCCAACAGAGGTGAGGCAAAGAACCTCACCCCCCACCCCCTGCTGGTACAAAGACCTCTCCACAGGTGTGGCTGTATACTGGACCGGTAGTCAGTGATGGGTAAGATCCAATTGCAATGGTACCAACCTAAGACAGGAGGCTGACACCTTAAAGTCAGCTCATCCAATAACGGGTAAGGACCATATGTAGTATTGGACAACCTAAGGCAGGCACGGTCCCTAAGCCACATGCTTTTTGTTTAAACAGAGAGGGGGAGATGTTGAGAGCCACAGCCAAAGGGGCCCCAGCAAACTTTCAGACTGCCAGCTGATGATTGGCTCACAGCAGCCCCAGCAACATCTAGCTGATTGGCTCCTCTGCAGTGATGCTCATTGGGCTGTTTCCCCACCCTTTCAGACTGCCAGCTGATGATTGGCTCACAGCGGCCCCAGCAACATCTAGCTGATTGGCTCCTCTGTGGTAATGCTCATTAGGCTGTTTCCCTGCCCTTTCAGACCACGGAACTGCTCATTGGGGGACTTTTTTGGCTCCACCCACATGACCCAGCCAATCGGCCTCAAGAGCAGGAGGATTGTGGGAGGTGGAGAGGCTTGTGGTGGTGAGAGAGGCTTGTGGGAAGCCGGTGGTGGCAGTTGGGCTCTGAGGGTTTTTCCTGAGGAGCTGTTTTGTTTGGCGTGTGTGGTTCTAAAAATAAAGTTTGTTTCTTTTGACAAGTGGCTCCTGAATTGTGCCCAGCCAGACTGCGGCAGACTTCCTTCTAACAGAAAATGGCAAAACTGAGGAGACATCTCAAAGATTCTGACTCCTGACATGCTTGTTCTCTCTTCCTCTCTTTCTTGCTTGCTCTGGAGAAAGCCAGCCACCATGTTGTAAGCTCCCTATACAGAGGCCACTGTAGCAAAGAACTGAGGAAGGGTTCTACCATGAGTCAGCAAGGAACTGAAACCCTTGGTCCAGCAAACGCTGAGCAACCAAACTTAGCTAATAACCACACAAGTGGACGTAGAAGTAGAGCCAGGGTGAGTCTTGAGATGCCTGTAGCCTTGTGAAACCAGAGCACCAAGCTAAGCCACGCACAGATTCTTCCCCTGCAGGCACTGAAATAATCCATGTATGGTGTCTTATGCCACTGAGGTCTTCCTTTGTACAGTAGGTGACATAATCACTGTCACTCTAAGTGACATGGTTAAGTACATCTGTCCTCTAATAACATCATGATCTCTAACAGTATTTTCAGCCTCCTTTGTCTTGTGTATCCTTCACCTGCTAAATGTGCTCAAGACTTCTAGCCAGCCCATTTTCCTGATTTCCCCCTCCCCTATTTTTAGTAGGACTTAGCAATTTAGTGGACTCTTTCTCCATTCTGTCTGGCAACCTTTAAGGGATACTGACAGCTGGGCACCATGGCTTGTGAGGCAAAGGCAGGAGGATGGCAAGTCCAAAGCCAACTGAGCAACTTAGCATGACTTTGTTTCAAAATAAAAAGTCAAAAGGGCTAGGGATATAGCTCAGCGGTAAAGCACCCCTGGGTTCAAGCCCCAGTACAGGGAAGGGAGGGAGGGAGAAAGGGAGGGAGGAAGGGAGTAACTGCATTTGTTCCCTTCTCTATTATTAATGAATGGCATCTGCATGATTAGACATCATACTTTCCCAAATCAAAATCGGATATATGAACTGACAAGATATATTTCTTATTTTGTCTCCTGGTATCATTTCCTTTCTTTTCATGCACCAACTTTTTTTTTTTTTAACAAATTTGTTCTTCTTGCTTTATATACCTTCATCTCAATTATAAAGATAAATTGTGTTCAGAATTGGGCCCTTGGCCAATCTCTCAGTCATGAAAATAGAAACCACTTTCCAAACTGATGTGGCCCCATTCATCAGCAGGCTTTGCATTTGACCAGTCAACAGCTATCAAACCATTGATATTTCCCTTTTAATAGACCAGTTTTCATTTTATCCACAAAGTTTGTTAAGTACCTGGGAAATTCCAGACATCATTTTAGTCACATTTTTTCTGTAAAAAGACTCTTAAAAAATAAATGGGGCTCTTTCATTCACCTTTTTCTAGACTGGTGCTTTAGGGAGAAAAAAGACCATGTTCAGTTCAAGTGTGGAATATGGAACCCCACTGCATGAAGATGGCTTTCCTGGAATTGGATCTGACCTTTAACCTCAAGACCTAGCCAAACAAATGTCACAGCAGCCAAAGAAACTGAAGTTGGTGATGGCTCCAGAGATGTTGTTTCTTCTTTTTCTTCAACTGGACTCTCTGCAGGAGATTCAGCAGAGCTCGCCCATTCATTGGAGAGAGTTCTGTGGCAAGCCTGCTCTTTGTTGGTGAAAGGGACAATTGACCTGAGGGGACAGGAAAAAAATGTGCAAAACAAAAAGCAGCAAAAACACCCCAGAAGCAATACCTGGACACTGATTCACGCCTTAAGCACTGAAGACTTGCCCTTCCTGAGTGAAGTTGTGAGGAATGTGAGAGAAACGGTTAAAGGTCTCTCTCCCTGAACAACTGTGGGCAAGGACAAGCAAGAGAGGGTATCATCACGTTGACAGGTGCCTGTTCTATTGCTTTACTAGGGTTGCTGCTTGCAAATGCCACAAACCAGGTGGCTTAAAACTGCAGAAATTTACTTGTCTCATGGGTCCCCTGAACCTAAAGGTTCAGGTCAAGGTGTGAGCAAGGCTGGGCTCCTTCTGAGAGAACAAGAGTAGAATCCTTCCTTGACTCTTTCTGGCATCTGGTGAAGGCTGTCAATCTTGGCATCCCTTGGCTTATAGCTACATGGCTCTCATTTCTGTCTCATCCCCATAAGATGTGCTAAGCTCCTGCTCTGGAGTGCTTAACTCTTTCCTATCAAGTTTGGCCTGATCTTGGGTGCTGGGGATATGGCTCAAGCGGTAGCGCGCTCGCCTGGCATGCGTGCGGCCCGGGTTCGATCCTCAGCACCACATACAAACAAAGATGTTGTGTCTGCCAATAACTAAAAAATAAAGAAATATTAAAAAAAAAAAAGTATGGCCTGATCTTAACTAGTTTCATGTGATGACTCTATTTAAAAATAAAGTCCATTCTGAGAAGCTGAGGATTAGAACCTCAACCTCCCTTTTTGGGGTACATAATTCAAACAAGTCACCATCAACCTCACCGCATGAGTTCCTAGCGCAAGCTCATCCTTTCTTGATGATTTTTCTACCCTCAGATATTTGCCTTTGGCTCTTTGCTAAAACTCCCATAGCCAAAAGAAAGAAAACAGTGCCCGTTATGCTTAGGATCAACCCTTTCTCACGTCTGCCTGATAACTAACACTTTAAGGCCCATTCCCCTTCTTCTTTCCTTTCTTTGTATGTGTGCACTCAAGAGCTCATTTCAGTACTCCACTGCAAAGTTCTCCAAGGACAACCCTTTGTCTTCCTTATTTGAATCATTTGGGATCACATGGACACTTTTGCATTTGTGAGAACTTTCTTCCCTCTTGAGCATTTTTTTTTTCCTTTTAGTATAAAGCACCATGAAATCCTGCTGGTCTCATCGCTGAACATTGTTTAATGAATTCTGAAGACGTATCAATTGATGGCATCGATGAGCACATCAACACTCTTGCTTTCTACCATCTTTTTTTTTTAAAGAGACAGAGAGAGAGAGAATTTTTAATATTTATTTACTTTTTTTTAGTTTTCGGCAGACACAACATCTTTGTTTGTATGTGGTGCTGAGGATTGAACCCAGGCCACAGGCATGCCAGGCGAGCACACTACCGCTTGAGCCACATCCCCAGCCCCTCTACCATCTTTTGAGAGTTTCTCTGTTTAACATGAGCTATGGTTGGGGTAGGAGATGACCCCCTGGTTATAGAGGTCAGATGATACCTGAGGTGATCGCCTTACTGGCCATTACGTTCTGTTCTTGGCGCTGGTGCTCTTGAGTGAGATGATTTCAAGCAAGACATGAGACTTGGTAAGAGTACAGCAAAATTTATTAGAAGAGAAAGAAGAAAGAGGAAAGACACTCAAGGGAGAGAGTGGGTCCTCCCAGGACAGCAACAACTCACTTCTTTGTGAGCTGAGTTTTATGGGGGTAGGAGGAGGTCTGGGGGAAATCCCACCCAAACACTGTCCCTTAACTTCTGACAGTAGGATTGTATCCGATGTTTAAGTCCCTATTGCACACATTTCTACCTAAAGGTAGCTCTGAGTTATTTTGGTTTGTGTGAAGGTCACAAGGCCCTCTTTCATCTGGGTCTGGCCTGGAACAGGGTAACTTGTGTTCTTTTTACTGGAGGAGGAGTCTTTGGACCTGCACTCCTCAGCCCTGAGAAGGAAGAACAACCCTAGAAATAACAAGCTCATTGGTCGAGGGTTGTAACATACTGTTATCTCTTAAACCCAAGCTGGTTCTGAGTGGCCTTGTGTGAGCTGCTCCAGGAAAACATGCCGAGAGCACGAGAGCATGTAGGCTCAGTGGACAGAATTAACCCTTTAACTACATTTCCATGCTCCTGTCTGCCTGATACCTAACTCCCCAAAAAGCTCATGTGACAAATGCTGGAATGTTCAGAGGGGGAATGATTGGATTATGAGAGTTGTAATTTCATCAGTGGATTAATCCATTTGTTGGATTAATCATTTGAAAGGACTATGATACTGGGTGGTAACTATAGGCAGGTGGAGCATGGCTGGAGAAAGTAGGTCACTTGGGGTGTGCCCTTGGGGATTATACCTTGTTCTCCTGGCTCCTGGCTTCCTCTCTGCTTCTCCCAGCCATGAGCTTCTGCTTCTCTGCCATGAACTGAACAGCTTTCCTCTGTCATGCCCTTCCACCATGGTATTCTGCCTTACCTGAGCCCAGAGCAATGGAGTTGCCCAAGCATGAACTGAACTTCTGAAACCGTGAGCCAGAATAAGCTTTTCTTCCTCTAAGTTGTTCTCGTCAGGTATCTTGGTTCAGCAACAAAAACCCGACTACCACACTATGTTCTGGCACTCTCCTCTGGCTTAGAATGGGATCAAATTTTGAGTTCCCCTTCACCTTTCTTCTTTCATTCTTCCTGTTCTAGAAATCTATGTTTTTTTTGTTTTTTTGTTTTTTTTGGAAACCATGTCTCTGTATGGATTAGGCTGGATTAGGATTCCTGGTCTGAAGGCCTCCCACCTCAGCCAGGTCGCTGGTACTAGAGGCACACACCACCACAACCCTCAGAAAACAGTCTTCACTGTAACACATATTTCAGCTTTGAGGAATTTCTTTCAACTAAGATGATATAATCATAAATAATATCTTTCCCTTCACAGTTATCATTCTTTCTTGAACATAGATCAGAAGGGAGAGATGTCTGGGAGAATCTACAGTCTCTCTGGAGGAAATCTGAGCTATTGCTGTAGGCCTCAGGAACCTAAAGAAATGATAATGAGGACTTTGAGTACTAAGGTAGTTAAACAGAGGGATAGGGATTTAGATCAGTGTTCAATCCCCACCACACACCAACCCACCCCCAAAAAAGGGAAAGAAAGAAAAAAGTCTTTTTTTTTTTTTTTGCCTTGGGGTATGAGGTATTGAACACAGAGATCTGTACACTGAGCTACATCCCCAGAACCTGTTTTAAAAACTTGTTTTGAGACAGGGCCTTGCTAAGGTACCCAAGCTGGCCTCTAACTTGAGATCCTCTAGCCTCAGCCTCCCAAATAGCTGGGATTACAGATATGTGTCGCTACCCCTAGAACAAAAGCCTTATTTTTAAAGCTATGATAGTTTTATCAAAAAATTAGAGAAATATGTTTGATTAAGAGAGAGGGGGGGGGTACTTGCACTAGGAATTTGTGTGGTAATGTTATGGTGACCTATTAGTGTTATGGTTGAATTATGTCCTACAAAAAGGTGGGTTGAAGTCCTCAGGAAAAGACCAGGGAACTGCTGACCACTATAGAGTGAGTGCTAGAAATGGTAAGCTGCCAGTTAACTGCAGGCCTTGGCTTAGCCCAGATTGCTTTTTGGTAAACAGTAGCCCCTGACGGCCCCTAGGTGGAGCCACTGTTCCTTGAAACCAAGGAAACGGGTCTCTCTGTCTCTCAATTTCTGGAGCAGGAACCATGAAAACTTAGAAAGCAGAGAAATCTTTTCCTATCTGAACAAGATCAGAGATGACAGAAGTCACCAGGACAACAGAGAGAGCTTAGGTAGGAGTTGCAGCAGCCACATGGCATGGGCCCTTCTCCCCCTCTCTGTCGGTGGAAGACCTGAACTCCACCCTCCTAGTGCCACCCTCTAGCTCCACAGTTACATTCTGAATTTTCACTCACACCAGCTTTTCCCTGAGATGAAGCCTGCTAGTGCAATAAGCTTCTTTTAAAATCTTAGTAAATTAACTAAAATAAAATTGTGTCTTATCAAGATGCAAGTGTCAAATAAAGCAAAACTATTTGGGGCAACTAGAAATAAAATAATTTTATAATTTTGATGTGGCCAAGTCTAGGCATACTGTAAAAGAAAACATAAATGAAAAGATAGATTCACATATACAGAGCGATTTGGGTGCATTTGTATATGTGTATATGTGCACACACCGATATGCTCTACTTGTTATAAATAATTTAAACCAATGAGATTAAATTGTCACACATGCTGTTAAGTTGAATCTTTTTTAGCAAAGGTCTTTTTCATTGCTCATTCCTTTGCCCCTGTCCCATTCCAAGTAATCAGTGTTAACTGCTGGGGGTATAGTTTTCCTTATGCTCATGGAATTACATACAAACATAGGGAAGTTTGGTCACTGTTTTATTATGCACACTTTTGAGTGTTTTTGCTTTACTCACTCAACAACAGACCTTGAACATCCCACCAGATCTCCAATACACACATAATGCATTCTCGTCAATGGCGGCCTGAAAAAGGATGAAGCATTTTTCATTCCCTAACGACAAACAGTTGACTCCATTTCAGGTTTCACTTCTAGAAACAACATCCACTATATGACATGGGGATAGTAGGCTTTTCTCTTTTGCACTTCTCTCAATGTGACCTTGTCCCAGGAATGGAAGAGTAGTTTTTTGTTGTTACATTTGACAGCGTAAGGGCACCAGAATTGGGGATAGTATATGAGGAGTGGGACCCAGAGAGGAGGAGGGAGCTGAAATGTGTGAAGGTCAGGGAAGCAGGAGAGAGGCATCAAGGATGTACTTGGCTTTGACACAGTTTTGTCTCAGAACTAATGTAGCAGCCTCTCCTGGGAATATGGTTTGCACTGTGACACAACAGAAAGGAGTTGGTGAAGAAGAGAGATTCTTCAACACAGAAGAGGGAAGCTAGGAAATCAAGCAGCTGCACCTGGAAGGACAGGAACTTAATTTCTGCCCTTGATTTTGGTCATTTCTACAACACTGCCACCATGTGGCTATAGCCGAGCAATGCAGCTAGCACCCCAATTTGATAGATTGGAAAAAACTGGGATATCATTAAGTTAAAAATCAATTCTCACCTTTGATCTTAATTTTCAGCCCCCAGGTCAAGGTAAAAAATATTTCCATCAACCCAAAGAGCTCTCTCATGCTTTTTCCCACTCAGTACTCTCCCAGAGGTTCCTGCTGCTCTGACTTCCATGGATTAGACTCATCTGTTCCCCAGCCATGATATAAATGGAATCCTACCGGACGTGGTCTTGTATCTGACTCACAGTGTCTGTGACATACATCCATGTTGCATGTACAGTTGATTCTCATTATTTGCAGTAGTTGTGTTCTGTAAAGTCACCAGACATGCTGAATCAGCTAGTACTAACCCAATGTTAGAATTAAAGGTCAGACTCCTGAGAGTATGTGGTGATGACAATTTCATCAAGTGATCAATACAAACATATGAGTGTGTGTATGTGTGTGTGCACGTGTGTGTATACATATATATGCACATATACGGTATATGGTATATACCATATGTATGTACATGGTATCAACTAATCAATACATAGAAACAAACCAAATCAAAACAAAGTTATGTGTGTTTCTGTTTAAAGATGCCTTATTTAATGGTTTTTTTTCTTTTTTTTTTTTTTTGCAAGGCACATCCCAGCCTTCTGGCACTTAGGGACTACACAGCACTTCAGGATCAAAATTTTAAAGAGCAAAAGGCACAAAACTGTCGGAAAAAAATAGTACTAAATAGTTGATGCAGATGACACTTGTTTAGAGTGTGAGAGCTGGAACGAAAAGCCAGAACAAGGTTGACCTCCTTGGGCACAGCAGGCGACTAACTTTTCACCACTTAGTGCATGTCTACAAATGGCCATGGAACCATCCCCAGAATTGATTTTGCATTTACAAATTTTAACAAATAGATGTGGGGAGCCAGTCTGAATGATTCATATTCTCCTTCCCTGAGCCAAAGGCTCTGACTGTTGCTACATGTCATAGTGACCTGGACAGGTCCTGGAAGTTTGAGGATGCGTCTTCAGACACAGGCATGTTGCCCCATGGATTGAGCTACGCTCACCTGTTCCTTTATGATATTACCCCTCTGCCCTGTTAGGAACAGAATGTCCATGGAAACGCCCTTTGAGTGTCCCTTTCTCTTGCTCTGCCTTTGGGTGTGGCCTTCCTAGATGACAGTCAATCTGCTGACGGCAGACATCAAGCTAGACTTAGCCCCCTGAAACCTGACCCCTTGCCTCATTTGAATGGCTTCTCCTCAATAAAAGGGTTCAGCATGCGCTCTCTCTCTCTCTCTCTCTCTCTCTCTCTCTCTCTCTCTCTCTCTCTCTCTTTCTGCGGACCCTTAAGGTCAGAGGAGCCGACACAGGACCTCAAAGAAAAAGGTATCTCTATCTCTTATGTGGTTATTTCGTGCAGCCCAGTTCACCCGGGGTGACCCTGAGTGTTTTAGTTGTGAGGCACATGACAAATAGACAAATTCTCAACTACAGAACCCAAGAATAGTGAATTTCAACTGCACTTCATTCTTTTCCATTGCTGAGCCATAGTCTGTTACCTGTATGCGTCCCTATTGGTTTATTCATTCACTTAGAGGTGGAATTTTGGGTTGTTTCTGGTTTAAAGCCACTAGGAGCATGTAAGCTATAAACACTCTTATACAAGCCATTTTGTTGAAATAATACACACATTTCTCTTGGAGATATATATATATATATATATATATATATATATATATATATATATATAATTTTTTTAAAGAGAGAGAGAATTTTTAATATTTATTTTTTAGTTTTTGGTGGACACAACATCTTTATTGTATTTTTATGTGGTGCTGAGGATTGAACCCTGCATGCCAGCGAGTGTGCTACTGCTTGAGCCACATCCCCAGCCCTTCTTGAACATATTTTGCATAGGTGTGAAATTTTACCTAGGTGTGAAATTACCAGCCTGTCCAGCTTTAGTAGACACTCAGTTTTCCCAACTGGTTGTACTCTTTAGTACTCTCACCAGCAAAGTGAAACTCCTGCTCTTGACAGTCTTTTTTTTTCTTTTAATACTTTATTTTTTAGTTGTGACTGGACACAATACCTTTATTTTATTTATTTATTTTCATGTGGTGCTGAGGATCAAACCAGGGCCTCGCCCATGCTGGGCAAGTGCTCTACTGCTGAGCCCCAGCCCCAGCCCTCTTGACAGTCTTTTAATTGCATTTAATCTTCTGGGTGTGTGCTGCTGGCTTTCATTTGAAATCACAAATAATTTCCATTAATGGCTTTGCATACCTTTTCATGCATTAATTGATCATTTGGATATATTTTTTTGCAATGTGCCTTTCCAAGTCTTTTGTGCATTTATCTTTCTTACTACTAATTAGAGGCCTTCATATATTCTGCATGAGTCCTTGTCGAGTAAACCTATATGTTGTCACATGTAGTGTAACTATTTTCTCCCAGTGTGCGGTTTGCCTTTTCTTGTACTTCCTCATAACTTTTGATGAGTTTTAGACTTCTATTAAGTTCAATTTGTCGATTTTTCATTTAGGTTTAGTGCTTTTTCTGTCCTACGAAGTATTCACTTACCCCTAGATATTGAAATCATTTTCTTATTTCTTCTAGAAGCTTTATAATTTTACCTTTCACATTTAGGTCTGTGATCCAATTCAAATTAAATTTTCTGTATGACGCAAAGTAGAAATTAAGATTGATTTTTTTTTTCACATGGATATCCAATTGCTCTAGTACTGAAAGAGCTTCTTTTCCCATTAGTTGGCGCTGATATGGTGATGGCTAATTTTATATATTGGCTTGGCTAGGCTATTCAGATATTTGGTCAAGCGTGTCTGGATGTTTGTCTGAAAGTATTTTTTAGAAGAAATTAACATGGAAATTAGACTGAATCGCCTTCCAAAATTCCAGGTGGGTCTCCAGGCAATCGATTGAAGGCCTTAGGAAAAGGACTGACATCTCTCAAAGAAAAGGAAGTTCTCTCTGCAGCCTTCCTTAGGTCTCCAGCCTGCAGCCCATCCTGTAGATTTTGGACTTGCTGGCCTCATTTTTCAATTTTTTATTGTGTTCCATTGATTGATTGATCAATTTATTTTTATCCCTTTATATTTTCATTATTATAGCATTACAGTAGGCCTTAAATACAGCAGTGTAAGTCTTCTAACTTTATTTTTTCTTCAAGATTGTCTAGGTTAGTCTAGGTCTTGTGCCATTTCTATATTAATTATGAAATCATGTATTTTAAACATTCTGCTGAGATTATCTTTAATACGTAAGCAAGTCAGGAGAAACTGTCATCTTAAAGATAGTTTCCCACTTCACAAACATGAACTACATCTCCATTTATTAAATCTACTTTAATTTCTCTCAGCAATATTTTATAGTTTTCAAAGTAGAGGCATGAACTTCTTTATGTGCATTTAAAATTGGTACCCAAGTGGATTACATTTGTATGTGATTACAACTGTTTTTTCTTAATTTCTTTTTCTAATTATCTGCTGGTTTCAATAGAAATGAATTTTTTTTATATTGGCCTTGTCACTTTGCAGCCTTGCTAAGTTCTTGTTGGTTCTAATTATTTCTTTGTATGTTCCCCTAGACTTTCTAGGTACACGTCCGATATCTATGAATATGAGTTTTGCTTCTTCCTTTGAAACTTTTACCTTTACTGTGAGCTGAATGTTTGTGTCCTCCCAAAATTCATATGTTGAATCCCTGAATCTAATGTGATGTTATTTGAAGATCTGAGAGGTAATTAAGTCATGCAGTAGAGTCTTAATGATGACATTGGCGCCCTCATCATAAGAGAAAAGAGAGCCAGGAGCAATGGTGCATGCCTGTGATCCCATCTACTTGGGAGTCTGGGGCAAGAGGATCACAAGTTCAAGACCATCCTGGGCAATTTAGCAAGACACAGTTTCAAAATTAAAAAAAAAAAAACTTGAAAGGGCTGAGGGTTTAATAACCCTGGGTTCAGTCCCCAGTAGCCACCATCCATCCCCTGAAAAAGAAGAGGAAGGAGAGACCTTTCTTTCCTTTCCCACCATATAAGAACACAAGTAAAGACAGCCATCTGCAAACCAGAAAGAGGGCCCTCCTCAGACACCAGACCTGCTGTCACCTTGATCTTGACTTTCTCAACCTCCAGAACCTTAAGAAATAAATATTTGTGGTGTATGGTATCTTGTTATAAGAGCCCAAACTAAAAACAGCTTAATTTTTTTTAACCTTTTTTGCCTTGATCTTTGTCTCCAAAACAGTATCAAATTGAAATTGTAAGAATAAACATCCTGTCTCTTGTTTCCTACCTTAGCTGAAAGGTGCTTTGTATTTTACTCCTAACAATGACAGTAAGTGTATGATTTATTTATATTTTGCAGATGGAGGAGGCCTACTTCTGTAGTTGATGACATCTTGTGATTCAGACCCCTGCCCAGCTCCTTCATGCCGGACAGAAACATTCATGGTCACAGCTCTTGGCACCACAGCGCTCAGCCAAATCCTAGGACTTGCTTTTAACCAAAGAGTCACTTCACTCCAGTCCACACCCTTATGGAGTCACACACACCCAGTGATTAGTCAGTGGGGCGTTTAGAGACCCAGCCCTCTCTCTGCGGTGTGGGACAACTCTGCACAGTCACCCCAACCCCAGAGTCTCCCATAGGTTCAGTAGAGGCCTTTGTGGAGAGTGGCCTGCATAGTACGTCAGTTTCTCTGTTTCCTTACTTCTGCTATCTTCATCCTCCTACAGATGTTAATCTTGCAAGCCTTTCCAATAAATTTTGTTTGTTAAGACTGTTGGTACAGAGAGTGGTCCAAGAAAGCAAATTATTAAATGGGATTTTGGAGCTGGATCACCTGGGATGGGATTCCAGTGGAATGGAGCCCTCTGTATCTGCCAGTTCTGCATCTGTGCATTCAACCAACTGCAGATGGAAAATATTCAGAAAAAAAGATTGCATCTGTATTAAACATGGACATTCATTTTTCTTTTCATTATTCTCCAAATAATAGAGTAGCCATTTACCTAGTATTTACAATATTTCAGGGTATGTTAAGTGATCTAAAGATAAGTTAAAGAATGCAGGAGGATTACAGAGGTTATATGCAAACACTGTGCCATTTTATATTGGGGCTTTGAGTATGGAGGACTTTGGTATCATTAGGAGTCCCGGAAGAAATCCCCAAGAGAGGACATGTACAGTTAAATCTGCTTCCTGGAAAACTGGTCTGCTCAGACAGCTATTACTGGTTTGCTGAAATCTTTTATTATTGACAGATGGTTAAATGACCAAATGTTTTTTCCTTCACATTGTCTTATTGTTTTTTTTTTTTTCTTCTTACTGTGGTGAGTTGCATATGTGGATTCTTGTTCCATTGGATTTTTCCTCATTTGTCCCACCTTTATTGAAGAAAAATTGGAATGCAATAAACTGAATGTATTTCAACTGTGTCAATGGTATATATTCATTCCTCTGAAAAGATCACAAAAACCAATGTAACAAATGTTTCTGTAACCATCAATTAGTTCTGACTCTCTAGATTTGTATATAAATGAATTATACCGTGCATATGTGAGTGCATGCATATATAGGTATTTATATTTTCTTGCATGGCTTCTTCCACTTATCATAATGATTTTGAGACTTTCGCATATTGCTGCTTATATCAACCATTATTTTACCTTTTATTGATGGGTATTATTCCATTACGTGGACTTACCATAATTTGTATATTCATTCACTTGTGGATTGACATTTGGGTTTTTCTAGTTGTGGGTTATTACAAATAAAATTACTGTGAACATTTGCAGATATGTCATCGCGTGGATATAGCATGTTTTCATTTCTCACAAGTGGAGTGGAAAGATGAGGCCATATGACAGGTGTAGGTTTAGCCTTTCAGAAAATTACCGAGCTGCTTGCCAAGATAGGGTGCAGTTTCCCATTGATGGTGCCTGAGAGTCCCGGTTGTCTCACTCCTTCACCCACACGTCCCATGGTCAGTCTTTGGTTTTAAACACTGTACATTTGGACTTCCATGTAATTGGAGATTCAGTGTTCATTTTCCTGCTGACTAATGAGATTCATCATCTTCCTTTTATCTATTGAATGTTGGCGTAGTGTCTTCTATAGAGTGTTTAGCTATTTGACCATTTTCTTAGGTTTTCTTCATATTAAAGAGATAGTCCTCTATTATGAATTAATGTTATTTATTCCTTTGGCATAGGCACAGTGAATATTTTCTCCAAGTCTGTGTATTTCCTTTAAATTTTCTTTTAAAAAGCAAAATATATATTTTTTTCATTTTGATGAAGTAAAAGTTATATTTTTTTCTTTTATTTTTCTATCCTAAGAATCCTTTGTCTAACCAAAATTTCAAATTGTTTTATTCTGTTTTCTTCTAGAGGTTAAATAATTTCAGGCTTTACATGTTCGTCTGTAATCCATGTCAAAGCAATTTTTGTGGACGGTGTGATGTAAATATTCTTTACCTAAAAGGGGGTTTTATTGGACCTAGCAGTGTTAATTGAAAACACTTTCCTTAATGAATTGTCTTGGTACCTTTGTCAAAGAACAATTGACCATATATGTCTGGATCAATTTCAGGGCTTTGTTTTTCCATTGATAGCTAGGTTTTTCCCAAACTGAGCAGTCTTGATGACTGTATTTATGTTAATAGGTAGCATAAATCCTACAATTTGATCTTTTTTTACATTATTTTCTCTAGGTCCTACATTCCATACAAGTTTTAGGATCAGCATGTTGACTTGAAAATGTGTGGTGGCATTTGGATTGCAATTGTATTGAATCTGTAAAACAACTAGAGGAAACTGAAAAAAAAAATGTGGAGTTTCCAATCCATAAACTTATTTCTCTCCATTTTTGGATCCTCAGTGTCACATAGCACTATCATGTGGCTTTCAGTATAATGATTTTGGATGTCTTTTCCTGGAATTATTCCTAGATATTTTTTGTTTTGAATTTTTAAAATTTTTCTATTCTCTAATGATTTTTACATATTAACCTTTGATTCTGTGGACCTTCACAAATCTGTTAATTTTAGTAATTATTTTGTAGATTTTATGGAAGTTTCTCTACCAGCAGTTCATTATCATTTGCAAATAAGGACAGTTTAAGTCTTCTTTTTTGATCTTGATATCTTTATTTATTTTTTGGCCATATTATACCAGGCCCTACAAAATAATGGTAATAGGAGTTATTAAAATAGCTGTCCTTATCTCGTTCCCAATCTAAGGGCTAAATAGGCATTATGTATGATGTTGACTATAATTTATAGTTTGCAGTCCTTTGTCAGTTTGAGAATTTCCTTTTACTTCTTTTTTGTGGAGTATTTTTGTTTATCACAAATGAATATTGAATTCTGTAAACTGCTTATCAATTCGCTGAAGTGATTATTCATTCAGCTTTCTCCCTATATTCTGTTAATATAGTGAATTATATTAACAGTTTTTTCAAATGTTAAATCAACTTTAATTCTGGGATAAACTCTCAATCATGAATTTGGTTTTCTAATCTATAGTATAGATTGTTTCATCTATATTTGAGTCATGTTAGTTTGTAAAAAAAAAGTTTTGGTAATAGTCTGGTCAAATATTGATATTAGGATATGCTGGACTCATAAAATCATTTGGAAAGTGATCCCTTCTCTATTTTCTAAAAACATTTGTGTAAGATTTGTTTTTTTTTCTCCCTTGAATAATATATTTCACCAGTGAGGCCATCTGCACTCAGACTTGGCTTATTGACAAGGTTTATAATAGGGTTTATTAAAGTCTATTTTACCTCATGGAGCATCTTTAGTATAATAGCTGCTTAACATTTCTATCTCATAGTTCAACACTAAAGTCACCTCATAGTTGAGCTCCACTGTTCTGGAATTTGGTCATTGTCTTATTCAGCTGGGTTGATTAATATGGTGTGACTTAAATGACAGTTGTTTCTCACAGTTCTGGAGGTTACGACATCTAAGATCCAAGGAGTCAGCCAATTCAGTTCCTAGTGGGCACTTCCTGGCTTGCAAATGGCCACCTTCCTTGTCTTAGTGCATGCATGGGGGTTGTGTGGGGTCCTCTTTCTCTTTTTATAAAGCTCTTGTTACCATCACGATGGCCCTGCCCTAGTGACTTCATCTAACCTAATTACCTAATACTACCACAGGTGTTTGAGTTTCAGCTCCTACATTTTGGGGTTGCAAGCATTCAGTCCCTAGCAGTCACACTTACCTGTCTGGGTGGTTATTCTTGAGACAGAGTGACTTGGGTTTTATCTTGACCATTGTGAGTGCTTAGCTGGGCAGACTCTTCAGTCCTGGGACCATCCTTTGAAGAATGTTTTCTTTTTTACTTTAACAAGCAATCAACACAGGCTCAGGCAAGTTGGAAAATGTTACCTGTTTATTTAAAAGTATGTAAAATTCATTTTGTCCCATAATTATTTGAAAGACTTTATTAATGAAGCTACCTGGGTATGGAGTTTATTTCATGAGAGGGTTTTAATTATGAAATCATAGGACTCTTTAGATACCTCAGTAAAATAGTATGAAGTACTGTGTTTCTCTTTTGAATTAAAAAACCCTATATATATTAGAATTATATGTTCTCTTAATTGTTGATCACTGATCTAAATTTTTAAAAAATATTTTTTTTTGCATAGAAGTTTCCTTTCCCAATGCCACCAACCAATAGAACTGCATGACCACTAAAAAAATTAACAATAATTCCAAAATATCCATTATTTAATATTCAAATTCAGTGATTGTTCCCAACAATCTTTTGAAGTTAGGATCCAGTCAAGATTCATGCATTGTATTTACTAGTTACATATGTTTAGTCTTTTTAAATACAGAATATTTCTCCTATGTTTTCTCTTTTTCATGGCACTTACTTTGTGAAGAAACAAAGCCAGTTGCCTTTTGGAACCACCCATATTTGAGATTCATGTACTTTTTTTTCCCTTTGTTATTTAACATCCTATAAATTAGAAGATGAGGAGGCCTGCTGAGAACTGTGGAGGCCTGGTGAGAACCCAGTTAAACAGTGAGAAAGAGTGGTGTGCCCTACATTATCCTCATGTCAGGATGAGGAGCTTGATTGCTTCCAAGAGGTCACTGTCAGATCTCTGATGTAAAGGTGTGCTTTATACTCACCAGGATGATGTTTTAGCACAGTGCAAATCTTGCTGCCCAATATACTTGAAAGTATTTTGATTTATTGGTTCTTGTGAAATGGAAATACTATAACTATTAAGTTTATCAACTGCATTGTTCAGAGAAGAAGTCTCCCCTCACTGAGTGGAGCTGAGCTGTTTCTGCTTGCAAAATGGAGGATCGAAGTTAAATCATTTTTCTCTCACTCCCAGTTTCTAGGATGGTGTAGATGTAATAATTGCCTGCAATGGTGGTCTCTGGAGTGGTTTTTCTCCCCCTTTTCCTTTCTGTTCCTTTTTAAAAAAATAATTTTGGATACATGCATTTTTATTTATTCAAACATTTATAATTACTATTACCTTGTTGAAAACCAAATTGCCCCAAATTTGACCAGTGAGAGCCCCAGTAAACTGACTTTCATAGCCTTCTGCTGTAACCCAAGTAGTCTGTGACCACTCCTTCCCCTTGACACATTCAGAAATGGTAAGCTCCATTTCTTTCTCTACCCCAGTCTGTATTCCATGCCTCTGAAGAGCCTTCATTCTCCAGAGCAGAGAAAGGCATTTAGACCCTTGGATCTGAGCTCTGGGCAGATTCACTACTAAGATGTTATTGCTTGAGGTCCTTTCTGGATGCAGATTTCAGGTACAGTGGCTCTATGTATCAGTGGGTTCTGCATCCATGGAGTCAACCAATCTCAGATTAAAAAATATTTGAAACAATAAAATACTACCTGAACACATACATAATTTCCTTGTCTTTCTTCTCTTAACAATGCAGTATAAAATTATTTACGTAGCATTTACATTATATTGGATGTTATGAGTACCTAGATAGAATTTAAGGTAGGTGGAAGGCTAGGTATGGGGGCACATGCCTGTTAATACCAGCGATTTGGGAGAATGAGGCAGGAGGATTGCAAGTTCAAGTCCAGCCTCAGCAACTTAGCAAGGCCCTGAGGAACTTAGTAAGACTCTCAAAATAAAAAATAAAAAGGGCTGAGGATATGGCTCAGTGGTTAAGTGCCCCAGGTTCAATCCTCAGTACCAAAATAAATGAATAAACAAATAAATAAAGTACATTAATGGATGGACATAGGTTACATGCAAATGCTACCCTATTTTACGTAAGAAACTTGAACATCCAAAGATTTTGGTATCTAAGGGGGATCATAGACCCAACACCCCACAGGTATGAAGGAATAATTGTATCTATTTTTTAATTAAATATTTATTTTTAATTGTAGTTGGACACAAAGGTATTGTACCTTTATTTGTTTTTTAAAATTTATTTTTAAGTGGTGCTGAGGATCGAACCCAGGGCCTCACATGTGCTAGGCTAGCGCTCTACCACTGAGCCACAACCCTAGCCCCCAACTGTATGTATTTTTAACTTGAATTTATATTGATACAACCAACTCAAATATAACATGACACGGAATGAGTGTGTATTTGTGACACTTTAAGTCTTGGTTCCAAATAACTTCAATATATTTACTTATTTCCTTTATCTCATAATAAAGGTAAAGTGATTACAAATTAAAATACTAATATTACTTCTAATACTAATTACTACTAATATTACTACTAAAACCATTTTATTTAACTTATAATACAAATAATATGCTTAATAATTACAATACATACTACTAAAAATAATATTAGTGAGAGGCAAGTCCAGTTTATTTATAGCTCTCATTCACTTTTTTTTTTCTACTGGGGACAGAAACCTGGATGCTCTATGTAGTAGGCAAATGCTCTCCCCACTGAGCTATATCCCCAGTCTTTGATTCACTTTTTTTAATGCTTAATCTGTATCTTGTTAAAGATGTAGATATCTGTGTTATCAGAAGACACTTAGAAAATTGTTTTGTGTCTGAGGTTATGTTGCTGTGAAATAATAAAATAATGTATATATATGTACCTGGATCCTGACGTGGGCTCCTAAAACCCCTGGAAACAGGGGTGCTAGGAGAATGTTTTTTTCTAATATCTGGGCTTTGACCCTGGTTCCTGACACACAGCTCCAGGAACCTTTGTAATTTCCTAAGTGATAGGAGGGGGGTCACGATAACCTCCACTCAGTAGCCAAGCCAGACAGAAGTGGTGCCTCACCAAGGACCCACCTTGTGATTGGCAGCTGACGTGGAGGTGTCTTGCTGGAGCTCTCCTTGAATCTGTGTGTGTGTGTGTGTGTGTGTGTGTGTGTGTGTGTGTGCACAGCTCAAGGAAGTCTCAGAATTGAGTTCTAGAGCACTTCATTCGTATTTGCACTGTAATGGAGAATTGCTTGGTGTGCGAAAATTCCCTCACATGTGGCGTTGGAAGTAAAATTTTGGTCAATACAGAGTTTCAGAAGAGTCTAGAAGGAAACTTTTCCATATGAACAGTTTCCAACTTGACATACACTCAGGTTCCTTTGTTTCCATTGCTTTCTATTTTAGAGGTTTTTTTTTTAATTTTATCATCTAATTTTATTTTAAAAATGTGTATTTTAAGGTGAAACCTATGAAAAAATACAGAGGATTTGCTTGCATTCCAGAGCCTTCCACTGTGATTTCACCACCAACTCCACTAGAAGGCGCTATTCTTTTATTTTTTCCTAGTCTGTCCTTTCCATGTTTCCCATTCAAAACAATTTTCTGTTTGTATTTTACAAAGAAATATGGCACAGCTGTCCCTCAGCGTCCACAGGGAATTGGTTCCAAGAACCCCCATGGACACCAACATCCATGGATGCTCAAGTCTTTACGTAAAACAGAATAGTATTTGGATAAAACCTATGCTTATTCCTCAATGTACCTTAAATCATCTCTGGACCACGTGTAACACCTAATGCAGTGGCAGTGCGAGGTCAATGGTTGTCATACTACATTTTTTTTTTTTTTTTTTTTTTTTAGGAAACAAATATAAGATGAAACAGTGAGAACATATTTAGTACAGACACAACCACTTTAGGCCTAACTACATTTTTAATTCATGGTTCATTGAATCCATAGATACGGAAGCTAAGACCTGGAGGGCTGACGGTATATCTATGCTTAAGCAATATAAATTTTAATTTTAATGGCTTTTGAACTTCAAAAGAAGGATATCTTACTATTTGCTCTTTCCCTTTTCACTCAGATTACATTGTGGGGCTGTGTGCACAACTGTTCTGGGAAGCAGTCTGCACACTCATTTTCACTGAGGTGAATATACCACAGATCATTTATCTTTCTGTCTATGGCATCTTGCCGTGTCCAAGGTTTTTTCATCTTTTCTATGCACTCCTATTCTTTTTCATCTTTTTCCTAGCACATGGATGAGACTTCCATCTATTCAAACATGGAATTACCAAGCAGAAATGGAATGTTCCACTGCAGTAAAACCTGTAGAAAGACTTCTACTTTCTGACTCCTAAGGAAATTTAAAGCCACTATTCCCACCCACACAAACTCATCTTAGATCAAAGAGAGAATGAGGTCACTAAGAAAACCACTGTCCCCCAAATTGGACAGAACAACAGATACAGAGAATCACAACGTGTTGGAGTGAAGACATCTGCAGAAATCAGTAACTGGCGAGCAGGGGCAGACAGGCATGGTACCTTTCCTCGCCCCTCACAAGGGTCATGGCTAACACCCTCTAACAAAAGACAGATTAGAAAGAGAAAAGTCCAAGAAACTTAAATAATCAAAGTTTTACATAGCATGAGAATCTTCAGATTGAAGGCCCCCAAACTAGGGGAAATTGATGCTTCGATTCAGTGCAGCGTGGACAGCCGTGTAGAACCACCAGTGGATAAAAGTGACGTGGCCTGGGTGGGGAAACTCAGCAAGGCCTGTCTGGGTTCTTCTTGGCCTCCGTGTGACATTCCTTGTTGGGGGCCTAGGTCAGGACTCCTTCTGGAATGAATGTCTCATGATGCACTGGTGCTTATGCCAGCTCTTACACAAAAGGTGAAGGAATGTTAGAATGGCATCTCTAGGCTCCCTTTCGGAAAGAGAGGTTCTAGTTTCTCTGACCCCCTCTCCTGGGGAGAGGAATTCTGCTTTCTGTGACTCACTTCAAGGGAAAGACAGGAGGGCAGGAGGAAGTCAGAGACCCTGGTTCTGAGGCTGCTTCTGAGGCTTTCCCACATTCTGGGGTCACAGTGGCCTTCCCACATTCTGGGGTCACAGTGTTCCGTATGCCAAAGTGCCACACTTTGAAGTTCATCTTCTGAAGCTCAGTATGAACGGTCAGAGGCTCAGTGTGGACAAATTTAATGCATTAAAAACTCCAGAGGCTGCCCAGTGTCAGGGAGACCCCCATATTTTTGTTAGTTTTATCTTCAGGGGCTCAAACAAGTTCTCACAGTAAAAATTGGAGAGAGAGCCTCTCATGATTTTCTCTGCAAGAGGAGAGAGGAAACCATTTCAAAAGCAGCCATTTTGAACTACGCTTGGATTATTCTGATCCTAACAATGCCCAGTGTCAAACAACACATCTCCCTGGACGTGAATGACAGGCATTGTTGGAACCCAAGCCATCTGGGGGAAGGGACATACCTAACCATAGCCCTCACTGGCCTTCCATGTGGGGGAAGGGAAACACTTATCTCCAGACTCTCTAGCCTTCCTATGTCACCCAAGTGGGAGTAGGACTGATAAAGTGATAGGCAAGGGTCATAATCCAGGGGCCCATCAAAAGACTGAAACCTAGTCATAGGACTAGAGAAAGCTTCCCTTCCCTCTGCACCTTACCACGTCAACAAGCCTCTTGAATAATAACAGGAGTACATTGGAATGATTTCACATCTCAGACCTTATTTAAGAATAAAAAGGTAGGGGGCCCCAAAAGGCAATAAGAGAGAGAGAAGAAAAAGAAAAAAAAAAAAAAACAAAGACAGGAAACGTCACACTACGTTGTATCCTCCTCAGTTCCTTTAGTCCACATATCATGACTGGCTTTCAACCAAAAATTACAAAGCAAATTAGAGACAAAAAAAAAAAAAAAGATCCACTTTGAAGAGAGTAAACATCAGAACCAGACTCAGATATGGCAGACGGCAGATACTGGGATGATCAAACCAGAAATCTAGGACACGTAGGATTCAAATGCTGTTATGGTTTGAATCTGGATGTACCCCAAAGTCTCATGTGTTCAAAGGTGGGCCTTTGGGGAAATGGTTGGACCATGGGGGCTCTAACGTCATCAGTCGATTAATCCATTGGTACTTGAAGGAGCTATTGGAAGGTGGGGCCCACCTGAAGATCTGATCTAGAGGGCTTCTCTTCTCTCCGGCCCCTTCCCCACCCACCTTCTGTAGACAATGATCTCAGCAGATTTTCTCCATCACGCCCTTCTGCCATGATGCTCTGCCTCAGTCCCCAAACAGTGGAGCTAAACCTCTGAGACCAAGAACCAAAACAAAACGTGCCTCCTCTAAGTGGTTAGTGTCGGGTATTTTGGTCACAGCGATGCAAAGCGGACATAAATTAGACCTTGAAGTGGGGCCATTCTGTGACTATAACTAACCAGAAGTCTTTGTAGCTGCTTTGCAAGAGGAGTTGGAGAGGTTTAGTGATACAGGTTAGCGAAACCTTAGCATGTTGTAAATGAAGCTTAACAGGCAACCCTGATGGGGTTCAGAAGACCCGAATGCTTATAGAAATGTGCATGGTATAAATTGTGCTCATGAGGTTTCAGATGGAAATGAGGACCCGATTGGGAATTGTCTTAAGAGTCATACATGTTACATTCTGGCAAATAGCTTGTCTACATTTTGTTCATGTCCCAGACTTTTAGTGAGGCTTCATTTTAAGATAACAGAATAAGTAATTTGGCAGAGGAAATTATAAGGCGGCACAACATTGAGGTAGTAGTGCAGATACTGCTGGCATTTTTTTTGGGGGGGGGCAGGTTTACTGTATAAAATCAGGAGCAAAAAGCAGAGGATAAAGATTTTTTAAAAAACTTTCATTTTGACCAGAAAGATACATATAAAATTGGGACCAAGGAAAGTGTGGTTGCTGAGAGGTGAGTGTCATTAAAGAGAAGCCAAGTACTTTGCACTGGGACAACAGGAAAGTGGCCTTGAGGACATCCCACTCAAGGTTATGACCTGAAAGTGTAAAAATGAAAACTCTTTTGAAAGGCTTTACTTTGAGAAGAGAGTACCAGAGGTCCCCTGCTCATACAAGGGTGTCTAGGAAGTTGTATCTCTAGGATTTGTTTCACTGTGCTCAGCCACCCGTGCACTCAAGGCCACTGCAGCCATGGTCCATGGGACTTGGCTACTGCTCAAACTTTGTGACAGACTGTGACATCATCCATGTGCTGCTGGTTTTATAGGAATGTAAAATTCCAGGGGTACAGGGTCAGGGAGGCTTCCACCCAGGTTTCCAAGGAATGCCTGGGACTTCAGGCAAAGTATAGTAGGGTCATATCTCTGTGAGCTTTCCCTGTGAGGGAGATGTGTGAAGTCGTGAAAAACGAAGCCCAAACTGCAATGGAGACCCCAGGAGTTAAGAAATGCCAAGAACAGGGAGCATCTGCTGAGGAAGCTGTAATCAAAAAGAGGCAGCCCACTAGAGAGGCCGTGTGGCTGAAACCAGCAACCCCACGGGGTGGGGCCGCCCAAGCCCTTTGGGGCCCTCATCTGGACACCAGGGTCAAGATCTCATGTAAGTGAGAGATGCCTGGATTCTGGACATGCAGCTCTACAATTCAATGTCTTACCTGCTGGGTTTCCATCTTGCTTGGGTCCCATTCCTTTTTACACCGCCATTCCTCCTTTTTCGTATGGGCATGTTTCCTCTGTGCTCTTGTATGTTGGAAGTGTGCAACCTGATTTTTGATTTCTACTTTATTGATCCCCTTGGATTTTCATGCCTCCTCTACACATCTTTCTTTTTCATTTTTCTCTCTAGCTTCCTCATATGAGCAAAAACATATAACCCTTGGCTTTCTGAGTTTGACTTACTTAGCTTAACATATTCTCAATTTTCATTACATTTTCCTGAAAATGACATAATTTCATTCTTCTTTGTGGATGATTAAAATTCCATTGTATATATATATATATACATTGTATATATATATATATATATTTTTTTTTTTGAAATCTATTCACCCATTGATTGATACCTTGGCGATCCCATGACTCATGGCTATAATGAATCATGCAGCTAGAAATATGGGTGTATGTGTGTGGCTACAGAATTATGCCTTTAATTCTTTATGATAAATCCCAAAGAATGGTATATCCGAGTCATATGGTGGTTCCTCGCCTAGTCTTTTGAAGAATCTCCATACTGATTTCCAGAGTGGTTGTATTACTTACAATCGCCCCAACAGTGTTAAAATGGTTCGTTTTCTTCACATTCTTTTCAGCATTTCTTATTGTTTGTATTCTTGATGGCTGCCATTTTGACTGGAGCAAGATGAAATCTCGGTGTAGTTTTGATTTGCATTTCCATCATTGGTAATGATTTTGAACATTTTTTCATAGATTTGTTGTTCATTGATTCCTTCTTTGAGAAGTATATATCTATTTAGTTCATTTGCACACTTATTAATTGGATTATTTGATTTGGGGTATTAACTTTTTAAAGCTCTTTATATATTCTGAATAATAATCCTCTGTCATGAGAATAGCTAGCAAAGATTTCCTCCAATTCTTTAGGTTCTTTCTTCACATCCTTAATTGTTTTCTTTGCTGTGTAGAAGCTTATTAACTTGATGCCATCCATTTATTAACTCTTGGCATTATTTCCGAAGCTGTAGGAGTCCTATTGAGAAAGTCCTTGCCTGTGCCTATATGTTGGAGAATTGACCCTACATTTTCTGCTGGAAGTTGCATAGTTTCTAGTCTAATTCCCTAGGTCTTTGAACCATTTTTGAGTAGACTTTTGTACAGGGTATAATCTTGTTCTTCTATGTGTATATAGCCTTTCTTATAAATGATGCTGGAAAAACTGGTTGTCTTTTATTCAATGCATGTTCTTGGCATCTTTGTCAAAATCAGATGACTTGTTTCTATGTGGGTTTGTCTCTGTGTCTTCTATTCTATACTATTGGTCTAGGTATCTGTTTCTATGTCAGTACCATGCTGTTTCTATTATGAAATTAGATTTTTAAAATGTAGGAACATGCTGAATGTGGTGGCATATGTGAGTAATCCTAGTTAATGAGGAGAAGGATGCAAAAGTATCAAAAGTTTAAAGCCAGACTCAACAGCTTAGAAAGACCCTGTCCAAAACAAAAAAGGGGTAGTAATGTATTTCAATGGTGATGTACCTCTGGGTTTAATTCCCAATACTGAAAAAAAAAATAGCCACAAGTATAAACAAATATTTAAGTTCATATCAAACAAAACACATGTTTTTTGACTGTATAAGGAAAATACAGTATGTGTGAGAAAAAGTGTAAAACTTTGATGACAGAAATAAAAAAAAACAAATAGAGATACATTTATATGTGGAGATACATTCCGCATAAATGGATAAGAACACTTCATATCCATTTGTAAGTTATTCCAAAGTTGATTGATAGAGTCAACACAACCCCAAGCAAAATTCCAGCAAATTTTGTGGAAATTGACAAACTAAAGTTTATATGGAAAGCAAAAGACCCAGAATAGCCAACACGATATGGAAGAAGAAAATAAGTCAGAGTACTGACAGTACCTGACTTCAAACTTGCTATAAAGCTGAAGCTATCAAGACAGTGTGCTATTGGTTATCTGTAGACCTGTAGAACAAAGGAACAGAACCGAGCACCAGAATAGGCCTATTTAAATATAGTCAACTGATCATAAATAAAGGAGCAAGACTGATCAATGGAGGAAAAACTAGTCACTTCAACAAATAATGTTGAAAAAAACTAGTTATCTAAATGCAAAAAGAAAATGAAGTAATAAAATACAAATCACAAATAAAAACTGCAGGGCCACACAAAAACCTGCATGTGAACATTTTATGACAGTGTATTCATAATTGCCAAAACATAGGGGAAGCAAACACTTCAGAATTGAAACGGACAAGGGATTTTTGGACAAGGCTCCAAGAGCACACAAAATGATAGCAAAAGCTACCAAAATAGATAAATGGGATTACATCAAACTAAAAGGCTTCTGCACAGCAGAGGAAGCAATCATCAGATTGAAGATACACTTACAGAATGGGAGAAAATGTTTCTAAATTATACATCTAACAAAGAGTTAATATCTAGAATAAATAACTAAAAAAAATAGTGAAGAAGAAAATAACCCAATTTAAAATTGGACAATAAATGTAAATAGATGTTTCTCAAAAGAGGACACAGCAACGGACAACAGGTATGTGAATAATTGCTCCACATCCCTAATCAGGGAAATTCAAATTAAAATCTCAGTGAGGTACCCCCTCACTCTAGTAAGAATGACTCTTATCAGAAAGACAAAAGGTTACAAGCACCACAGAGGATGTTCAGAAAAAGCAACCCTGATGTAACCCAAAGCTTGGTCCCTGTCCCCGATGCCAATGCCAATTTAATAATGAGGACATGGTTTTGAGAAAAAGGAAAAAAAAAAAAAAAAAAGCTTTATTGCTTTGCTAGCAAAGTAGAAACAGGGGACTCCTGTCCCAAGGACTGTGGCTCAATCAAGAGGGACAGTGAGGTTTTAAAGGAACTCTTCAAAGGTTAGATTCCAGGTGTGCTCTGGTAGAGGGTCCCAGGGCGCCCTCCCTGATGGCCTGTTAGGATTCACTTGTTAATTTGGGAGGTATTCACTTCCCAGATCCTCAGCAGGCATCTCCTTCCTGGAGTGGGTACACTCAAGGGCAATTAACTAGGGGAAGCAAGGTAACACTGTCTCCCTAATCTGGTTAGGGAGGGGGAGAGGGGAGAAGAAAGGGAAAAAATAAATAAATAAATAAACTTAGAGCAAGGAGGGCTATATTCAGAAGTGAAGGGACCACTGTTACCCTCCACATCGTTGGTGGAAATGTCCATTAATATAGCCATCGAGGAAAACGGTATGGAGGCTCCTCACGTAATTAAAATAGGGCTACCATTCGATCCAACAACCCCGCTCTTGTGTATACATCCAAAGGAAATGAAATCAGGATGCTCAAAAAGACATCTGCACTCCTGGGAGGAAGGAAATAGGGCACCAGGAAAGGCTAGGACCCTCAGCTCCACCTGAAATTCCACCTGAAACTTCCTGTGAGGGGATTTCGGACATTTGGGGAATCAAGGGAGGAAGCTAGCCAACCTCAAGGGAAATTCAAGACCCTGACAGGAAAATCCCAGATCTTGGGCATGTGCAATAGCCTGGGGGACTGACCTAAAGTTACCTTGTTGCTAGTTAATTTATCATTAACTTTGCCATCTTCCCTCCCTCTGTGTATATTCTGAGAGATAAAAAGAAAAACTTTACACCAGTGCAGAACAAATAGAAAAATAATGACTGCTTTCCAATTTACATTGCTAGATTTTATGTACTTCAGGAAGTTTGATAATAGGAATGTTCAAACATTTCCTTTGGAATATTGAGGAGACACAGCAATGATAGGGGGGCACCCTACACTTAAAAACCTGAATACTCATGAGTAAGAAAGAAGTACGAAACAAATAAGCTTGCTACAGTGGTAACATTGTGCTACACTTACTCCCCTGTGGAATACCCAGAGGCTCAGACTTAATGGTACAAACACTGGACAAGTTTGTGGTCCATCATCTGTATAGTCCAGGGCCAAGAGGGAACACATGTCTCAAATCCACTTTGGAAATAGGTAATTATAATGAGAAAACGTGACAAAACCAGACCTTTCCTCCTTCTACTTCAAAAACTAATATAATAACATCTGCCACTTCACAATGTAATAAATAAACAGATAGATAATGCCTATGTGTGGGCTACACAATTAATTATTTTCTTTTTTATTTATATATGACAGCAGAATGCATTACTATTCTTACTACATATATAGAGCACAATTTTTCATATTTCTGGTTGTATACATAGTATATTCACTCCAATTTTGACTTCATACATGTACTTTGGATAGTAATGATCATCACATTCCACCATCATAAATTACCCCATGGCCGCTTTCCCTCCAACCCCTCTGTCCTATCTAGAGTTCATCTATTCCTCCCACTATGAATCAGCCTCCTTATATCCAAGAAAACATTCGGTGTTTGTTTTTTGGGGGATTGGCTAACTTCACCTAGCATTATCTTCTCTAACTCCATCCATTTACCTGCAAATGCCATGATTTTATTCTCTTTTATTAATGAGTAATATTCCATTGTGTATATATGCCACATTTTTTCATCCATTCATCTATTGAAGGGCATCTAGGTTGGTTCCATGGTTTAGCTATTGTGAATTGTGCTGCTGTAAACATTGATGTGGCTGTGTTCCTGTAGTATGCTGTTTTTAAGTCCTTTGGGTATAGACTGAAGAGAGGAACAGCTGAGTCAAATGGTGGTTCTATTCCCAATTTTCCAAGAAATCTCCATACTGCTTTCCATATTGGCTGAACCAATTTGCAGTCCCACCAGCAGTGTATGAGTGTACCTTTCCCCCACATCCTTGCCAACACTTATTGTTTGTATGCCTAATAGCTGCCATTCTGATTGGAGTGAGTTGATATCTTAGAGTGGTTTTGATTTGCATCTTGCTAATTGCTAGAGATGTTGAACATTTTTTCATGTGTTTGTTGATTGATTGTACATCATCTTCTGAGAAGTGTCTCTTCAGGTCCTTGACTAGGTTATCTGTTTTTTTGGTGTTTAGTTTTTTGAGTTCTTTATATACCCTAGTGATTAGTACTCTATTTGATATGTGAGGGGTAAAGACTTGCTCCTAAGATGTAGGCTTTCTGTTCACCTCACAGATTGTTACTTTTGCTGAGAAGAAGCTTTTTAGTTTTAATTCATCCTATTTATTGATTCTTGATTTTAATTCTTGTGCCACAGGAGTCTTATTAAGGAAGTTGGGGCCTAACCCACATGATGGAGATTAGGGCCTACTTTTTCTTCTATTAGATGCAGGGTCTCTGGTTGTATTCCTAAGTCCTTGATCCATTTTGAGTTGAGTTTTCTGCATGATGAGAGATAGGGGTTTAATCTCATTTTGTTGCATATGGATTTCCAGTTTTCCCAGCACCATTTGTTGAAGAAGCTATCTTTTCTCCAATGTATGTTTTTGGTGCCTTTGTCTAAAATAAGATAATTGTAGTTTTGTGGGTTAGTCTGTGTCCTCTGTTCTGTACCATTGGTCTACCAGTCTTTTTTAGTGCCAATACCATGCTGTTTTTGTTACTATTGCTCTGTAGTATAGTTTAAGGGCTGGTATAGCGATGCCACCTGCTTCACTTTTCCTGCTAAGGATTGCTTTAGCTATTCTGGGTCTCTTATTTTTCCAGATGAATTTCATGTTTGCTTTTTCTATTTCTCTGAGAAATGTCATTGGAATTTTGATCAGAATTACATTAAATCTGTATAGTGCTTTTGGAAGTATGGTCATTTTGATAATATTAATTCTGCCTTAATTAATATTAAGGTAGATCTTTCCATCTTCTAAGGTCTTCTTTGACTTTTTTTTTCTTTAGGGTTCTGTAATTTTCATTATATAGATCTTTCACCTCTTTCATTAAGTTGATTCCCAAGTATTTTATTTTATTTTGGGGCTATTGAGAATGGGGTAGTTTTCCTCATTTCCCTTTCTGAGGATTTGTCACTGATATACAGAAATGCCTTTGATTTATGGGTGTTGATTTTATATCTTACTACTTTGCTGAATTAGTTTACTAATTCTAGGAGTTTTCTAGTGGAACTTTTAGGGTCTTCTAGGTATAGAATCATATCATCAGCAAATAGTGCCAATTTGAGTTCTTCATTTTCTATGTGTATCCTTTAATATCTTTCATCTATCTGATTGCTCTGACCAGTATTTCAAGAACTATGTTAAGTAGAAGTTGTGAAAGAGGGCATCCCTGTCTTGTTCCAGTTTTTAGAGGGAATGCCTTCAATTTTTCTCCATTTAGAATGATGTTGGCCTGGGGCTTAGCATAGATAGCCTTTATGATGTTGAGATATGTTCCTGTTATCCCTAGTTTTTCTAGTGTTTTGAACATAAAGGGGTGCTATATTTTATCAAATGCTTTTTCTGAGTCTATTGATATCATCAAATGATTCTTACCATTAAGTCTATTGATGTGAGGAATTACATTTATTGATTTCCATATGTTGAACCAACCTTGCATGCCTGGGATGAATCCCACTTGATCATGGTGCGTGATCTTTTTGATATGTTTTGTATTCGGTTTGCCAGAATTTTATTGAGAATTTTTGTATCTATGTTCATTAGAGATATTGGTCTGAAGTTTGCTTTTTTTAATGTGTCTTTGCCTGGTTTTGGAATCAGAATGATATTGGCCTCATAGAATGAGTTTGGAAGTGCCGCCTCTTTTTCTATTTCCTGAAATAAATTGGAGAGTGTTGGTATTAGTTCTTCTTTAAAGGTCTTGTAGAACTTGGCTGTGTATCTGTCCAGTTCTGGGCTTTTCTTGGTTGGTAGGCTTTTGATGGCAACTGCTATTTCACCACTTGAAGTTGATCTGTTAAATTCTATATATTATCCTGATTCAATTTGGGCAAATTATGTGACTCTAGAAATTTGTCGAAGCCTTTGATATTTTCTATTTTATTGGAGTACAAGTTTTCAAAATAATTTCTGATTATCTTCTGTATTTCTCTAGTGTCAGTTGTGATATTTCCTTTTTCATCACATATGCTAGTGATTTGAGTTTTCTCTCTTCTTTTTGTTAGCATGGCAAGGGTCTGTCAATTTTATTTATTTTTTCAAAGAACCAACCTTTTGTTTTGTCAATTTTTTAAATTATTTCTTTTGTTTCAATTTCATTGATTTCAACTCTGATGTTAATTATTTCCTGTCTTCTGCTACTTTTGATGTTGATTTGTTCTTCTTTTTTTAGGGCTTTGAGATGTAGTGTTCAGTTATTTATTTGTTGACTTTTTCCTCTTTTAAGGAATGATCTCCATGTAATGAACTTTCCTCTTAGAACTGCTTTCATAGTGTCCCAGAGATTTTGATATGTTGTACGTGTGTTCTCATTCACCCCAAGAACTTTTTAATTCCTCCTTGATGTCTTCTGTGACCCAATGTTCATTCAGTAGCATATTATTTAGTCTCCAGGTGTTGGAGTGGATTTTATTTATTATTTTATTATTGATTTCTAATTTCATTCCTTTATGATCTGATAGAATGCAGGGTAGTATCTCTACTTTTTTATATTTGCTAAGAGTTGCTTTGTGGCATAGTATATGGTCTATTTTAGAGAAGGATCCATGTGCTGCTGAGAAGAAAGTGTATTCTCTTGTTGAAGAATGAAATATTCTATATATGTCAGTTAAGTCTAAGTTATTGATTGTATTATTGAGTTCTATAGTTTCTTTGTTCAGCTTTTGTTTGGAGATCTATCCAGTGATGAAAGAGGTGTGTTAAAGTCACTCAAAAGTATTATGTTGTGGTCTATTTGACTCTTGAACTTGAGAAGAGTTTGTTTGATGAACATAGTTGCTCCATTGTTTGGGGCATATATATATTTATAATTGTTAAGTCTTGTTGGTGTATGGTTCCCTTGAGCAGTATGTAGTGTCTATCCTTCTTTGTCCTTTTGGATTGACTTTAGTTTGAAGTCTACTTTATTTAATGTGAGGATGGAAACCCCTGCTTGCTTCTGCAGACCATGTGAGTGGTATGATTTTTCCCAACCCCTCAACTTCAGTCTGTGAAAGTCTTTTCTTTATGAGATGAGTTTCTTGGAGGCAGCACATTGTTGGGTCTTTTTTTTTTTTTTTTTTTAATCTAATCTGCTAGTCTATGTCTTTTGATTGGTGAGTTTAGGCCATTAACATTCCAGGGTTATTATTGAGACATGATTTGTATTCCCAGCCACTTTTGTTTATTTTTGGTATTTAACATGACTTGGTTTCTCCTCTGATTTGATTTTCCTTTAGTATAATCCTTCCCTCTGCTGATTTTCATCATTGTTTTTTATTTCCTCTTCTTGGAATATTTTTCTTAGGATGTTCTGTAGTGCAGGCTTTCTAGTTGTAAAATCTTTTAACTTTTGTTTATCATGGAAGGTTTTTATTTTATCATCAAATCTAAAGCTTAATTTTGCTGGATATAAGATTCTTGGTTGGCATCCATTTTCTTTCAGAGCTTGGTATATTCCACGATCTCCTGGCTGTGAGGTTCTGGGTTGAAAAATCTGGGGAGCTATGAATTCGTCTCCCCCTTTATGTGACCTGATTCCTAGCTCTTATGGCTTTTAAGATTCTCTCCTTATTCTGTATGCTAAGCATTGTCATTATAATGTGCCTTGGTGTAGATCTATTGAAATTTTGAAATTTTGTGTCCTGTAAGCCTCTTGTATTTGGTTTTCTAATTCATTCTTCATGCTTAGGAAATTTTCTGATATTATCACATTGAAGAGATTATGCATTCCTGTGCCTTCCTCTATCCCAATAACTCTTTAGATTTGGTCTTTTGGTGCTGTCCCATAATTCTTGGATATTCTGTTTATGGTTTCTATTTTTCTTCACTGTGTGATCAATTTTATTTTCCAGATTGTATACTTTGTCTTCATTATCTGACGTTCTTTATTTCCAAGTGATCTAGTCTGTTGGTTATGCTTTCTATTGAGTTTTTTATTTGCTTTATTGTATCCTTCATTTCAAGGATTTCTGACTGCTTTTTTTCAGGGTCTCTCTCTCTCTTGAAGTATCTTTTGCTACTGTATTTGCTCTCTTATCTCATTGTTGGAGTGATCAATTTTTGCATGTATTTGCTCATTTAGGTCATTCTTTAATTCACAGATCACTTAATTATGAACCTTCTGAACTCCTTCTCTGACATTTCACCAACTTTGCTCTCCATGGGTTGTTATTATAATGTCCTGGTTTGTTTGGGGCACTTTCCTCCCTTGTTTTTTCACATTGTCTATGTGTCTTCCTTTCTTGCAGTGCGGATCTGAGATATTACAGTTTCTCCCCTATATTCTTGTAGTACCTGTGCAGATTGTCTGTACCTCACCTTGATGTTGGGCTTCCAGACCCTGCTGGTGTCCCTCAATAGACGCTACTGCATCCTGGGTCTGGGACCTGTGTAAGGTAGAGTGGGTGGATCTGGGCTGCTGGGCTTGACCTCCTGTGGTAGTCTGCTGGTCGGAAGGGGCAGTCCTGTGCCAAAGGCTAGGCTCTGGTGGTATCTGCCCTGCCAGGGGAGGAGTGGACCTGGCCTACTGAAATCCTGGATCCTGGGTGGGCTGTTGTGAGCCGTCTGGTCTGGATCTTGCTCTTGGGGTAGTGCACTGGTCAGAAGGGATGGTCCTGCACCAGAGGCTAGGCTCTGGCGAGTGTCTGCCCCACCAAGAAAGGGGTGGGCCTGGCCTACTGTGTGCCTGGGCCCTGCAGAAGCCAGTGTGGGTGGATCTGCTGCTGGGCTTGACCTAATTATTTTCTTATCTTTTTGTTGTGGTAGTTTAACATACATGCTGTCAAGTGCCCAGATCTCAACATATTTTTACCAATTAATATGATCATAACCACCACCCAGGCAAAAATACGGAACATTTACAGAGGATTCCCCTATGCCTCCACTCAATAAATAAACCTCTGCCCAAAGTGGTCATTAGTTGAATTCTATCTCTATAGATTAGTTTTTCCTGTTCTTAAATTAAATCAAATGGAATCATAGAGTGTCCTTCCTTTGTGTTTAGTTCCTGTCATTGAACATTACTTCTGTGAACTTATCCATGTTGTTGAATGTAACAGTGGTTTGTTTTTTTTTTATTACTGGGTAGTATTTCATTTGAGTTGTTTCCATTTTGGGGCCTACTATGAAATAAAACAAGCATTATATTTCAAAAATTGGTTTTGTAGCTGGATATGGTGGTTCACCACTGTAAATCCAATGCCTCAGGAGGCTGAGGCAGGGAGATTTCAAGCTGGGGGCCAGACTTGCCAGCTTAGTGAGCCCTGTCTCAAAAAAATAAAAATGAAAATGGTTAGGGGTATAGCTCAAAGGGTTAGGGTACAACACCCCTGGGTTCAGTCCCCAAGACCAAAAAACAAATAAACAAAATTTGGTTTTGAGGACACCAAAATAACAAAATAACGGCAATTACAATTGATCTTCCCACAGGGGTTTATTGAGTGAGAGAAATAAAGCTTCACTTACTCCAGGAAGGTCCAAGGGCAGAGTCATCCTTCTCCAGCATGTCCCTCACCTGAGCCAGGTCCCTCCTGGTCACCTTTTCACATTAACGTGTTTCTTTGTCACTTCCCTGAAGGGGGCCTACAAGGTACTGTGGATGTGGGATGTATTCTGTCCATTCTTTATCTTCTTCGCACCTTCTGTCCATTCTTTATCTTTTGGAGGACATGGGCAACATCATTCCTGGTAATAATAGATTCTCGAGAGAGACCTCTAATCTAAGCTGGAAAAAATCAAAAATGTTGGGTGGGGTAATTTTTTTTTTTAATATCTTGTTTTACTTGTAGTTGGACACAATACCTTTATTTTTATGTGGTGCTGAGGATCGAGTCCAGCGCCCTACATGTGCTAGGTGAGCGCTCTACCACTGAGCCACAACCCCAGTCCCTGGATGGGGTAATTTTTAATAATCTTAAAAACATCAAGAGCTGATTCAGCAAATGGAACTTACAGAAAGGACATTCAAAGAATGGAAGGACAAAGGTAGTTAGGCGTTCACCCCTCGTTGGTGGGTTCTACACTGTCCCACTAAGCACAGCCATGGCCACTAGAGGTGGTATATTTTTCTACGGCAGTCTTGTTAATTGCCGCAGTCTGGCTGGGCACAATTCAGGAGCCACTTGTCAAAAGAAATGAACTTTATTTTTAGAACACACACACCCCACCACACAGCTCTTCAGGAAAACCTTCAGAGCCCAACTGCCACCGCCGGCTTCCCACAAGCCTCTCAACCTCCCCCACTCCTCCTGCTCTTGAGGCCGATTGGCTGGGTCATGTGGGCGGAGCCAAAAAGAGTCCCCCAATGAGCAGCTCCGTGGTCTGAAAGGGCGGGGAAACAGCCCAATGAGCATCACCGCAGAGGAGCCAATCAGTTGGCAGCTAGAAGTTTGCTGGGGCCGCTGTGAGCCAATCATCAGCTGGCAGCTGGAAGTTTGCTGGCAGCTGGAAGTTTGCTGGGGCTCCTTCGGCTGTGGCTCTCAACAGTTAATATCCAGTAAACACTCCAAAATTGATTCCTGGCCGGGAGGGTGGCTCTTTTAGAGTCAAATATTGACTGTAAATGAGCAACCAATTCTAGAAATATAGGAAGCCAGTAAGTTGAAGAATAACCATCAGGATGGTAATACTGTATGATTGTGTTAACATTCCAGGCCTTTTGTAAAGTTTCTTCCAAATCTAGAGTTTTCATTTGTTTGTTTGTTTGCTTTATTATCCAGACGGTAGACAACTCCTAGAGGGTGAATTTCAATAAATCATTTTTTTTCAGACTCTGCTATTTCATAGAAACTACACTGGTTATACAAGTGTTATGGTTTAGATGTGAGGTGCCCCCAAGGCTCATGTGTGAGACAGCACAAGAAGGTTCAGAGGAGAAATGATTGAATTGTAAGAGTCTTAACCCAATCAGTGATTTAGTCCTCTGTTAGGGATTAAGCCAGTGGTAACTGAAGTGGTGGGGTGTGGCTGGAGGAAGTGGGAATTGGGGTGTGACTTTGGTGCATATATTTGTATCTGAGTAGTGAAGTCTCTCTGCTTTCTGATCACTGATCATCGTGATGGGAACTGCTTCCCACCACCACTCTCTCCTGCCTGATGAATGGAGCCAGCCTTCTATGGACTAAGACCTCTGAAACTGTGAGTCCTAAATAAACTTCTCCTCCTCTACAGTTGTTCTGGTCAGATCCTTTAGTCATAGCAGAAAAAAAAAAAAAAAGCTGACTAAAACACTGAGAATGTAAAAATTTATCGATCATGTTCAGTGGGGAGAACTATATAAGCAAATAACCATATTATAAAGCATCACATGCAAAAATGCATTTGCCTCTTCTACAATATTGTAATATTCAACAGAGTGTATGAAAAGAGTCTTTGAGGCTGCATTTATTCATCTACCTGGCCTTGGTTCTAAAGTTCTGGATTGGGTTCATACTTAACCCATATTACTTGACAGAAATACATGTGAATCAAAAGCAATGACAAACAACCTATATTTTACTGAACAGGACGCAGAGAGGACAGGGACCACGGAAAGAAGAAAGAAAGAAAAGGGAGCCAGAAAAGGAAAGAAAGAAAGAAGGAAGGGAGGGAGGGAGATCCTCCAAATCAACCATTTGGGAAGTCTATATGCTCATTAGCTATAAAAGTAGCTATACTATATACAGCATTGGGAATCTTAAAGTATATAAGATTAAAATACGTGATAACAAAGGCATAAAAATCAAGAAAGTGGTGAACAGAATTCACAATAAACCTCTAGAGAGCAATTAGAAATACATAATGAATCAACCTTGAGGAATGATTTATATACAATAAAATGTACCAATTTCAAGAGTACAATTAGATAATTTTTTGACAAACACACACACACACACACACACACACAGAGAAAACCATATAACTACTGTCACAAGTAGATACAAAAGACATTTACATCTTCTCAAAAGATTACCTTGTGTCTCTTCTCAGTGGATTCCATATATCCATTGAAGATTCCAATCACTGATCAGCTCTCTATCCTCATAGATGAGATTCTTTCCTAGAATTTTATATGTGTGTAACTATAATTGATATATTTTTTGGTGTGCCTGTATTTTTTACTTGGCATAATAATATTGAGATTTCCCAGTGCTGTTGCATGTATAGCTCACGTTATTCCTTTTCGTTGCTGAGTACTATTCCCTTGTTTGAAGGTAGCACAATTTGTTTAACCAGTCACCTGCTGACAGACTTTTGTATTGTTTCCAGTTTGGAACTCATGAGTAAACCTGTCATGAACCTCAGTATACAAGTCTGGGTATGGATATATTTTCATGAGTGGACGGTTCACAGGGAAATCTACAAATAATCAAACAGTTTTTAAAAGAAACACAAGTAAAACACAGTCTCTCTGTTGTTGCCATATGCCAGGAAGCACTTCTTGTTGGTGCCCTTCCTTTTTCTTCTCGAAGTGTTTCCTTGGTCATTCTTTCTGAATATTCTTCCATGAGATGTGTACAATCAACTTGTCTAGCTCCAGACATTTTTGTGTATGCATGAAGACTTGCTGTTAATTTCCTAACATATTCCTTTATAACAATCTGCAATTGTTTATAATGGCCAACAGAAAAAAAAATCATACACACAAAAGAGAATTCATAGGCAAAGAGAGAATTACATGTATATTTTTACAAATCAAAAGAGTTTACAAAAATCATGAACAATATACGTTTTTCAAGATATGAAATATTCTACTTTTTCCCAAGAGTTAAAAATTTTTTTATTTTACAAAAGAAATGTTATTCTAAGTATTATTATTATTATTATACACATTATTTACTTTATTTATAACATTACTCAAATATAAAATAATTTAACCTCCCCAAAATGCATGACTTGTTTTAGTGAACCTACTTTGGATCCTACTCACCATTAATTAAACGTTTTTCTAAATTATCACAAATTATTTATACAGCAATCCTAGAATATTTCCAGTACTTATTGCTAATAATTCTAGTGTGTGTGTGTATATATATATATATTTTATATTTTAGTTGTAGTTGGACACAACACCTCCATCTTTCATTTTTATATGGTGCTGAGGATTAAACCCTGGGCCCTGCACACACCAGGCGAGTGCTCCACCGCTGAGCCACAACCCCAGCCCAGTATTTATATTTTTTTAATCTGAAGAATTTCCATCCTCAAACTTTTGGCAAAGATACTACTATTAAAGATTGCTGGAAATTATTATTAAAAGAAAAATTTTGGTTTTTTTTTTAATAACATGGGAATTTAATCTGTACATGTGCAAGACAACTCATTTTTAGTGGTCTTCTGACAAACTTTGAATATTTTCTTTGTATTTTCTGCTTACTTTTCTATCACTATAAGCCCCTGTCTTCATTCCCAAATTCTACCCACTTGGGCCCCAGTAGAATCTAAAAACCTACCCTCCACTAATTTTCACTAAATAATTACAATTATCCCTCAAGTCCTAATAAGACAGTCTTATGGAATTAAAAGACATAGGACTTAAAAACAGCATACTACAGGGACACAGCCACATCAATGTTTATAGCAGCACAATTCACAATAGCTAGACTGTGGAGCCAACCTAGATGCCCTTCAGTGGATGAATGAGCCCACGAGGGCTCTGACCTCATCAGTGCACTAACACTGAATGGACTCCTGGGAGGTGTGAGAACTGTGGGCAGCTGGGGCATGGTTGGAAGAAGTCGTTAACTGGGGCTGGGGGCATGACTTTGGGGACTATATCTTATCCCCGGCCCTTTCCTCCCTTTCTCTCTCCCTCTCTTCTGTCTTTACCCCCTGAGCTGAGCTGCTTTCCTGTGACATGCCTTCTGCCACGGTGTTCTGTGTCACTCCAGGTCCAAACAATGTAACCAGCCATCCATGGGCCAAAATATTAGCCAAAATAAATATATGCTCCTCTCAGTGTTCTTTTCAGGTATTTGGGTCACAGCAACAAAAAAGCTGACTAACAGCTGTGAAATTAAAATAATACACTCAGAGATGAGAGGTTAGAAACTCAACGCAGCCTTCTACGACTGTGGTCAGCAGAGATGGCAAGAAACAACTCGAGCCAAGGAAAACAAGACCATTAAAATAAAATCACGAGGCAAGACGATAGTCTGCCCTGTTGTAAAATATGAAGAACGGTCCCAGAGAAGAAGGAGGAACTTGCAGGTGGGAAGGCACAAGATGTCACTGTTACCTTTACTTTGTTAGCATAGCAAAAATCACACCCCAAGGTGGAGACTTGAGATGGCAATGACACCTAAAGAGACAGGAGGGAAAAGAGAGGAGGTGCCGCTAGGTTGTCACCTCTACAGGGGATGACAGGAAGAGAGCGGTGGGTCCCAGCCAGCTATAATAGACGCTATAATAGCTTTGCCTCTCTGTCCTTTGCTTGAGTCCGCCTGGGATTTCCGCCTGCTCCCTGCTGCCTCCCTCCTGCTTGAACACAGCAGTAAAGACTCTTGTTCCGGTCTCACCTGTGATTCTCCTGATAGCACAAAAGCCAGGGGGTTGATAACACTGGACACCGCCAGGTGGACCTTTTCCCAAATGCCCCGTCTTCATTCCAAAATTCCACCACTTGGGCCCTAGTAGGATCCCAAAATCCACCCTCCACTAACTTTCACTAAAATGTCACTTCAAGTGTCAGCAAGGAAAGGTGTAAAAATTACTTACCTCCCATAATTTTCAGCCCTTCAAAACATGTAATTCCAAAATAAGAAATGTAATGAAATAATAATTTTTAAAAAGCCATCATTTCCTTGATTTATTGTGAATGTATGCAGACTCATCTTTGGACTCAGGAGCTGTTTTCCACGTGTTCAGTTCAACTGACCTGGAATAAAGGAAATAGGCCTACCTATTTCTCTCTCTCCCCACCCCCCCACCTCCTTCTTTCTTCAAAAAGAAAACAAAGAGGCTTATTTTGGTTCTAGTTCTGAAGGTGAAAGGTCAAGGGCATCTGGTGATGGCTTTCACGCTGGTGATCCACTGATTATTGGTGCTGCCTGCTCTCTGACCTGTTGAAGTATGACATTAGAGAAGCACTGGGGCAAGCAGATAAATCAGGGTTATAAAGGGGGTAACACAGACTTCTCCTGGGAGGCGAAGGGGGCCCTAGCTGGTCTCCTGGTATCCCTAGACGGGGGTGTTTTGCTGTCCCGGGTTCCTTTGTTCTCCTGCTCTCTAGCCCTTATCTTTCCCTCCTGTGACCATGATGAGGCCCAGGAGAAGCAGATGAGCTGGAGGGGCCATGGGTTGGAGTGATCTGGGCAGGAAGGGGGCATAATCAACAACTCCCTGGAGACAGTGATGTTACCTTAGTGACAGGTAATCTTGATAAGGGTGGAGGAAGGGCTCTGAGGGAATTAACATTTCAATTCATTTTTCTCTGGATTCACCCTTGCCTATCTTCCTGCCTAATTCTGGATTTGGCCTGGAGACACAAAGGGACAGGGAGTGTGCATGTGCATGTCAGTCTCTGGTTCTCTCTTTATTTTCTGCAGTCCTGGGGATTGAACCCAGGAGAACTCTCCTACTGAGCTATATCCCCAGCCCTTTAAAATTTTTTTTTATATTTTGAGATGATCTTCCAAATTGCCCAGGCTGTTCTCAAACTTCCTGTCCTTCTGCCTCAGCCGCCTGAGTAACTGAGATACAGCATGTGCCACAGCACCCCACCTTCTTACCTGGCCCATGGGGCTTCGCTAAAATGACCTTATGGAATCCTAATTACCTCCCAAATGTTTCACCTCTAAATACCATTGAACACCACGGTGAGATTGAATTTCTACCCTTGTAATACTGCACAATGGGAATTCAGTGTCAAAATGTGAAGTCTTGGGAGAGGCTCAGACTACAACAGGATCTCGCGCCCCCCCCCCACCGCCCCCAAACTTGGCCACCTTGCCAAGGAGGAGGGGGTCTAAGTCCAGTCACATTTGTACTTGCAAACAGCTAATCAGAGAAATTTAGGAGGCAACTCTTCTCTAAGAAACTCTCCCCCCTCTTTCATAGACCTGTATTCCTTTATAGGATATTAAAGTGTGAAACAGAAAAGTAGCCTGACAGTCATCAGCGGCTATGGCCCCAGCTGAACATAAACAATTTCACAGAATGTGAACATCAGATGTGGACTGACCTTGACTGTGAATGGAGACAAAAACAAGACATTTCTGCAATCATGTTTGAACAGATCTAAAAACTAAGAAGCTCTGCAACCAGATACACAACCAAAACATTCCCGTGTGAGTAACTGCTTTGTCTCCAGGGACAATCTGAGCCCCTTTCCAATCCTTCTGCTTTGTAGATAAAAACCACCATACTAAATCCCTGAAATGCCTCCACTTTCTGATAGTACTCCATCTTGAGCAAACTACCAGCTCTTGAACCCTCTCATGAAAGACCACGCAAGTCCACACTCTCCAACCAGCACCTTTCCACTCCTTTTCCAGGATGCTGTGTATTTCCCCTAGTGTGTGGTCTTGAAGCAGCTAGCATGCCAAGCACCCCTTTGCTACAAGGTATATTTATGGTGGTCTGACCGGATGGGCCTCTTCAGGTGCAACTAGATCCATTCTGCTGTAAACTGAGAGCTTTAACCCAGCAAGAATGTCCTCACCTACAATTCTGGTCTTCCTTGACGGTGGCCACCTTTGCCTGACACAGCACTGAGTATTTTGAGCTGGATCTGAACTCTGATTATTTGGTGGGAGCTCTTCAGTGTTGGATTTATTTTATTTGTGTTCCTAGACACAACTTCTCTCTGGACTCTTCTTGGCTGTTTGGTCATATTTTTGTCTTTCTTTGGTGAAAAGACACTTAGTCTTCTAAAACGTGCTTCTGTTTTATGGTGATTATCCACTGTCTCATTTTTCTTTAACAGGAAAAGCCTCGGAAAGAGAGAATATGCACAGGCCCAAAGAGCCCATCCACCTGGTGTTCCCAAGGACAGAGGAGCTGCAAAGGTCTCCCGGGACCTCTCCCTTTTGCTATAAATTTTTCCTTAGGTCACCATTTCAAAATCCTTCGAGACTTCAAGAATTCTACTTCATTTTTTTTTCTTTTAATTTTTATCTTCCTAGAAGTGGGAGGGCTCATTTATGATGAAATCTTTGGCCAGGTTTGGGAAATGTGCGATTTCATAAGTGAAAGCGAATCATTCTAGTCAGTCTCAGAAGTCTCCTTCCTCTGAAACTGCTTCCTCCAGCCAGACACGGGCTTTGCTGTGGAGGCCACCTCCGCACCTTTCTGATTTTTCTTTCTTTCATTGTCCTGAGCATGCTGTGTCATTGTCATAGACCAGACATGTCTGTGTCTGAACCAAGGCAAAGGCAGAGAGCAGATATGGATGCAAAGAGTCACTGTATGGGGTCAGATAAGATTAGGAACAAGCGGAAGAACTTGTTTGGGGCGCAAAGCTGTTGAAGTGCAAGAATTGATTCTAGGTCAAGTTTGGATGGACGGCAGCTTCCTGTGTCCCTTTGGAGTAGGTCTTGTGCAGTCACCACAGGCAGGAGAAACCTCACTCTGCGAGAGCCTGCAGACAGAGGTTCTGAGGCTTATCACTGAGGCGGTTTTCCTAGACAAGGTTCGTGATGAGTGACCAGCTGATGGGGTCAGGGTGCCACCGTGTGTCTACTCTTGGGGCACCCCCCTTTTATGTATTGCAAGTGGGGGGTTTGCATCTCTTGATGGTCTGTTGTGTTCGATAAGCTCGTGGGCCTGGTTTTTCTATTGAGTTTGATACACTTGTGAATCCATTAATTAACTAACCCATTAATTAGTTTTGATTTAATTTGATAAGTCATGTGTGAGTCCAGGGTCAGCCTGAGTTGTTTTATCAAAGTTGATTTTTGTGCCATATGTCTGCCATCGTGGCAGGTGATTCCTTTGTTTAATTCCATCCTATGGACCTTTGGAAATATGAATTTTATATCTTCTTGTATGTAGTCTGGGCCATGTGGGAATAATAAAGTGTTTATGTAATAATTTGTCTTGTTTTCATAGGCATCTATGTTTGTACTGTGTTCTGCCTTAAATTTTGTTCATGTGCTCTTCATTGGGTATGTCTTCAGTGATGGAGAGTATGGCCTAATGGCTAGTGGTGAGCTGGAAAGCACCATCACAATTTGGAAATGATACCTCAATGTCATTTATAGTCTAGTGAATTTAAAGAAATTGTATGCTCCATATTTTATTTGTTTGTCATAATGAGTCCATTGCCGCTGCGGAGTAAAGCGTGGGGCATATGACTTACCTCTGAGACTGTCTTTGTTAGGCTTCGGGAGCTGCCTTGAGTGTTCACCTGAGTCCAGGGGTAGTAATGGAATTCATGATGGGATTCTTCCAAGATGATACTGACTTTTGTTTGTCCTGGAAGGTTAGTACCATTTAAATGTATCCATATCTATAATCACATATTTATCCACATTTTCTTCCCATTTTGCAACTTCAAAATGTGTAGTTCATGGAACTGTGTGATGGGAGATCAAATTCTTGGTTTCTCTTAATATTGTGTGTTATGCCAGGCATGGTGGCACACACCTGTGATCCCAGCATCTTGGGTGGCTGAGGCAGGAGAATCACAAGTTCAAAGCTAGCCTCAGCAACTTAGTGAAACTCTGAGCAACCTAGTGAGACCCTGTCTCTAAATAAAATATAAAAAGGGCTGGGGATGTGACTCAGTGGTTAAGTGTCCCTAGTTTTAATCCCCAGTACCATATATATAAATACACACATACACACACAGACACACACACATGTGCAGTGTGTGTGTGTGTGTGTTATGTTGTAATGTGTTTGATTACAGAAAAGTAATGTCTGCATTGTATGGAAAGGATTTTTTTCTGCCAGGAAATTGTAAGTTTTATTTTTATAAAAGAAGTCTTTGATTTGTGCTCTTTGTGCTGCATATAGGTCATGAATTCTTAGGTGTCTTTGTCGCTGTGTGAAAAATGTGTTCCACAGTGGGTAAGGTCAACCTTAGCTTAAAGCATAGCAGGGTTGCTCGTAATTCTATGTATTTGTGTTGGAATATTTATACTGTCAAACTCTCGTGTATTTCTGCTGTAGTTTGGCTAGTAGTGCATCCTGGCATGTGAACTAAGTTAGGGCTAGGGCCAGCTGTGTCAAGCCTGGTGTGACCCTGTAAGGTGCCACGTCCCTATTCCTGATTGTATGTATAGGTTTGGTTGTGTGACTATGGTAGGAGGATTCTGTGTTTCCGGGCTAACTCTGCAGTGACTGCATATGCTAGGTTTTTAACAACATTTTCCTGGTATCATGGGATCTTTGTCTGCCCTTGCCAAGCAGCATTGGTCTGATTGATTCATCATAGGGTCAACTCCAGTGCAGAAGAACGGGAAACTTGGGACTCCTGCTTGCGAAGTGGTAAGCACACCTGGTTCCATGGATCCTTGCTGATGTTGGAAGTCTATGTGTGTGTTCTTCTGGTGGCTGAAATTTAGGATAGATATTGGTAATTAGAAGTCAGTTTTTCATGTTGTTTGTTGCGTATGTTGTATTGTCAGTGCTAGTGTTGTGGTCACGCTATTATTCTTATCCCCATCATCCTCATAAGCATCATGGTCAGTTCTGTCCTGCGTGAGTCCCTGGTGGTTCCAGAACGCATAGAATAAATTTATTAGCCCTTTATAGGAATGTGTAGTGAGATTCATGCATGTAGTGCTTATTGGATTTACATAGGACTCTGTGTAGGATTGGCGAGCATGTGTGTATATGTGTTTTGTATGTCTTGTGTCCTAGTGCCATTTTATATAAATTTATGTGAGATTTTTATACTACTTATTCTCCTTATATTTGTCCAATGAGAGGACTATGGCTGTGTAATATTGTTAAAGTTATATTGCTGTATGGACAAAATTCAGGCTCATCCCATCCACACATGTCCTCTATGCATTCTGATAAATCATGATGTCATGCATAGGCAAATTCCTTCCATCCTTTTGCTGTCTGAATGGCTTGGAAGAATGACTTAAAGCACTATTTTATATCTATGATATAAGAACAAAAAGATCTGGTGGTGACAAAGGTTTCTCTCTTTCAAGATCTTCCATGATATAGTTCTTTCACTAGTCTTGTTGTGTAAGCCATGTCATCAGCAAGGATGTATATAGGTATATGCTTTGCAAGCCCTGAGATGGTAGGGGGATGGTCTCATCCTTGATTGTGGGCTCCCTGTGTGGTTTAAGTATCTTAAGTGGATTTCTTTCCTTCTATAATATTAGTAAGGTTATTAAGTACGTTTTTTAGTCTCCGATAACAAGACAATACTTAGTGCTATTTACATAACATGAAATAGCAAGGCAAACATGAGACCATCAGCATTAAGTGAAGATCATCTGAACAGTTAAATTCATCCTCCAAGTCTGCACATATCGGACCCCCAAATCAAGAGATCACAGGCAATTCACTCAAATGTAAGTTTCCATTCTGTCCTTCACAAAGACTGACCTGTGTCAGTTTAGAAATATATCCAATCAAGTAAATGAGGAGCCAGGATAACTCTGGCAAGCCATAAACTTCAGAGGTTTCTGCTAAACCTTGGATATTGCTTATAGGCTGCCATCAACTCCAGAAGTCTGGGTATATTCCAGTTACCAAATGCGGGTGTGATATCTAACGCTGGTGCTACCAACAGTGCCCTTCAGTTGTGGGATATGAGTCGTCTCACTCACCAGAGTTGTTTTTGTTTGAAGATTTATTAAGGTGAGAGTAGAATATATCCATCAGGATGCATGGAGGTGATGCTGGTTGTGGTGGACCTCCACAATTGGTCTAATAAGACATCACATCTCACCAATAGTTTCTGTGACACAAAGGTCCAGTTGGTACGTTTGCTGCAGTGATGTTTATGGATGCTGCAAGTGGGTGCCTATGCACGTGGAGTTAGAGTGTGTGCTCGTGGTAGGTGCTGAGGTTCAGATAGTGCCTGGGCACAATACCTCCTTTGTAGACAAAATAAGTAATAGGATGTGGTAGCTATGGTGGCACAGATAATTCAAAGTTGAACAATGATGATGATAAGTGTAAGAGGCCGGTAGCTCTGTTTTGTTTTGTCTGAGCTTGGATATTACTGCTCAGACATAAATGCCTGTTATAATCGTATTCCGAGTTTAAATTTTGCATTCTTCATATCCCTGTATTGACCTTCATATCTCATGCCAGCTTACCTTCTGCTTCCTACCAGTCTGAATGCCCATCTGTACTTTGAGTGCACCTACAGTTAATCTCTTTTTGCATGTGAATCTTTCTTAATTGCCCATTTTCTCCTTCTCCTTTTATTTTAATGTTTGTCATGTTGGGTATTTCCCATGTGTCTTCCTCTCCTTTTCTCAGAGTTATAGGTGGGAGTGAATATTGGTAGTTATTATCTCCACCCTTCATTAATTTCAATTTTGATATTTTATCCTCTGCCCTTGAACTTCATGCTAGTGTATCTACTTGGTTATTGTATTTAGTTGTGTCCAAATCACCCTTCTGATGTACTGATTTATGTGTTGTCATCCTGATGCTAAGCTTTGGTGAGGCTTCATGTAATTATTTCCAATATTGACATGACCATAGGTCTTTGTATTTATTTTAAAATTGTTTTGTGTCCATTTGTGTGACCACAGGGCTACCCCATTTGTTTTTTTTCCCATCTAAATAAAACTTCATACCCTTTTTTTTTATTGGTTGCTCACAACATTACAAAGCTCTTGACATATCATATTTCATACATTAGATTCAAGTGGGTTATGAACTCCCAATTTTACCCCAAATGCAGATTGCAGAATCACGTCGGTTACACATCCACAATTTTACATAATGTCCTATTAGTAACTGTTGTATTCTGCTACCTTTCCTATCCCCTACTATCCCCCCTCCCCTTCCCTCACATCTTCTCTCTCTACCCCATCTACTGTAATTCATTTCTCTCCTTGTTTATTTTCCCATTCCCCTCACAACCTCTTATATGTAATTTTGTATAGCAATGAGGGTCTCCCTTCATTTCCATGCAATTTCCCTTTTCTCTCTCCTTCCCTCCCATCTCATGTCTCTGTTTAAAGTTAATCTTTTCTTCCTGCTCTTCCTACCTACTCTGTTCATAGTTGCTCTCATTATATCAAAGAAGACATTGGGTATTTGTTTTTTAGGGATTGGCTAGCTTCACTAAGCATATTCTGCTCTAGTGCCATCCATTTCCCTGCAAATTCCATGGTTTTCTCATTTTTTAGTGCTGCATAATATTCCATGGTGTATAAATGCCACATTTTTTTATCCATTCATCTATTGAAGGGCATCTGGGTTGGTTCCACAGTCTAGCTATTGTGAATTGTGCTGCTATGAACATCGATGTGACAGTATCCCTGTAGCATGCTCTTTTAAGGTCTTCAGGGAATAGTCCGAGAAGGGCAATAGCAGGGTCAAATGATGGTTCCATTCCCAGCTTTCCCAGGAATCTCCAAACTGCTTTCCAAATTGGCTGCACCAATTTGCAGTCCCACCAGCAATGTACAAGTGTACCCTTTTCCCCACATCCTCGCCAGCACTTGTTGTTGTTTGACTTCATAGTGGCTGCCAATCTTACTGGAGTGAGATGGTATCTTAGGGTGGTTTTGATTTGCATTTCTCTGACTGCTAGTGATGGTGAGCATTTTTTCATGTATTTGTTGATTGATTGTATATCCTCCTCTGAGAAGTGTCTGTTCAGGTTCTTGGCCCATTTGTTGATTGGGTTATTTGTTATCTTATTGTCTAATTTTTTGAGTTCTTTGTATACTCTGGATATTAGGGCTCTATCTGAAGTGTGAGGAGTAAAAATTTGTTCCCAGGATATAGGCTCCCTATTTACCTCTCTTATTGTTTCTCTTGCTGAGAAAAAACTTTTTAGTTTAAGTAAGTCCCATTTGTTGATTCTTGTTATTAACTCTTGTGCCATGGGTGTCCTATTAAGGAATTTGGAGCCTGACCCCACAATACGTAGATCGGAGCCAACTTTTTCTTCTATCAGACACAGAGTCTCTGATTTGATATCAAGCTCCTTGATCCATTTTGAGTTAACTTTTGTGCATGGCGAGAGAAAGGGATTCAGTTTCATTTTGTTGCATATGGATTTCCAGTTTTCCCAACACCATTTGTTGAAGATGCTATCCTTCCTCCATTGCATGCTTTTAAGGGCTACCCCATTTATAACTGCCCATGAGTCTGTGAATATATAAATCCTGGATTGTCTGATAGTGAGTACCACCACTATGAGTTCTGCATGTTGTATAGACTTTGAAATACCTTGCTCCACGATGACCACATTGTCCTGGTTTCTGAGGGTGCTGCTTTCTGTTTCATTTTCCCTTGGGCCAAGGAGGCTGGGCCATCTGTAATTCAGGCATTATGGAGGTTATTTTGCCGCAGCCTGGCTGGCTGGGCAAAATAACCGGGGGGTGACGAGGAGCTTGTGTAGATTGATACAGCTGGAGTGGGAGCCGTTTATTGTAGGACAGGAGGGGTATTTATACATTCCACACAGCTTATCTTAATTAACATAAACTAGATACAGCAGTCAACCAATAAGGAATCTCCACACTTAATGGCTCACTGGCGTTACTTCACAAACCACTCCCTCTGGCAAAATCCCAGGCGCCATCTTGACTTGTTTACAGACCCTAACATATTTGACCAGGTGGGACACTCTATCCTATATTAGCATGGATTTGTCCTGCCCTTGGAATGAATTCTGGTGAGTTGATCTCCATCTTATGTATCTTCTCGGCGAGGAGCCTAGGCTGGCTGTTTCCAAGTAATAATCAATTTGGATCATTTTGGATACCTGACAACTCTTTGGGACTAAACTTTGGAGCAAAGTTATCATGCTATCATATGCCCGATTGTAATAGGTCTCCCACCAGTCAGAGGCTCATGTGGAATCCTGTGAGTTTCTTGTGATTTCATACATAGGATTTAATATAATGTTTAGACATTATATTATGCTCTCTCCCATAACCAAATAGTCCTGTCAGCCTCTGTGCTTCTTGTGTAAATGTAGATGTTTCTATTTCCATAGTTTTTGTCTGTCACTGTTGCTGATATTTGTCCTCCATATGATGACCATATAACTCCTAAAAACTCACATGTGGTATCACGTCTTATTGTCTTTTCTTCATTTATTGTCTACTCCCTGTTTCTAAGTTCATTGATTGTTTCTTTTCTGCTTCTAGTTTTTTCTTACTATGATTTATCATTTTTATATTATCTATACAGAATAAAATCAATGAGTCATAATTAGCTTGATGAACTTTGGAGGATAGTATGGAATGAGCCATTCAAATAGCCTGTGGGAGTCTCACAAGTAGATATTGTTTGCCTTCCCATATAAAAGTGGTCTATTCTTGGGCTGGGGTTGTGGCACAGTGGTAGAGTACTTGTCTCATATGTGTGAGGCACTGGGTTCCATCCTTAGCACCACATAAAAATAAAGATATTGTGTCCATCTACAAGTAAACCAAAATTTTTTTTTAAAGTGGTCTATTCTTGGCTTTCTTTATCTATAGGTATTGCAAAGAACATATCTGACATGTCAATTGTCATATAGAATTTTCCATTATATTGTGTCATTTTATGGATGGCTTCTTCTACATGTGGTAAAGCACCTGAGTTGTTTGAGAGATACCTTGTTTAGGTATCTATAATTACTATTAATCTGTATGACCCCTTAGGTTTCAGAACTGGCCATATTGGACTATTAAAGTTCTTACATATACCACATACTATTGTATTTTACTTGATTAATTCCATTATTTTTCTGTAATTTCTTGATGTCTACTCTTTAATGGGTATTGTTTTATACATGCTGTCACCAGGGTGGGGGTAGGTGTGATGGGTGTTATCTACACATTTGCTAGTCTGCATTTCATAATTTTTATGTGTTTTCTTGGCCACCAATTTTTATATATTATATATACATCCATGCCCCAGATGTTTTTTTCTTTAAGTGAGAAATGCATGTTTACTTCTATTGGTTTACTATTAAGAGCATAAAATTTTTGTTCTGGATGGGCTGGCTCAGGTTATTTTGCCACCCAATCTTTCTTTTTCTGTGAGACTATTACATTTGTTAATTAGTCTCTTTAATGAGGTTATCTGTGATCCTGTGTCTATTAAGAAAGTGTCTTTCTATACTTTCCTAAATTTTTATTATCCCCAAGTCCTATGAAGATATTTTTATCCTGAAGCTTTTCTTATTTTTTTTTAAAGAATCACTGTGTGCCTCTTATTCATTTTTTATATGTTTCTTTATTGGTTTCTTGGAAGAAATAAATTCCTTCTCTGAAAGTTGTTTCTAAGTTGTGGGTTATATTCCTGGAATGGTGATGGTGTTGATTTGTTTCTAGGTCTGTTATAGTTCTGTTTGTCTGTTGTGATGTGTTGTTTGTCTTATAAGTATTTGGTTTATTGAATCTTCGGGTGTTGAATGTGAAAAAAAATTGGGGGAGGGGGGCTTGTGATGGTCTGATTTGAAAGTAATTTGGACACAAATGTTATCCTGTGTGACCAGATAGCCCTAATGACAATTTGAATGTCTGTAACTGGTCATGCCTGTTCTGGAAGCCTGCTAATGCACACCAATGAGAATTTCAGATGTTCTGGTGTACCTATTAAGAATACCTTCTTCATCACATTTGTTGCTGATACTTCAAAGGGTGTTGCATATGTCTTTGTCTGTTTTTTATTTTTTATCATTGCTAAGATTGTTAATTTTCTGGTTTTTTTTAAGTGCTTGATCTAGATGTGTTCATTTAAAATTACCCCCAAATTTTGTGGAGTCACAGTGAGGGTTTATTGTTCTTCACCTTATTGCTGTCCAGTCCCATAATGACTGGACTTTGGGCAGTTACTTGTGAGCCATAGTACCTCATCATTTAGATATGTATTTTCTGATAAGGAGTAATAAGCTCATTTTAGAGCTGCTTAAGGCTGTAATATATGCATTACTGTCTAGGCATGCTGGGTTCATTGTGTCTGATCAGCAAAGAATTGAATAGAACACAAAAACAGCAAGCAAGAAGCAGGTTTATTCAAAAGCAACTGGGATACAGAGATAGACTTCTCTAAGAGAAGGGGCCCCAGAGCTGCTAATCTGGTGGGAGACTTTTGGCCTGTTCTTTTCATGATCGCTGGAATTTCCTCCTTTCCTTATCTCCTCCCTGTTCATGCTCTTCGCACCATGATTGATGAGTGCCTTCTCTGTCCTTGCCTCTGTTTTAGTTTCTCTATTGGATCCCCCCTGCCCGGCTTAGGAGTGCAAGTATGGAAGTGTCTGGCTGATGGGGTGCCCCGCGTGTGTCCACGTGTGTCCACAAGCACTGTCATGGACCTCATCACAAGACCTTCTCCATGCTCCTTTGTTCTCTCTCTTCCTCTGACCTCCTCACTCAACATCTTGCCTTGGATGCCTGAGCCCTTCTCCCTCATCTGCTCTTGCATTCCACTGGTGTATAAGCCAATGAGCATCTGCATAAAGACTGTCCTACATTTTTGCAATTCTGTCCTGGTGTATTCCCTATCTTTTACTATGTTTCGAGGCTTTCTTGTTCCTGGTTATAATCTATTACTGTTTTTCTACTTATAATGGATCATGTTGCATTAATCCTTCCCCAAGGATGCAGGATCCCAAGGACAGGTCATGTGGTCCCAGGAGGTCATCTGTTATGGTATCTGTTATTCTATTATCTGCATAGATGTAACACCTGAATACTTCAAATTCCCATTGTTCACCCTGATGTTCATTTTGATAAGGCTAAACAAAACAAACACCCCCTCCCCAATACTGCAGGTACCTCTTCTATTGGTGTTCTCTATATTAATAGGTTTACATTTTTAGAATTCTTTAAATCTAATTTAATATCTTTTGAGGCTGCTATTGGAAACTTTCTTTTAACATCCTTCTCTGTTGGGTACCATAGATCCCTAGAGGCAAGCTCCATTTTAGAGCATTTCCTTTTTACTGTATCCTTTCTCTCTCATCCCAGAGGTAACATGTTTCTTAGCTAATTTTCTTGCCCACTCAAATAATCTCTTAGTAGAGTATAACTCTGTAGTCCACCTTACAGATAAATAATCACAGATGTGTAATATGAGGTTTGCTTTTCTTTCTGCTGCTTTGTATTTTTTTTTTTTTTTTTTTGTTGCTGACCAGTTTCTCATGAGATGAGACCCTGCAATTTAGACAATCTGCCTTTCCACCTCTCCAAAATTAATCCCTGGATCTGCAAGGATCAGGGAGGTGACTGAGCTAGGTTTCACCCCAAATGGCTTGTAACATGATGTGACACAGTCCTTGAATTGCAAAGTGAGCTTTTAGTCTCTGTTCACAAGTCTTTGGTATGGGTGGAAAATTTTATCTATATTGCCAAATGACATAATTTATCTGAAAAAAATTGTGTTCTTCCAATTATTTTGCCAATGATTTGTTTACTTATTGGGTTCTTTCTTCAACAAATGGAATCCTGCCAGCTACACCAATTGTCATGAGGGTGCTATGTCATTAACATAGACCAAACAAAAATTTTGAGTCTTTCTACAATATCATCATAATTTATAGAATAACAATAAATTCAAAAGGATACCCCACTTTCATCAGGGGCCGTTCACTGAATACTTGTGGACCACCTGGTAGTCATAAGCTGTGCCATCACAGGTTCTTTTACTCCAATCTTAATTTCTAATATGTATAACGCTCAAGTCACAGATCACACTTCACACCGTGAGAGCTGCTTAAGGCTGTAATGTCTGTATTACTTTCTAGGCATGCTGGGTTCATAACAGAAAGGCTATGAAAGGGTTAAAGTGACCAGAGGTTCAGAAGGGGTTCCAGAAGGCTGAAGGAGGGCAAAGGCAGAGAGCAGATATGAATGCAGAGTGCTGTAGGTGGTCAGATAAGATTAGGAGCGACCTGAGGAGCTTATTCAGGGCACAGAACTTCAAAGCACAGAAACTTATTGTGGGTCAAGTTTCTGGATGAGGGACAAAAGGACGTCAACAAAGGGCAGTTCCAGGGGTGTCAGCCTGAGATATTAAAGTGGGACTCCTGGGGTCCTCACTTGGCTAAAGCCAGATTTTTGCTGAGGCCATTTACCTGGGCAAGGTTCCTTCCAGTGACCAGGTGATGGGTCAGGGTGCCTGTCCTTTTATGAGTCTGCAGTGAGGGTGTTGTATGATATGGTGGTCTGGTGTGTTTGATAAGCTTGTGGGCCTGGTTTTTAGCAATATGAGTGATACACCCATGCATTCATGTGCTTCTGATTAATTGGATGAGTTCACAGGTGGTCATTCTTATTAGCTCGATTAATTTATTTATCAGTCTGTGCCTTATGGTGGTGCCAGGCAGATGGTTGTTATTTATTTACACAGACAAGATGGGGAGTCACTCCACCTCAGCACTGCAACTCAAAATGGAGTCACTTAGGGCAAACTATTGTTTTACAAAGATGTAGGCACAGCCTGAAAACTGCTTTGCTGCGAATCATGGAGTAACAGAGCAGAGCACAGTCTGCCCCCACACATCTCTCCTTCCTTTCTTCTTTCCTTGTTTTTTTTTTTTTTTAAGGGCAGGAGTAAAATGAACTATTTTTATTTAGTCACTTATTTATTTGTTCTTAAGCAACAAGTAACAATTATGTCTATTTATGGTGTTTCGCAGATACTCATGTACTTATCTTTCCAAGTGGCCCATTTTCATAGGGACAATTTGGGATTACAGTGGCCACTTCTAGAAAACTTTGATATGAACAAGATTGTTCATTTGAGATGCTCCTTGGAACATCTTTTTAAATTCCATCTTGCTGAAAGCCTGCTAGAAGCAAAGCGAAATTCTAACTGTCCAATGGTGGGCTTTCTTTTTTAGTGGAAGGAGGCTTCCAGACACAATTCACACTCTAAAATTACCTCTCTCAAGGACCCTTTAAGACCACTGAAAACTTTTAGAATTTAAAACAGATTCTCATGACTCCGTCTGAATCCTGCTTTCCTTCTTGTTTGTATGATTCCTTTCCTTTTCCAGATTTCAATTGTTATGTACAATTCAGACCCTGATCATATTCAGATCCTTAGACCGTTTTAAGAGACTTTTCAACCCCCAGGGTGGAAAGAAAAAGCTATGTTGAAAAACTAAGAATTGTACTGGCAATTGTCTTAGATGACAACTTTCTAATATTATACGTGTCCAGTATGCATTTGAATTTATAGAGTAGAGGTTTATTTAGCTGACAGTTCTTCAGGGCCAGGAGTTTAATAGTATGACACTGTATTTGCTTGGCATCTGGTCCTACCTGGTGTTTCCTAAGGTAAAGAGGTCATCTCAAGGTGAAACACACCCAAACAGATTTTGGTAAGACCCAGAAGATAATAAACTTGGTTTAAAAAATAGAATTGACATAATCCTGAAATGGATTGGCAACTTGATTTTTAAAGAGAAATTTTAAAAATTTAAACAAAGACATCTGTCAATATTTTAAATACAGGGATTATGGGAAAATTAATAACCCCATCCTCACTAAAGGGGGGGGTCTTTTAAAATTCCATCTTGCTAAAAGCTTGGAGTTCAAAAGGAAAAAATAGGAGGTGGGTATAATTGTGAGTTAAACTAAAATAAATCATAATATCATTCCAAAGCCACTTTACATATACTCTTATTCTGTAGTCATTATAAGAAATAACAGCAAATTAAACTATGTTTATTGATAAAAGTTCTATGTCTTTGTGTTGTTAATATATTGTTCAGGCATTGTATTAAAATTTACTGATGAACTCAAATTTTTTCTAAGGTCTCAAAGCTAATTAAAGGTCTGGAAATCACAGTTTTATGTAACACATTAAGCATTTATGCTCTGTAGCAGTATGACAATTTCACATATTAAGCCTTTTAAAAGACATCTTCTAGATATCTTTAGATTTAAAAAGTTGAATACAAAGAAATTTTGGCAGAACTTGAGTCTTTCAAATTTGGTTATTAAAACAGAGGCTCATAAAATATTTTTTAATGGTCCCTGTGGTACTCTTGACAAATAGAAAAATCTTAAGACAAATTGAGTGAACTGAAAATACTGATTTAGAGACAATGTAGTATCTTCCCCCAGATTTTACCATTTAAAAATTTTATTAGCAAAATATTTTAGTTTTTACAAGACTGAAGTTTAATTTATTAAAATTTAAACTTTCTAAATTTCTTATGTTTGTCAAGTAAACATAAGATGATCAAACATAAAATTGTATTCAGTGAATTGAAATTGCCATAGCAGATGTCTTTTAAAAGGGCTTAATATTGTGTAATTGTCATACTGCTACAAAGCATAAATGTTTAATGTGTTACCCAAAACTGGGATTTCCAGATCCTTCATAGCTTTGAGACCTTAGATAAATATTGAGTTCATCAGTAAATTTTAATAGAATGCCTGAACAACATATTAGTAACAAAAAGACACAGAACTTTCGTCAGTAAACATAGTTCTAATTTGCTGTTATTTCTTAGAATGACTACAGAATAAGAGTATATATAAAGTGGCTTTGGAATGATATTATGTGTTTATTTTTGCCAATTTTTACTTGAGATAATAATGTAAAATGTATGTTTACTGAAAAAAAAAAGAGAGTTTTCTGTTCCTTAGTTTTCTTTTGTATTTGAGGAAAACAGAATTGGTTATTTTGTGAAATATAGTAGCCAATGTAAATGGTTGAGTATCCTAGGTACAATAGATAGGGAAAAACACAGAGCATACAATATATGATTTATGCACTTATCAAGGAAATTGTTGCAGATTATTGAGGTGGTAAATTCAGCATGATAAACATTTATTTCATATGCTTATAAAATTATATGTTAAGAGTAATGTCAAAACTTTTATATTTATCATTTTTGTAGATTTATGTATCTTTATAAGTCTAAATACTTACACTCAAAGGAGAATTAGTAAAGTCTTTATTACTAATTGTTATATCAATAGTGAAATAAAAGAAGAAAAATTCCGATTTGGATTTTTTCTTTTTATAAAACAAGTCAGTTGTTTTATGTTACAAGTTAACTTTTTTGACAGGTATGGTGGTGGAATCCTGTAGTATCATTTATTTGGGAGGCTGAGGCAGGAGGATTGAAAGTTTAAGGCAACTTAGCAAGACCCTGTCTCAAAATAAAAAATAAAAATTAAAAAGGGCTGGGCACAAATCCTTCCCTCAGTTTTATATTCTAATAATGAATATTAATCTTGACTCTTGACATCTCTTCCACTGAATCAGAGTTGCTTTCTCATAGTTTATGTTAGAAAGATGTTCAATAAACTAAAGCAAACCAAAATTTTAAAAAGGAGGTTGGGGGTGTAGCTCAGTGGTAGAACACCCCTGGGTTCAATCCCTAGTACCACCAAAATAATAAAATAAATAATAATAACAACTTTTCAAGATAGATTTTCTTTGGCCTTGATATTTCTCTTACATTATGAATTCTAGCTATCAACCTTAGGGGGAAAAAAAAACCCAGATTTTGCCTCCACATCAGAAAGTACTATGTACAACTATAATGCACCAGTAAAAAATGTAAAAAAATCATATGACATAAAAGAAGTCTGTATTACTATTTCTCTTAAGTAACTGGCTGATGAATTACTTTTAAGCAAAGAAAATACCTTATCTAGGTAGCCTACAAATCTAATGGGAAAAATTTAAAAGTACTTATGATTTCATAAACCCTGCCAACTAGTCATTAACACACAAACTTCTTAGTGTGTGAGGGGTACTGGTTTTATCCCCATTACCACAAATAGAAACAAACAAAAAAATTCCTGCCAACTAAACCTGGTTCATCAGCAATGGGAACTACTCTATTGTCTGTCTGCAGAGTCATTATATCTATAGGAACTGGTTCACTTCATTCAGAATACACATCTTCCCTTAGGGCCCAATGATTGGTTCACTCCTTCTAAGATAAGCAATATTTATATTCTCCATGCCCCACTGGAGAACTACTTCTTATATGGACACTGCCACCTGAAGCCCATCAAAGCAGTTTAAATTCATTCCTGGGGACATTTATGGATGATCACATGGCCCAGAGTTTCTTCTTAGCTAACCAAAGGGAGTTTATGATACAATAAGATCCACTTGCATTTTTAAAAAATATTTTTAGTTGTAGATGGACACAATACCTTTATTTTATTTATTTATTTTTATGAGGTGCTGAGGATCAAACCCAGTGTCCCACGCATGCTGGGCAAGCGCTCTACCATAGAGCCCCAGTCCCAGCCCCAACCCTAGCCCCAGCTCCTTGCACTTGCATTTTTAAAGCACACTTTTGAGACCTGGGGTTGGTGATGTAGGCCACTAAATGAATAATGTTTCTCCTATCTAATAATTTTTCTTGAAATAAGGTAATTGCCTGTATTACAGTAGGTCAGTGCCTCTTGTCTAGATTCTTAAGTTTTACTATGTAGCTAGTTTCATATCGGATGGTCCAATAACTCATTCTATAATAGAAAGACCAGAAGGGACTGACATTTGTCCAAGTTAGAATATTCTGGTGAGCAGAATGTTGAAGATAAAAAGACCTGGACATGAAAGCTTATCACCCCACCCAGATAAACTCAAAGAAAAATAGCAGCCCTGATACCTGGTAGTTGACCTAATTTCTTTGACAAGGTCATAGTGTTCTCCTGCTGAACACAAATAATTTCATACAATATCAGTGTTAGAAGAGGATTCTTCATGATGATGGTGGAATGGGAAAAGAACCAGGTCTGCTCCATAATTACACCTGACAGAGATCCCTTGCAACCATAAAAATGATCAAATATTTAGCTAAGAGGAATGACTGCTGTTTTTTCTCTCATGACAATCTAACTATATTCTGTTTCTTCAGCCTCCTGGAATAAAATTAACATACCAATTACTGCATAGACACACAAAATATACCTGTGTCTTTTGACTTTTCCCCAAATCACTTAACATCAATGCAATTTCTTTAACCAGCTCTTTTCATATCCCTCTTCCTGAGATACCCCATGGTCTCCTGCAGAGTGCCAGAATCCCTTGCTGTGGGAAGTTGATAAAATAAACTTCATTGCTAACATGTGTGTTCCTAGTTTTGGTCCTTGATTGGTAGCACTGACAAATGATTAAGTGGTGTAAAATGCCATGTCAAATACCTGACTTAGGGTATACTCAAGAGTTCAAGTCCAAAGTCTTCTCTTAGGCTCAAGGCAATCTTGCATTGTGAGCTCCTATAAAATTAAAAGCAATTTACAAGTATCGAATATATAATGGTAGACAGTAAACATTTCCATTTAGGAAAAAAGGGGGCATAGAAAGAAGGGATAGAAACAAAGCAAAACTGAAATTCAGCTGGGCAAACAAGTCCTGTAGCTTGACATTCAGCATCTGGGGCACACGGCATGGTGATGTTCTATCCAAAGGGCTTGTGTACCTCCATCCCTATGGCCGTGTTAGCTGCAGTCCAAGTGGCCTTTTTGTTGGCTTGTCTCAGCTTGATGCCTGCAGCCTTCCTTGGCAGACATTTCATTGTAATGGCATTTCTTAATTTTGGGGTCTCCACTGCAGCTTTGGCTTCCTCCTCATATCTCCACACATGGCCCTCTCCGGGGCTGCCTGCAGGAACTCTGACCCTGCTGCACTTTGCCTGCTTCCCAAGCCTTCCTTTGATATCTTGGTGGAAGCCTCCATGGCCTCCTAACTCCAGCATCCTGCATTCCTACAGCACCGTGTGGTTGACACCAAGTTCTGCTGCCATCTTGAGCGGTAGCCAAGCTTCCAAGGACCCTGGCTGTAGCAGCCTCTGAGTGCCTGGGTGGCTGAGCACATTGAGAAAACTTCCAAGTCCCCCTTGTGCAAGAAAGATTTTTCACTGGTCTCTTCTCATGAGAATTTTCACTTTTATTCCCTGGAACCTGAGATGGGTGTGGTCTTGCCAGCTCCTGAATTGCCCATAAGCCATCTTTCTTATTGTCTCTAAACAAAGTCTTCAGGATTTCTTTTGTGCCAGTAACAACTACAACTTCCTTAGCCCCAGTTTTACTCCTACCTTTCAAGTCCAAGTTTTTCAAATCTTTCTGCTCTGCTTTCTGCTTCTGAATATCAAAATAAACAAAATAAAAGCTGCCAGAAATATCATGCGATTTCCTGAATGCCACGATGCCTAGGCATTTCTTCCACCAGATTAAGAAGTCCATCACTTAATATCAGCCTCACAGAAAGTATCAGAACTTGGGTAAAATGCAGACAACTTCTCAACCAGAATATAACATGAATGGCCTCTACTTTAAATTCCAATAGAATTCTCCTTCTCTGAACCCTCTTGAGCCCTGTCCTCACTGTCCACGGTCCTATTGGCTTCCTGGTCTTCTGAGCTCCCACCATAATCGGCCATTAAGCTCCACTTACAACAATCTAAAGCATTTCCAGCTTGCACTGCTACACATCTCAAAATTTCTCCAACTGATTCCAAAAACCTCCAAAAGCGTCTGAACCACATGGTCAGTTTAGTCACAGCAATGACCCCACTTCTCGGTACCAATTTCTGTTTTAGTCAGCTTTTTTGCTGCTGTGACTAAAGGACCAGACCAGAACAACTGCAGAGGAAGAAAAGTTTATTTGGGGTTCACAGTTTCAGAGGTCTTAGTCCATGGGCAGCTGGGTCCATTTCTTGGGGCTCAAGGTGACAGAATCTCATGGTGGAAGAATGTGATGAAGGGAAGCAGCTCATGTGACAATCAGAAAGCAGACAGAGAGACTCCACTCGCCAGATACAAATAAATACCCCACAGCCAAATCCCCAAAGCCTCACCTCCTCCAGCCACACCCCACCTGCCTTTAGTTACCATTCAGTTAATCCTATCAGGTGATTAATTCACAGATTGGGTCAGGACTCTCATAATCCGATCATTTTTTCTCTGAATCTTCTTCCATTGTCTCACATGTGAGCTTTTGGGGGACACCACACAGAAACCATAGCGTCAACTTTCACTTTTCAAGGCTTCAGCTTCCCACTGTCAACTGTGATCTGAAAATATTAAATGGAAAATTACAGAAATAATATTTCACTAGCCTTAAATTGCACACCATTCTAAGTAGTATGATGAAAACTTGTGCCATGCCACTCCATCCTGCCCAAGATGTGAATCATCCCTTTGACCACTGTACCAACACTGTATATGCTACACACCCTTCTATAGTTTGGAGAAGTATAAATAAGATTTAATTTCCAGGAAAATAACGTGTGTATTACAGAGACTGGACTGGGATAAAAAGGTTAATTTTCATCACAAGGATGTTCCAGTAAACTAGGGGGTAGGGTGAGGATGGGGGACAGAAATGGTTTTAAAATCTGGATTCGTAATGCAGCACATAGTCTTCTGCCGAAGTCTGGCTGGACACAAATAACCAGGCTCACGAGCCACTTGTAGGTTCAAACAGGAACTGCTTTATTGCCCGAACCCAATGGGAACTCTCTAGATCTCCACGGAAACTCGAAAACCAACGGGAACTCCGAGAGAACTCAGAAGTAGCAGGCACCCGAGGTAGCAGGAGCCGCCTTATTGCCAGACAGCAGAGGTTTACATACACAACTGAATACACAGCTTGCCTCAATTCAGCATCATTCAGTTACAGCAGTCAGTCATTATCTTAATAATTATACACAACCCAACTCAATTATCATCATCTTAATGGCTCGCTGGCGTTACTTCTCAACCACTCCTTCCGGCAAAATGCCAGGCGCCATCCTGACCTGGCTGTGGCTCTCAACAGTCTTCCTACCCATTGCCCCTTGCTCCTCTTTTCCCTCCCTGTAATGTCCTCCAATGTCCTCTGTGTTAATGGCTTGCTCCTCAGCCTGGTGCTATTGGGAGATGGCGAAACTTCAAGAGTCAGAGCCTAGTGAAAAGAAGGTGGGTCTTTGGGGCTGTACCCTTGAAAGGATTTTATCCTGACCCCTTCCTATCTCTCTCTCTGCTTCTTAGATGCCACATGGTAAAAAGACCTCTTTCTTAGTGTATTCCTGTAACCAAAGAAAAGCCTAAATAAGTTCTCTTACTTCACTTGCTGTTAGTTTACTTTAAAGATCACTAATTTGGAGGTGATGTACCTGAGCAATACATTATTAGTCTCCCATTAGCTTCGCTGTGTTTGAAATCTCAACTAAATCTGCCTAATGCATTAAAACTGTTCTTCAACAAAAGCCGATTTTTGCTTTCCTTTCATATTTCTATCCTAAACTTGTAACAGAAACTAAAAAGACATGAATCATAAAACTTACTAATCACTTTTTTCTAAACTTATAGAACCAAGGACATGTGATGACTATCAGATAACATCAGAATATGAATCATCTAACACAAAACACAACTTGCTATCCCTATTTTTAAACTAAAAGCAGAAGTATAGATAAGGCTTAATTTCCAGGAAAATAATGTGTTTATTACAGAGACTGGACTAGGATAAAAAGGTTTATTTTCATCACAAGGGTGTTCCAGTAAACTGGGGAGGGTGGGGTGGGGATTGGGGGCTGAAATGGTTTTCAAGCCTGCATTCATAATGCAGCACATAGTGTTCCTACCCATGGTTCCTTGCTCCTCTTTTCTCTCCCTATAAAAGCCTTTTGTATTCCTGAATTTCCAAAGATGGTCTTTGTTTTGGGAGTGATGTTTCCCTCTACCTTCTCAGGGCTAGCCCTTGAATAAACTTTATTAACTTTCTCCCAACTCTCTTCTCCCAAATAGAGGCTTTTGAATGGCAAGCAGATGGAATGGGGTCTGGTAGCACTCCCACCACAATGTATTGTGTCACCACAGACCAAAAGCAACAGGGCCAGGTGACCATGGATAAAACCTCTAAGATTGTGAGCCAGAAGGAATTAACTTGAGGAAATCGGATTTACATAGGAAATTGATACCAGAAGTCAGGTGTTGTGATTACACCTGAAAATGTTGGTCAATAGCAAGAAGAGTTTGGAAAAGTTTGGGCAAGCAGGCTAATAAAGTCTAGAATGCTGTAAACAGAAATTAATGGGTGATTTTGGTGAGAACACAGAAGACCAGAATGTTGTTAGAAGCATGGACATTAAAGGTTATGCTCATGAGAATTTAGATGTAAATAAGGACTCGATTAGAAATTGGGCTAAAGACCACTTATTTTACTCTGTGGAAAAATTTGGCTGCATTATGTCCATGTCCTGAGACTTTATTGGAGGCTATATGTAAAAGGGATGAATTAGCTTATCTACTAGAAGAAATTTCAATTATGGCCCCAAAGCACAAGAGTAATGATGCTGGATATTCAGATAGATCAAAGAGAATCTGTAAAGTACTTCATTTAAGTGAAAAGGTAAAAGTTTATCAGATATATATATGTGTGTGTGTGTGTGTGTGTGTGTGTGTGTGTGTGTAGGAAGAAAACATAATTTATATAGAGCCTGGTACTATATATCTGCAGTTTCAAGGCATCTACTGGGGATCATGTAATATATCTCCTACAAATAAGGAAGGGCTACTTTATTTGAAGATGGTGATTTGTGGAGGTAATTAAATTTAGATGAGGTCATGAGAGTTAGGTCTTCATAATGGACTTAATTCTTTATAAGAAGAGACCAGAGAGAGCTTCTCTCCCTCTCTATTCCATTCTTTCTTTCTCTCCCAAAATATTCCGAAAATATTCATTCATATTTTCAGAAATATGAACGAATAAACTCCCTTATAGTTTAAGAAAATTTAAGATTGATCTCTGTTATTTGCCAACAAAACATTTTAATGAATAGAGGCCAGATTGATTTCCCTCTGTTTTTTTCAATTTCTTTTTTTAAAAATAAAAAAAGAAAGAAAGAAAAGAAAAACAAGAGAGAAAAAAAGAAAAGAAAAAAGTAAACATAAGCTCTCAAAGTCGCAGTAAGTTTGATTATCTGCATGCATTGATGAAGTTCAAAGGATAGCCATGCTTAGGAGTTCTAGGAAGACCTGGGAAAAAAAGATAAACCCAGGTTGAGAAATAGATTTGTTCATCTCTCCTCCCTCCCCCAGCTCCTCCCCACAGCTCTCCTTTCTTTAGACTCTAGATCACCTTGTCAAATAAACTCTCCCTGTCCTATACAGAATCACTCTTAGAAAGCTGAATCCTGTGACTCTCTTTCCAAGATGTACCTCAGTGCTGCAAATCACCGCATACCTCTAAGCGATGGAAACAGCATTCCCATCATTGGACTTGGGACTTTCTCAGAACCAGCATTGGTAAGTTTCTCTTTCTTTTTTTAACATTTAACTTATGAATAATTTGTAATTGATTTTGAGTTGATATCATTGATTGTCTTTATAAACAAAGCAACTTCCAAGGACTGCTGCCCTTTGCCTAAATGGGAATCAAACCAAGGGTTACACTGTATCTGCTCATGGTTAACTAATTTAGATTAGAAAATAGTATTTTTTTCTTTCTTTACTGATATCCATCTGAAAGCTAATAACTAGAGTGAACTAAGACATATAAAATTTGTGAGTTATGATTTATGGAGTTTTTTTAAAGGTTATATTTAAGAATTTTTAGTTCAGCCTAACAAATCTTTAGTAAGTACCTGCCATGAACTGAGCAATAGTCTATAGAAGCTTCAAATATGCAGAAAACACATCTCTGCTATCTAGGCATTAAACAGTCTAATGGAGGATGCCATTTCTTCAACAACTAAACAATCGGAAAGGTCAGATCTCTGTTACAATGGAACTGTAAACAGTGTATCTCTGAAAACAGAAAAGAATTAAATTTGACCATGAGGATTGAAATGGGTTTCCTTTAAAACATGGTAAATTTCTGCTGAGAAGAACAATTCTTCATTACAGTTAACATTTACTGCCTTCTGTCCTGTTAACCATCTTTCTGTCCTGTGACAAAATGCCTAAGATAATCACCTTACACAGAGGGAAGATTTATTTTGGTTCATGGTTTCAGAGATTTCAGTGTATGGTTGCTTGGCCCTGTCACTTTGGGCCTGTGCAACAGGAGAACATAACAGCTGGGTATATGTGCCAGAGCAGAGCTGCTTACCTCTTGGCAGCAGGAAGCAGAGACAGAGAAAGAGCTTGGGCTCCCAATAGCCTCATTAAGGGCACACCCTCAATGAACTAACTTGCTCTTACTAGTCTCTCCTCTTAATGGTTCAACCTTCTCCCAACAGCTCTCCAGGCTGGTGACAAAGCCTTTAGCACATGGTCTTTGGGGAACATTTGAGATCTAAACCTTAGCATATGTGGAGAAATGCCATTGAAATCTGAATGATCATGTATGATTGAACTCTACAAGCTGAGTGTGAATTAGCTAGGCAGAGAGTCAGAGCTGAGGAAATATGGGAAGTCTGGAGATATAGGACATACGATGTGTCCAGGCAAAGCCATAGAGCTGCAACACGGAGTTAAGAATGGAGGAGACGGAAGGTGAATATGAAAAATTTGAAAAATTTTTGAAAAAGTTGAGACTGGAATACGTGCAGAAGAGTTCATGTCATTGTATAGAGCTGAGAAATCATCTAGAGCTTAGGGGCAGAGGACTAGCATCCCAGGATCTGTTTTTGAAAGATATTCCGGGTGGCAGCAAACATAATGGAAGTCAGAGGAGTAAAACCAAACTCTCGGTGCCATGAGTAGTTCGCTCTTGTATCACAACTCCACCTTCACTGTAACTGCCCACGCCCTTTGTTGTTGTTGTTGTTGTTGTTGTTGTTGTTGTTTTGTTTAGTTTGGTTTTTTTTTTTTTTTTTTGGTAATGCAAAGGAAAATCATTCATGTAGTAGTTTTAGGTCCTTGATCTTTGCCTCTTCTTTCTTTACCTTTGTCTCTGACCTTGTCCAAAATCTTGGCTCCAACCAACATATATACAGAGATTACCAATCCATACTTAATATTGTGTTTGCTATATCTTCTCCATACAGCTATGGATTGGCTCTATCAGAATTCCCTGGGACACTCTGAACATACAGATTCCTGGGCCTCATCCCCAATGTCTTGAATCTGGATCTCTAGGGGTAGAGATTAAGAATCTTGGGGCTGGGGATGTGGCTCAAGCGGTAGCGCGCTCGCCTGGCATGCATGCAGCCCAGGTTCGATCCTCAGCACCACATACAAACAAAGATGTTGTGTCCGCCGAAAAACTAAAAAATAAACTAAAATAAAATAAAAAGAATCTTCACTTAACAAGATCCTGGGGTAATTCGGATGTACAAATGCATTTGTACTCCATCTAACCAATGAGGTACCACTACACAGGTCATCTCCCCTTTCCCAAGGAATACTTCTCCCAGCAAGTAGCAGTAATGGAGGAGCCCCACATCAGAACACATACCTTCCTTCTGTCCTCGTTAGCATGCCTCCCTTTCTCCACATTGTTCCAAGTGACTGCTGAGTTCTTGTTGCTTTTCTGTCCTGGTTTCCCAGCGCACACCGTCGCTGCCTTGGATTGGCTTTTATTTATTTTGGGCTAGTCTTCAAGTTTCTTTCCTTTCTAATTAACCACCCTGATGGAGACCACTAGAATCTTTCTAAAACCTCAATCTAGGCGTGCCACAGGTTGGCTTAATCATTTCAGTGGCTCCATACCAATGTTTGTTGGGGAGAATCCCACAGTCCCTGCCCTGCCAGCAGACTGTCCCTCTCTCCCCACAGTCTGGGTTCCCAGCAGCGCTCCAGGCTCCATTCCTGTGAGCTGCTGCCTTCTACCTGCGCTCCTGAGGCTCGCTCCTCTGTGTAATGCACCTGCAGCCCCTGGCTCCACACGGTGGCAGCACTCGCTGTGCTCTGTGGGAACCACTGTTTCTCTGCCGTCTTCCTCTCTAGAGGGTGAATCCATGAAGAAAAGGGCCACGTTCTGTTCAGCTCTATATTTTCTAGTATAATATAGTACCCTATATTCTAGGAGAGTGCCTAGGATGTCCTGTGGGTTCAGCCAACGCCTGTCCACTGAAGAACCAACTTGGGAGAGGTGTATGTATGTGTGTGTGTGTGAGTGTGGATCAGAGGGCGTGGGTATGGAAGTGGATTGCAAAATATTAGCTAAAATTTTTCTGAACTTGACCATTTGACCCTTTTAAGGTTTATTGTTTTGTTTTGTTTTTGTACTGGGGTTTGAACCCATGGGGCGTTTAAACACTGAATGGCATGCCCAACCGGCTTTTTTAAAATATTTTATTGTGAAAAGAGGTCCCACTAAGTTGCTTAGGGCTTCCCATAGTTGCTGAGGCTGGCTTTGAACTTGTGATCCTCCTGCTTCAGCCCCCGGAGCCACTGGGATTACAGGCATGTGCTACTGTACCTGGCGGCCTTTTAAGGGTTTTATATTACACATGTTTTCTAATTTAATCCTCCCCAAAGTACAAAGTCTGTACCAGTTAACCCTATTGACAGATAAGAAAATTGAGCCACAGAGATTAAATAAATGACTCCAAGTTGATAATGCTAAGGCACAGAGCTCTAATTTGAATCCATATAGCTTAAGTTCAGACCCTATGCTATGAATCCCATAGTATATTGCCTTTTATGAATATATCATATCAATAAAACAGCATATTTGTAACTATGATCTTCTATATATATTTCTGTAAATGAAAGTGTCTAGAAATATGTGTGTGTGTGTGTGTGTGAATGTGTGTGTATATTCTGACATTCAGTGGGACTCAACATGTTGTGTCTACCAATAAGAATGATTAAGAACTCGAGCATGGTAGTGCACACCTCTAATCCCAGGGACTCAGGAGACTGAGGCAGGAGGATTGTGAGTTCAAAGCCAGCCTCAGCAACTTACCAAGACCCTAAGCAACTTTGTGAGATCCTGTCTCCAAAAATAAGAAGGACTGGGAGCATGGCTCAGTGGTTAACCACCCTGAGTTCAATCCCTGGCACCAAAAAACAAAACAAAAACAAGAACCTTCTAGCTGCCTAGCAATATTAAATGCTAGGAGGAAAAAATATTCAAAAGCGGTCATGTGCCAGTTCCCACAGAGCAGTGTGACTTCAGACGAAAAGACATACAGCAATCAGAGAGTAGACATAAGAAGAGTGCTCTTAGAAATGAGCACCAGGCACCAGGAGACTTGGGGCAGGGGTGGGGGAGATGAGGATGTGGAGAAGGGAGCATCTCAGAGTAGACTCATGGCTTTCTGTTCTGAGCCACACACGTAACCAACTCCTTATTTTTCTGCCCCAGGGATGATGAGGCAAAGGTAGAACCACCTGTACCCATTTCAATCATCCTGTAATAAAAGTGCTGACTTATATTAATTTCAGAATCAGTCTCAGTTCTCGAGGTGGCGTTTGATGTCCAAATGTAGCCTTCTCCACTTGGCGTGCCTGAGATGCTTTTCAAAACCTTTTAATGCCAGGCCGAGGTATCTCTTGAACTGAAATTTGTCCACCATCAATATATATGATCAAGTCTATCAGTGTTTGTCCTGGGATCCCATTCTGTTTTGATAGGGCATTTGGACTGTAGCAGGGTGCCAGTGGAAGCGTTAGGGATGTCTTCAGAGGCACGTGGAGATGGGAGCAGATATGGAGGCTGAAATACAAAAGACAGTGTGTGGCCCCCAATCTGCCTGATTCATCCCCCACTAGAACAGGTGGAGAGGGAAGCCGTGGGAAAGGACTTATGTGGAGCTGGTGAAGCCAACCAGCCCAGGTTCTCCTGCCTTACAAAGACTTCTTTCTCTGAATAGGTCCAACTTCTTGTAAGGGGTTCAGGGGATTGAAATGGAACCAGTGTTCAGTAGCACTAGCACCCTTCCTAGGTGGCCCTGGTTGAGATTTCTGTAGTCCATGGTTCGAATCTGAAGAGTGAACCTATATCTTTGCACAAGGAGAAGTCAAGTGCAAGCCCTTGAGTACCCAGGAGGAACCTAAAACAGGAATCCATTTTGCCCCAGAGTTGGGGGAGATGGTGGGAGCGGGTCTGAGGACCTCAGAACCCCATCTCAGGGGCTGTCCTTTCAACATTCTTCACTTTCTTCCTTCTGCCCATCTGTGCCCTCTCCTCCTCTCAACCCAGGGAACCTCGTCTCACCAGGGGAAGGCACAACCTTGCTTTTACACTAAGATTTCTTTCTTTCTTTCTTTTTGGTTCGGATCTACATTTAAGCCTGGAGCAGGGTGAGGGTGGCTTCCCCAGCTCTGCCTGAAGAGTCCAGGGACCTGGCAGGAAGCTTACATAAGTGGTCCCAGGGAGCTAAGTCCATTTCTCAATTTTGTTCTTCTATCCCATTCTGATAGAGACATGAGTGCAAGAAGGGCTCTATTTTTTTCTTTACTACAAGCAACACACACACACACACACACACACACCACAACTATCACTCAGGGGACTATTTTTGAGAATACAAAAGTTGCTGGGCACAGTGGGGCAGGCCTGAGGCACAGGATCGCAAATTCAAAGCCAGCCTCAGCAATTTAGTGAGGCCCTAAGCAACTAGCGAGACCCTGTTTCAAACGTAAAAAAATTAAAAAAGGGTTGGGGTGGGGATGTGGCTCAGTGGTAAAGTGCCTCTGAGTACAATCCCAGGACCAAAAAACACAATAAGTAGAGCCTGAGATTTAGATCACACATACCCTGTACATAACAAAAGGGTCCAGTTGTCTGATTTTCAAATATTTTTCAGAGAATCCTGTAAAGGAATTATTCATTTTAAAGACAACTCATTCTGATTTTCCTAAAGCTGATATGGACTATTATTTTGAAGAACAAAAAAACAAAGGAAAAAAATCCAGTTAGTGTTTATTTGTTTCCCTTTTAGCATAGCGGGGATTGGAATTCTCTCCAGTTGCTATGACAACTGCACACTCACACTCCGTGCCACAGAAGCCTTGGCTTTCTTAGTGTTAGAAACCAGGCGCTAAGAACTGGCCCACCATGAGCTGGGTTAGATGTGACTCCCTGAGACTCCCATTTAGCAAGCACAGTAAGCGTATTGGAGGTGCCATGGGCACATCTGTGACTGGACACAAACTGGACACGACATGTCATTCAGATGTCCCCCTGTACTGTGGCTTCAGACTGAATGACAGGATAGTCTTATTCTTCTGATTAATTCAGATTAATAAAATGAACAAAGATTTGGCTACCAAATTTTACAAAATATATGCATTTTGAAAAAATCAAACATGACCCCAGTGATCCTTCTTTCCTAAATCTATTGAGGTATCGTTGACACATAGTAAGCTGCATATATTTAAAGTACACTGCGTGCTGGAGGAGGGGAGGCTCTGTCTCCACTCACTGTCTACCATTCACGCTGTCTACAACAGAGTGGAATTGGGAATTGTCATGTTAGTTGTAAAACAAGGCAATGCAAAATTTCCTGATTAATGGTGGTTTCCCAAACTGCTTGTCATTTCAGACCAAAAAGGGGGACTGTGCAGCATCAGTGAAGATTGCCATCGACATAGGGTATCGGCACTTTGATGGGGCCCATCTCTACCAAAATGAGAATGAAGTGGGAGACGCCATCAGTGAGAAGATAGCAGAAGGGAAGGTGAAGAGGGAGGACATTTTCTACTGTGGAAAGGTGAGATCTTGCATTCACCCTCCATCTCCATTTGCATTCATGGCACCTTTTCTCTTGGCTAAAGAAAGTTGGACTTCTCAAGACCTGTCCCTCCTCCTCAACTGCCAGATCTCAATCATCCCAAGAATTTAGAGGACTGATTCCCCCTGCAGGTTAGGGAGAGGCTCCTTGTTCATACGTAGGCATTGATTTTAGGCATTTGAGCAAAGCCTGCTTTTTCTTTTGCATGTGACTATTTGTGCATCTATTGCTATTTTTTAGATTGAGATACAATTCACTGACCATAAAGTCACTGCTTTAAATCAGGTCTTTGGTTGTACAGAACATTTTCATCACTCCAAGAAGAAACCCTCCACCCATTAGCAGTCATTTCCCATTTATTCTTCCTGCCTAGTCACTAGCAATCACTGAAGTACTCTCCATCTCTACAGGCTTCATATCGTGGACACTTCTCAGAAACAGAATCACACAATCTGTGATCTTTTGTGTCTAGTTTCTTTCAGTTAGTATAATGTTTCCAAGGTTCATGCATATGAGGCTGAAAATGTGCACACCTTATAACTTAACAATTCCTCCCCAGTACATATTCCAGAGAGCTTTTGTCTTATATGACTAATACCATTTGTAAGGGTGCCCACAGCCCTTATTATGATAGCCCCAAGCTAGAAAGAACCCAAAGGCCCACCAAGAATAGAAGAGGCAAATGAATTGGATATATTCAAGCCCAGTACATAATAATGATGAATGAAGTCCAGCTAGAAGCACCAATAGGGTGGATGTGAATTTTGACAACCTGATGGGGGAAAAAGCAAGTTCTCAGTAGAATTCCATTTATACAGAGATAAAAAGGCAAAATTATACACTATTATTTAGTGTATTCAAGCTCTGCCTGAAGAGTCCAGGGACCTTGCGAAACCTATAAAGAGAGTGAAACCTATAAAACCATGCAAGGAAAAGATAAACACAAATTTTAAGATGGAATATCCTCTGCATAAGGATATGGTCCATAGTGGGCTTCTTAGACAGGTAAGGTTCTATTTCTTGACTTCACAAAAGTGGGGTAATGTCAGATGTTCATTTTATTTTTCATCTCTGTGTGTCTGTGTGTGTGTGTAAATAAACTCTTATAAGTACAGTTGGCCCTCCATATCCATGTATTCTGAATTTGTGGATTTGACCAACTGTGATTATAAAATATTCAGGAAAAAAATGCATCTGTATCGAACAAATACAGACTGTTTTCTTGTCCTTATTCCCTTAAAAAATACAGTATAATGACTACTTACATAGGATTTTCACTGCATTCAATCTTATAAGTAATTTATTGATTATTTAAAATATACAGGAGGATGTACATAGGTTCTATGCTAGATCCTCAGATTTTGGTATTGTTGGTGGGAGAAGGGTGGTCCTGGAACCAATATTCCCCACAGCAACTGAAGGATAACTGTACACTGTGTTTAATTAAAATAGTTTGTATTTTTTTAAGATAAATATGACAGAAAAATCATGCAAAACAGAATTTTTGTATTATTGTATTATTTATTTGTTTTGGAGAAGTAATAGTAATAGAGTTACATTTTGTGGCGAGTAAGAGGGTTAAAAGGAAATACTTGAATAAGTTTAATAGACTAAGAAATTGAATCCATTTTTGAAACCAATAGATTTTGTTTAATAAAAGCAAACAAATATCAATCAAAAAATAAGTTCAGGGGCTGGAGATGTAGCTCAGTGGTAGAGTATTTGCCTAGCATGCACAAGGCCCTGGGTTCAAACCTCAGCAACACACATACACACACACACACACACACACACACACACACACACAAGTTCTTAAGGTCACAAATACAAAAGCTAGCTGTAAACACCTGGGGCAGGTGTACCATATAATCCTTTAGCTTAACCTACTTTATAGCCATTTCTTACTATGATGGGTGCTGAAAGTAACATGTAAGAAGGAAGGGGTCAAATTATCTTTCAAAATCCTTTAAATTGCCCTCAAAGTACAGTTGTGCATGTAACTCGATATTTGTACATGTACAAGATCAATAATGTGCTAAATATCATAAAGTACACATAAGAACATATGATAGTAAGTAAACCAGAAAGGGTGTGTGTACCTGAGTTCACATCACAGCACAGGCTATGCCCCATAGGATCAGCTTTCACTGCAGCTCTACCCGTGCCTGAGAGGCAGTGGGACAGTGGTTAAGTGCACAGACCTTGGAGCCAGATTGGCTGTCAGAGTGCAAAACAATGTATACAACTGCTCATCCCAGATTCCCTGCTAGCTGTGAGCTACTTGGCATTGGTTACCATCTCTGTAAAATGGAGAAAATGATGTCAATCACTTCATAAAGTTGTTATGACTTAACATTTATAAAGCACTTAAACAGTATCTGGCATGATATCTGGCATGAATCTAATACTATAAGTGTGTTGATTAAAAGCAAATTAAAATATGAAATTTTTAAAATATAAAATCCCTATATGAGGGATTTTCCCTCAGATAGGTTGGCAGCAATAACAGTGAAGGGACCCACAGTCATAACTAAAACACTTTTTCCCACTACTCTCTCCACATTGTGTTTTCTTCTCTGTGGTTTTAGGGCAGGAAAAAAAAAAATCATTGTCCAACCCAGCAGCAAAAATTTAGATTTTACCAATTTTGATTGTCTTTCTTGTGACAAAAGAGTACAAAAAGTCAAAACCTTTTTTACATTAAAAAAAATCTTTGTGTAAGATTGATGCTGTGAGATGATGTATTAATTTTTCCTGTGAGTCTGAGTACTCCTTGTCACTCAGATTTACATACCTAAGGGTATATATGCTGTGACAAACCAAACCTTCATTATGTAATGTTTTAGAAATGGAGTAAATTCTTGTAGAAATTGGGAGAATTCCCTGGGTCTATAAGAACAAAGCAGAACAAAAGAGCAAGGAAGAATCTAAAGTCGTGCAATAAATTTTGCCAGGTTTCTGTACCACCTATCACAAAGCGAAGGATCCCCTGAAGCCATGCGCATAATTATTTTCTTTACTCATTTGAAGGACACATTTTTATCAAAATGGCATTAAAAAAATGTGCCAGCCTAATTCACAACATCTAGCTAGATACATGTTCTCTGGTTACACAGTGAAGAAGAGTGAAAGCAACATGGATCAGTTAGGAAATTAGCACAGGGTGACCAAAAGGCTTTGTCATATAATTGGGTTCTTTGCAGCCAGGTATGTCTTTGCAGCCATGTTCCGATGGAGTGATGCTCTGGTGTCAAGAGTGTTACCCGCTCATCCGATACTCAGTTAACACTGCAGCATAGCCCTATTTTTGTGAAATGAGTGAATGGAATGTGCATGAATGCTTTGCAAAAAAAAAAAAAAGTAAAAGAAAGTTGCATTAATGTGAAAACAGTGTGGACATTAGTTCTCTCCCCTTGATTCTTTCAGCTGTGGGCTACAAATCATGTCCCAGAGATGGTCCGCCCAGCCCTGGAGAGGACACTCAAGTCCCTGAAACTGGATTATGTAGATCTTTACATCATTGAAGTACCCATGGCCTTTAAGGTGAGTTCAGATGCCTAAAGGTTAGGCCTGCACCCAGTGACCATGAGCCCACAGCTGTGTGCATGGGCCTTGTTCATTATCTAGCACCACAGAATGTTACCATGTTTTGTTTCCATAGATCAGAGTACTAACCTGCCCTGTCAAATGCCCAGAAAGGTTAATTTCGCAGACTTGGGTGGGAACCCCAAGTTTATTGATTCTTAACTCAATGTGGTTTCCATTATACCATGTTTTTACAACTATAAATTCTTTCCATTAAACAAACAAGCAGTCCCTTGACTGTGATTCACATTTTTGTTGCCCAGAATCCAGATACACCCTTCTTCCTATTCACACAGTCATAAAAATGTCCCCACACAACATAATGTAACACAATTTGTGCAACTGAAAACATACTGCCCCTCCCCCCCCTCCAATGGGAGACAACCTAAAGATAGTTTTAGAGACAACTCCAAGGACAGAGCGTCTACATGTTATCTATTCCTCTAGGTCAAATGCCATCCTTGAACTTTCTCAATCTATAGATAACATTGATAATTTAACACACAGCAGAGCAGTAACAGCTTAAAATTTAATTGAAAGAAAGAGATTAAGAAATGAAACTGGCCACTTGTTCATAAGGTAAATAAGGTCCTGCTGCGGGAAGAATGGTCCTGCTGCAGGAAGAAGGAACTCTGCAGTGGCCAGCGTTCCTTTAGGCAACCAATTCAACTTGTACCCATTCTATTCTGTAGGAGCACCGTTCTGTTGTCTCTCTTCAGTGGTCACACACCCAGAGTGCATTGATTTGGGGAAAATTCCCCTTTTGCATCCCACTTCACGGAAATATGGATTTGGAGGCTTCACAATTGTCCTGATAATTGCCTTTTTGTTTGTCAGCTAAGGATTTAATGGACAATAGATTTCTTAAAATATCTTAAAACGTTGATAGGCTTTCAGTAAATTCACTGTCAGCTTCATGAATGGATAGTCTTAAACCTAGAAATCTTATAGGGTCACATTTCTCATATCTAATCCTTAGCCTGTGGGTTTCCCCCTCTTACTATAGAGCTTCCTTGCTTTGCTCATCTGCTTAGTCCTCAAATTAATGGCCTCCATCTTGGTCTCTGGCTCAAAACAATACAGAAGAGGAAAGCACAGATAATATGGGTTTTTTTGCATTCAATTTGCATCTCATTAGATGGTGCATGTCTGTTTGACAGGACAGCTGTGGCCTAAGATCTTGCTTTCAGAGAGACCTTGAGAACTATTCTTCTCCCGAGGCCTTACTGAAAGCCAGTTCACCATATACCAGTTACCCTAACACCAGCCCACTGCATCTTGGGCTGATTTCATCCCCTGCACAAGTCTGGAGAGACAGAACATTCACACAAGTGAAGCAGCTTTATTAGTCACAGATAGGCATCAAGGGACTACAGAAGCCTGGAATTCATGACAAGCTAGTTCCCCAAGGCTAAGGAAAGCTGCCCAGAGCAGATGGAGACTCATTTACAAATGCCTGTAACTCCACAGCTGAGAGATTCCAAAAGGTGGGTTTTATAGCCCAGGGGAACATGCCTGATGGGCAAGGGCACTGCAGGAAACCCTGTTCTATGAGGGAGAGGAATAGGGACCAGGCTCTTCTGGACAGTTCCTCTTTTTCTCAGGATGCTACATTCCCAGTCCATCCAACAGCTATTCTAGAGAACTCCAAGCAAAAAAAGGGGTGGGGGGCTGGGTCAGCCAAGGTCCTCCAGTGACCACTCTTGCACCAATTTTATTTCCCACTCAATTTGCTTTCTGACTGCCTTGGCTGACACTGACTTCTCTAACTCTGTGAGACTCAGATACCACCCTTTGCCATCTTGGGCTGCATCCAGAAGCAGGAAGAACCCACTTTTGTAAAACATCATAAAGTCACCATTTTAAATGAGGAAGTTGAGCCAAAAACCATAGAATGAGAGAGGAGGGAAGAGGGATGGTAGAACACAAAGGTCACAGAGGTCATTTATGACAAATGATAAGGATCATGGGCTCCAGAGCCAGGCTGCCTCATCTGAATCCCGTCTCAGTCCCATAGGAGCCAGATGGCTTGGGTGAGTCATACCTCATCTCCTTCCCACATCACCTAAATATGGTGTAGTGGAAAGAATATGGGCTTTGGAGTCACCCAAACTTTTTGGCTTTATTACTCCCTAGAGGAATCACTCTTTAACTTTCTGAACTTCAATTCCATTGTCAATTGTCACTCTTGACTTTTGGCTTTATTACTCCCTAGAAGAGTCCCTCTTATCTTTCTGAACTTCAATTCCATTGTCAATTGTCACTCTTGACTTTTGGCTTTATTACTCCCTAGAAGAGTCCCTCTTATCTTTCTGAACTTCAATTCCATTGTCAATTGTCACTCTTGACTTTTGGCTTTATTACTCCCTAGAAGAGTCCCTCTTATCTTTCTGAACTTCAATTCCATTGTCAATGTCGTGAAAACAATAATAGCTAATTTGTGTCTGCTTCGAGGAGTCACTAAAAGGCCATGTTCGGAGGTACTGACACAATGCCTGGCATTGAAGAGATAATAAAATAAAAGATACTATTATGAAATATTTGGGTGGAAAGGATGCTTAGCAATTATACACATTAATAATCTCATTTCAAAAAAGAGAAAGCTGAGCCTCAAAATCTTGAAGTCACTTACTCCTGTTCCAAGTTCATCAGATTTAGGGGTCAGACCCTGGGTCACGTGACGTGTGGTCAATGCCATGCTCATCTTTACACTCCACTGTCCCTTCTGACTTCTCCTCTTGAGCCTAACACCCAAGGGCAGCATTGGTTTCTTGGTATCATGATCTCAACTCTCATCTCACTCAGTGATTGTTGACTATTGTTTAAGACTCAGATTTTCTAAATCTGAGTCTTAAAATTTGGGGGAGAACCTGTATTTAAAAGTGATAAGATGAAGTTTATCTGGGTGCAGGGGCGCTTATCTGTAATCCCAGCCATCCAGGAGGCTGAGTCAGGAGACCAGAGAGCTCAAGGCCAGCCTTGGCAACTCAGCAAGGCCCCAAGCAACTTAGGGAAACCTGTCAAAAAATTTAAAAAAAAAAAAAAAAGGGCTGGGAATGTGGCTCAGTGGTTGAATGTCCTTGGGTTCAACCTGTGGTACCAAAAAAAAAAAAAAAAAAAAAAAAAAAAAAAAAACAAAGTTTACCTTTCTATGGACGAAATAACTTTTTTAAGTCTTTTTTTTTGGAGAAAGCAAATAGAAAACTTCTATTTGTACTCTTGAAAGGATCAAAGCTCAGGGACACTGAAGATCAAACTAACAGTAAGAATTGACACAATATAACGATACCTCCCAAGTGGGCCTGTAATTGGGAAATGAATATTTAAAGCTAAAACATCATAAGCATTTGAATCTCATAATTTTTTAAGTGAAAAAAATCTTTTTTGTCAAAAATCTCAGTGTTTTTTGAAAGTGTCAAGTTGATAAGCAGACATAATTCCAGAGCAACAAAATAGAAAAAAAATTAGAAGACATTTTTAAAAGATGAATGAACAGAAATAAGAGTAAGTAGCATGGATTTTTGGAGGGCTGAATTAATCTTCCAATACTGCCTGACAGTGTAGGAAAGAGAAAAACCAACTTCTCAGGATAAAGCAGACATGGTGGAAGTTCAAGGGGACACGTGGAAATACCTAACATGGGTTAGGGTGGCTTGATAGTAGCATCTGGGGAAGAAAAAAAATCATGTAACAGAACTCGTGAAGGAGGAATAAGATCATTTCAGAAGATGAGTAAAATGATGAAATGCAAAAGGCGAAAAATATGGAGGAAGAGTGGAGTAGAAATTTGGGTCATAGATGTTGAGAAAATCTGAGATGAAAAATAATTAATGTGAATAATAACGTACATCAAGGAGAAAGGAGACTGGTTCTTCCTTTCAATGACACAGGAAGAAACAGGAGAAATTCTCTTTGCTAATAGAACAATGTGGAAAGTTATTACTAAGGGAAAGTTGAGTTTTGTGAAAGTAAGATGGTAGAGGAAAAAATGAGAAATATATTTAAGAATAAAATGTGTATTGTCCAATTACTGCATTCCCTTCTCATTCTGTTTTGTGCTAACAGAACACTCAACACTGCATCATTTATAGAGAACAGATATTTACTGTCTCCTAGTTCTGGAAGCTGGGAGATCTATTATCAAGGCATCTGAAAAGAGCTTTCTTGCTGTCAGTGCATGGCAGAGGTGGAAGAGGAAAGACTGCAAGAGAACAAACTCACTCTTATAAGTCCTTTTTATAATGGCACCTGCTATTCTCCTAACCACTTGTCATCGGTCCCCATCTCCCAGCACTGTTGCAGTGGGTATTAAGCTTTCAACACATAAATTCTGGTAGACATATTCAAATGGTAACAGCTCCCAACAAGAGATTTCTATCAAAGTCAGCAAAGGTGTCCATCCTGCCAAACCCAACAGATACTTTGTCCTAGTGTTATTTGATCTCTTTCAACACAGTTGTGTGTTCATCTCCCTCTTTAAATATTTTCCTCTTTCAGCTTGTATGATAATACATTCTCATGATTCTTTGACAGCTACCCTCTGCCAACCTTCAAATGTTATTATGCCCACTGCTCTTTCTGCCATAGTCTTGTCTTATTGGCCTCACTCTCTTCCCAGGACCAACAGCGTTTAGCTTCCAAGGTCAGATGAGGTTCTATATGCTCAGTGTGGAAATGTATAGGACCTAGGCCTACTATCTCTGTAAATTGATTCCACCCACTCACAAAGCCTTAAGACCGTTTTACAGGCTGATGAGTCCCAAATTTAATCTGTAACCATGATCTCTTTCTGAACCCTAGGCTTCTCTGTTCAACTGTCTCTTCAAATACTCCCTTGAATGTCCGTCTAATGGTCATTTCAAAGTCAAACAGAGACTAAGGGTGTAATTCAGTGGTAGAGCTCTTTTCCAGCAAGCATCCCTAAATTCAATCCACAGTGCTACAGGAAAATAATAACAGATTGGTCAAAACATCCAAAATATTTCTGGGTGTGGTAGTTCATGCCTATAATCCTAGCAACTCAGGAGGCTGAGGCAGGAAGATTGTAAGTTTGAGGCCATCCTGGGCAACCTAGCAAGGCCCTAAGCAACTTAATGAGATCCTGTTTCAAAAAATTTTTAAAAAGGCTGGGGGTGTTGGTGAGGAGTTGGTGCTAGAGCACCCCTGGGTTCAATCCCCAGTAATGGAGAGAGAGAGAGAGAGAAAAAAAAAAAAAAAACACTCTTGAATCTTGGCCCCAACCTCAGGAAATGATTACCACCATTCAGCTAAGGAGCTTAGGAATTATCCTTGATTTCTCTCTGTCCCTCACTGCCACCACTTCACCTTATTTCCAAGCCAACATTAAAGGTATTGGCCCCACTCCTAGTTCTTATGTTAATCTCTTCTCTTATTTTCATCTCTACTGCTCTGGCTCCAGTCCAGAGCCAGACCCTGAAATGAAGAGGTACATGAGAGTGAATTATTATGACCTGCAACTGGGGAACACTGTTGGGGAAGTGAGGAAATGTGACTGGAGTAAAAGGGGTCAAGCAGAGGTGTGACAGAAAAAGTCCTCCAGAAAGCAACTTTGACTCAAGGTCCTGGGAACCTCCAGCCAGAGTCAGCCACATCTCAGATTCACTTGATTGAGGAACAGCAATACTTTTACCTCTGCAGCTCTAGGTTAAGAGCTGCCCCTGGTGAGTGTCAATTCCTGGGCACACCCCATGTGAGGAAGCAAACAGGTTCCATCGGTCTGAGGTCTGTCTTCTAACAGACAGATTCAAGCAGGTGCTGGCTGTGGGTAGTGAAAGCAGAGCATATGCAAAAATGGTAAAGGCATCTGAGGGGGTACCATCTTAGTCCATGTGGGCTGCTACCACAAAATCCATTAGACTGAGGAACTTACAAACAAGAGAAACTTATTGTTCACAGTTCTGGAACCTAGGAAGTCCAAGATCAAGGTGCCAGAAGATTCAGTGTCTGGTGAAGGCCCATTCCTCATGGACAGCACTGTCTACCTGTCCTCACAGGGTGGAAGGGTCAGGGCAGATGCCTGAAGCCTCCTTTATCAGGGTATCAGTCCCATTCCCAAGGTCAGAGTCGTCCTGACCTTATCCCTTTTCAAAGGCTCCATCCTCTAATGGTGATCAGGTTTCAACATGTGAATTTAGGAGGCTTATAAACATTCGTTCAGACCAGAGTAGCTGAAAGCTGACAGATCCTTATGCAGTATCCTAATACGTTTTGTGTGTTCTCACACTTATTCATTGCATTAGTTTTCCATGATTTTTTTTAAGTACTACAAACTAGATAGCTTAAACAGAAATTCATTTTTTTTAAACAGTTCTGAAAGTTAGGATTCTAAAAATCAATGTGTCGGTTAGGTGGTTCCTCTGCCTAAACTTTTCTTCTGAGTCTTCCTATAGTTGTCTTTATCTCTAACCTTTCAAGATCCAGTTTCATTGTCATCTGACTATGGAGGCCTTCCCTAAAAATTCTATCAAAACTCATCCTGTTCAAGTTATTTTCTATTATGCAGGTAGCCTTTTTAGCATCTATCAGTACCTAAATCTTATTTTCTTGCTCATCTTGTTTGTTATTCTATCTCCACTAGAATGTCATTCCCATTAGACTTGGAACTTGGTCGTCTTCTCCACCATGATATCCCCAGATCCTAGAACAAGCTCAACAGGGAGCTGTGGGACTGAGCTCAATAGATGAGGAATTGGAAGAGGATAGCTCAATAGGAAGAGGGATATCAGGGGATAGAATATAAAAATAATGGTGATGAAACATGCGGTCCAGGGAAAGTATGAAGGCTTATGTTACTGGCCAGAAAAGAAATTTGCTGATGGGGAAGAAAAGGAGATCTCATTAACTTCAATATTACAAGGGTAATACTGGATCTGGTACTATATCTGTGGGACATATCTATAGAATAGAAAGTGGTAGTATACAATGATGAGCTTCACCAGTACTGGACTGTAATCACAGTAAAGTTGAAATCTAATCAGTGTCACCAGAGTGAGGTGGCCCTTCCAAAAAGCAAAGGCCTGAGCATGAGGCCAGGATGACCTTTCCTTAAATCGGCGTCTTATCCTTAGATTTTTGTGTCCATCTAGGAAGTGTGTTTGGGATTGTTTTGTTAAATATCTAGAAATTTTCAACACCACCTTATAAGTCATGTCAGTTGGAAATATCATGGTCCTCCTTACTAAATAGTCATGAATCCCCTTTCAAAGATTTGGGTTCACAAAAGAAATCTGAAGGACTGTGTTCCATCGTCAGGCTTAGTTAGAAGAGGACCAACCAAAAACCAGAGGAGGAGTTTGACCTTCAGATCAAACACAGGGTAGAAAAGAAGACACTAAACTCTTGGTGGGCCCAAAGAGAGAAAGGAAAGCACCCCCAGGACAAAGCAGTCACCTGCTATCAGTTTTCTGACACTTAGGGAACCTTCAGCCATTAGCTACACTTTTCTTACCTGAAGCATTTCTTCTCACTCTTAGTGATGATCTTTGGTTTCTTAAGACAGTAGGAAATTTGCTGCCTTGAACCTTAATAAGGATAGACTGTCAAACCACAAATAGGCCACCACTTTTTTTTTTTTAAATAAAAGTAATTTTCTGTCTAAGAGAGAATTCCATGGCTTAAGAATAACTTGTCATTAAATAAAGAAAAAATAATAATTCAATTTAAAATGAATGCCAGGTGAGATTATGAGACTATGAAAGAATTCTTGGGCAGTGCCACAAAAGGTAAAAGGTAGTATGTATAATATAATGTGATTCCTATATATTGCACATTAAAACATTAATTCTACACATGACCGGGTGACACTTAGACATTCCTATTCATGCACACAGATTGATCATGTCTGTCCTCCATGATGTCCTCTCTCCCTGCTTACATGGATCCCCTTTCTAGTCCCTAACAGTCAGTCCCCCTTCTACTTTCAGTTCATCTTTTCATTTCATTTTGTTTTTAGTTTCCACATATTGTTTTTCTTTCTGGGTCTGGATTATTTTACTTCACATGTCCTCCAGTTTCATCCATTCCAACAAATGACAGGATTTTATTATTCTTTATGGCTGAAAAAAATCTCCATTGTGTATGTCTACCATATTTTCTTTATTCTTTCAACTACTGACAGGCACATAGGCTGTTCCCATATTTTGTTATTATATATGCTGCCACAATAAACACGTTCATGCAGCGGTTTCTTTTGTAGGCTGACTTCAATTCCTTCAGATGTATACCCAGGACTGTGATAGCTGGATCATAGGGTACTTTTATTTTTATTTTTTGAGGAACTTCAATACTGTTTTCCAAAGTGACTTATTAATGCACATCTCCACTAAATGTGTATAAAGGTTCCTTTTTCTCCACATCCTCATCAGCATTTGTTGGATATATTTTTTTTCTGTCTTTTTATGAGGTGAGATGGAATCCCTGGATTCTCAATGGAGTTTTGATTTGCATTTCCCTAAATGCAATGAGAGGGGAAGATATCAAGCATTTTCCATATAATTATTGGCCATTTATACTTTGTCCTCGAGAAGTGCCTATTCAGGTCATTTGTCCTTTGTTGTGGCTTGTTTATTTTGTAGTTAAGTTTTTGCAGTTTTTTTTAACATGTTCTGGATAATGATCCTGTTAGATGAATAGCCTATAAAGGTTTTCTCCCACTCAGTAGGCTCTCTCTTCTGTTAATTGTTTCCTTTACTGTACAAAAGTTTTTAATTTGATATAATCCCATTTGTCAATTCTTGCTTTTGTTTCTTGAGCTATTTGAGACCTATTCAGGAAATCAAGCACTGTGCCAATATCTTGAAGTGTTCCTCCTTTATTGTCTTCTGGTAACTGAAGTCTTGGGTCTTATATTAGGTCTTTGATCCTTTTCTTTTCTTTTTTTTTTTTTTTTTTTTTTGTGTTGGTGTTGGGGATTAAACCTAGGGCCTTGTGCCTGCAAGGCAAGCACTCTGCCACCTGAGCTATATCCCCCAGCCCTCTTTGATCCACTTTGAGTTGACTTTTGTTCAGGATAACAGACAAGGATCAAGCTTCTGACTTCTACCAGTGGCTATCTGGTTTACCAGACAGCATTTGTTAAAGAGTTTGTCCTTTCTCTAATGTCTGTCTTTGGACATTTATCAAGGATCAGTTGACTGAAGATACCTGAATTTCTTTCTGAGTTCTCTAGTCTACTCCATTGGTTTACATGTCTATTTTTTTTTCTTTTTTGGGCAATATCATGCTGTTTTTGTTACCATATCTCTACAGTGTTTTTTGAGATCAAGTATTTTGATGCCTCTAAGCATTGCTCTTTTTATTCAGAATTGTTTTGGCTATCTGGGGTCTTTTGTGCTTTCGTATGAATTGTAGGATAGTTTTTTATAGTTCTGTGAAGAATATAGTTGGTCTTGTGATGGAGATTTCATTGAATTTGTAGATTGTTTTGAGTAGTATGGACATTTTACAATATTAATTCTCCTGATCCATGAATATGGGAAGTCTTTCCCCCTTCTAGTTGCTTCTTCAATTTCTTTCTTCTGTGTTTTACAGTTTTCATTGTAGAGCTATTCCTACATCCTTAGGTTTATTCCTAGGTTTTTATTCTATTTTATTTTGTTGATTGTAAATGGGGTTAACTACTGATTTCTCAGCAAGTTCATTATTGGCTTATGGAAGATCAATTGATTTGTGTATGCTGATTTTGTGTCCTGCTACTTTACTGAATCTGTTTATCAATCCACTAAAAGTCTTTTGGTGGAGTCTTTAGGATTTTGTATGTATAGAATTATATTGTCAGCAAACTGGAATAATTTGACTTTGTCCTTTTCTATTGTATACCTTTTGTTTCTTTCTCTCGTCTCATTGCTCTAACTAAAACATAGTGTTACATTGAACGAGGACGGTGAGAGTGGACATTCTTGCTCATCTTAGAGGAAATGTTTTCAGTTTTTCTCCATTCAGTATGATGTTGGCTATAAGTTTGTCATTATAGTTTTTATTATGTTGAAATAAAAAGCTCAAATACTAATTTATTCAAATACTAATTTATTCAACATCCCTTTTATCATAAAGGAATGTTGAACTTTATCAAAGATTTTTCTACATTTATCAAGATGATCACGTGATTTTTACCCTTTACTTTAGGAGCACTGCTGTTAATTCTTCTTTAAGAGTCTGATAAAAATTACAGTGAAGTCACCCAATCCTAGACTATCTTTGTTGACAGTCTTTTTATTACTTTTTTTTTTTTTTTTTTTTTGGTACTGGGACTTGAACTCATGGAAGCTCAACCACTGAGCCACATCCCCAGCCCTACTTTGTATTTTATTTAGAGACAGGGTTTCACTGAGTTGCTTAGTGCCTCACTTTTGCTGAGGCTGCCTTTGAACTCTAGATCCTCCTGCCTCAGCCACTGGGATTACAGGCATACGCCACCATGCCCAGCTTTGTATACTTTAATAACAAGCTATGAGATTATAAATCTATTTAGGGTTTTCTGTATCTTCTTGGTTCAATTTTAGGTCAGATATCCAGAAATTTGTCCATTTCTCCTCAATTTTTCAATTTATTGGCATATAGATGTTCAAAATATTCCCTAATGATCTCTGGAATTTCATTGATGTCTATTGTAATGTCTTCTTTTTATGTCTAATTTATTTATTTAGTTCTTCTCTTTCTTTTGGTCACTTTAGATAAAGATTTGTCAATTTGGTTTATCTTTTCAAAGAACCAACTCTTTATTTCATTGGTCCTTTGTATTGTTCTTTATTTTATATATTACCTATTTCTACTCTGATTTTTCTTCTACTGATTTGGGGTTTGGTTTGTTTTTATTTTTCTAAGACTTTGAGATGGATCATTAGATTATGTACTTGAGAGCTTTTATTTTATAATGTAAGCACTGATGACTATAAACCTCCCTCTGAGTGTTGCTTTTGTTGTATTCCATAAATTCTGGTATGTTTTGTTTCAATTTTCATTTGATTTTTAATTTCTTCTCATATTTCTCCAGTGAGTCACTGTTTGTTCAATAGTGTGTTTTTCAATCTCCATGTATTTGTAGAATTCCTGTGGTTTAACTTGCCGTTGATTTCTAGTTTCTTTTCACTGTGATCAGATAAAAGGCAAGAAATTATTTCCATTTAAAAAAATTTGTTAAGACTTGCTTTGTGGTCTAACACAGGATCTATTTTGGTAAAAACTACATCTTCTGATGAAAAAATGTATATTGGGCTGTTATTGGGTGGAACATTCTGCAGATGCCTGTTTAGAACATTTGATCTATGTGTGATTTAACTATCATGTTTCTTTGTTGAGATTTTTGTCTGGATGTTTTAATGGAGAGAGAGGGGTATTTAAGTCATCCACCATTATTGTACTCAGGCCTACTTCTCCCTTTATGTCCAATAGTATTTGTTTCATTCATTAGGTGCTCTAATATTTGGTGCATATACATTTATAATTGTTATATCTTTTTTTAATTTGTACACAACTTATCATTTTTATTTAAAACCTCATAAACAGATGGGTGGTGTTTGTTTTCATTTCCTATCACTTAAAAAAATTATTTAATTAGTTATACATGACAGTATAATGCATTTATGCATTTGATATGTCATACATAGATGGGATATAATTTCTCATTTCTGAGTGTACATATGGTAGAATCACAATGTAGGTATGCAGTCACCTACATACATAAAGTAATAATGTCTGTTCATTCTACTATCCTTCCTATCCCCACATCCCCTCCCCTCCTCTCCCTTCACTTCCCTCTACCTAATCTAAGGTGACACTATTCTTCTCTAGTGCCCCCCACCTACCTTACTGTGAATTAGCATCCACATATTAGAGAAAACATTCAGCATCTGGTTTTTTGGCTTATTTCGCTTAGCATGTTGTTCTCCAACTCTATCCATTTACTGGCAAATGCCATAATGTCATTCTTCTTTAAAGCTGAGTAAGTCTATTGAATATATGTACCACATTTTCTTTATCCATTCATTGTAGCAACACACAGCTAAACCTGTCAGGGTCACTCCAGGTGAACTGGGCTGGCACGAAAAAAAATCCCACAGAGACAGAGAAACAACTTTTTCCTTTGGACTCTGTGATGTATCCTCTGACCCCTTTCCCACAAAGGAGGCAAAGCAGGCAAGAAACAGAGAGAGAGAGAGAACATGCCTCGCACCGGGTTTTATTGGGGGAGGCTGTTCCATGGAATAGTCTATCCCCCAAAAGGGCACAGGGGTAAGATTTCAAAGGAAGAGGCGAGTGTAACTCAACCCCAGCTGGTGACGCCTCCTCCTGGAGCCACTCCTGGGGTAACACCCAAGTTACTGCACCTGGCACTGCCCGGACAGATGGAAGGCAATAATTGTTCAGTGCCCCGGGGACTCAGGACTTAAAGACATGTTCATCCAGGGCAGTTCCCACAATTCATCTATTGAGGGACACCTTGGTTGGTTCCATAGTCTGGCTGTTGTGAATTGAGCTGCTATAAACATTGATGTGGCTGCGTCACTGTAGAATGCTGATTTTAAGTCCTTTGGGTATAAACCAAGGAGTGGGATAGTTGGGTCAAATGGTTTGCTATATCTTCTTGATGAATTGTCTGATCCAACAATATAGTGACTTTCTTTGCCTCTTTTGGTTTTTGTTTTCACGTCTCTTTTGCCACATGTAAGTAGAGCCGTTCCTGCTTCATTTTGGATTCCACTGGATCTTACCTTTTCCTCTCCTTTCACTTTCATTTGCATGTGCAGATGGGGTGATTTTCTTACAGGTCACTTAGTTGTAGGTATTGTAGTTTAATCCATTCAGCCAGTCTGTGCCTTTCAGTTGGAGAATTAAGACCCTTTACATTCTGGGTTATTAAAAGGTATGTACTACCTCCTGTCTTTCTGTTGTTTTTTCATCTGGTTGTTTTGAATAATCTTTGTTTACTTCTTCCTTATTTATCTTAGAAGTGTGATGGTTTACTGTGTTGATTATGTTTGATTCTCTCCTATTTTTCATTTGTGTGTCTTCTGGTAAGATTTCTTCTTTGGTGTGCTTTTATGATTGTGTCTATTTTTCTTCTTCTTCTGGATATAGGATTTCCTTAAGTTTCTTTGTAATGCCAATCTAGCGATCACGAATTGTCTTAGATTATGGTTATCTTGGAAGGTCCTTAATTAACCTTTAGTGCTGAAAGATAATCTTGTTGGATACAGCACTCTTGGTCAGCAGTTATTTTCTTAGAGGACTTGAAATGCATCATTCCATCCCCTCCTGGCCTTGAGAATTTCTTCTGAGAAATCTACTGATATTTTAATAGGTTTGTCTCTAAATGTGATTTGGACAAATAACCTAGTCAATAAATGGGCTAAAGAACTGAACAGACACTTCACAGAAGAAATAGAATCAATCAACAAATATATGAAAGAATGTTCAACATCACTAGCAGATAGGGAAATGCAAATCAAAACTGCTCTTAAGAATTCATCTCACTCTAGTCAGAATGGCAATGATCAAGAATACAAGCAATAATAAATATTGGCAAGGATGTGGGGGGGGGAGGTACACTCATACATTGCTGTGGGACTATAAATTGGTACAACCATTATGGAAAGCAGTGTGGAGATTCCTCAGAAAACTTGGAGTGGAACCACCATTTGACCCAGTTATCCCACTCCTAGGTTTATGCCCAAAGGACATAAAAAATCAGCATACTACAGTGACACAGTCACATCGATGATTATAGCAGCTCAATTCACAAAATAGCTAAACTATTGAACCAACCTAGGTGCCCCTCAACAAGATGGGATAAAGAAAATGTGACATATATACACACAATGGAATATTACTCAGCCTTAAAGAAGAATGAAATTATGGCATTTGCTACTAAATGGATGGATGTGGAGCCTATCATGCTAAGTGAAATAAGCCAATCCCAAAGAACTCAAGGTTGAATGTTTTCTCTGACATGCAGATGCTAATTCACAATAATGACGGCAGGACCAGGGGCTAGGAAAGAATAGAGGTAATTTGGATTAGACAGAGGGAGTGAAGGGAAGGAAGGGGGTACAGGAGTAGGAAGGACAATAGTATGAATTGGGAAATTATGACCTTAGGCGCACATATGACTACATGACTTGTGTAATCCTATATCATGTACAACCAGAAGAATGAGAAGTTATATTCCATTTCTGTATGATATTTCAAAATGCATTCTATTGTCGTGTATAACTAATTAGAACAAATTAAAATAAAAGAGTTAAGGGAAATGCCAGTAAAAAAGATCTATAACGGAATGACAAGAGAGCTAGTTTGTGATAAATGTTGAGTTCAGGAAGTTATATGGGTGATTCAGCAATTTATGTCATCATCACCATTGTTCCCCTCATGGATCATGTGTGGTGAGTATATGTGACCAGGATGGCGTTTTACTGATGCCGTGAAATGTACTCTTGGGTAAAATGCTAAAATACTAAAATGATTTGAAAAAAATGTGGGTTGCTGCCCCTCTTTTGAGGATATTAACATTCTTTCTTTGTCCTGTACTTTGGCAATTTAACCGTAATAGGTTATGGAGAGTTTTTTGGTGATCGCGTCTGTTTGGGGTTCTAAATGCCTTCTATGCCTGGATGTCCGTGCCTGTCCCAAGATGGGGGAAATTTTCTAACATTTCACTGAACAGGGTTTTGTTCTGCTTGGTTTTTGCCTTCAGCCTATAGCTTCTTCCCCTCAGGCATGCTGATGATGATGCAGATATCTGATCTGTGAATGATGTTCCAAAGATCTTGTAGGTTCTGTACATTCTTTATTATTCTTTATTTCTGTTTGGATGTAATACTTCACCAGATCTGTCTTTGAGTTATGATACTTTTCCTTCCACTTGATCTAGCATGTTGCTGAGGCTTTCAACAAAGTTTTATCTGACTTACCAGGTTTTGCATTTATAAGATTTCTGTTTAGTTCTTTTTCAAAACCTTTCTTTACTGAATTTCTCATTCACATTCCGCATTCTCTTCAATTGTTTACCTGTAGTCTCTTGAAATTCATTGAGCCTTTTAGAAATTACTCTTTTGAATTCTTTATCCATCATTTCACCCACTTTGATAGATCTACAAAATTATGAGATTTATGAGGTGTCATATTGCCTGTTTCTTCACATTTCTTGTGTTTCCATGTTGGCATCTCTTGGAATGAATAGCTCCTCCACTTTTATTTGAGGGCCTTCTTAGTAGGTGGCCTTCTCTTGGTGATATCTTAGGGAGGTGGTTTGTTCTGCAGTGGTGGGTTTAAGTCCAATTGGACTTTGTAGTGTAATCTCCCTCTGTCTTTTGGGCTGAGATGAGTGGATTTTGACAGAATACACATTGTATCAGGGCCCGAGCAGCCCACTTGCTCTGTAGGTCTTATGAGACTGGGGTCCCTCTGGTAATTCAGGCAGATGTGGTGTAGAGGTGACCCTCTGGGATTATTCCTACAGTCGGAGCAGAAGCCCCTATCATGGAGGGGGATTTCCACAGACACCGATGACATTGGCTGTTACTTGGAAGAGATTCTGATACTGACTGTGCAATCATGGTGAAGGGCCTGGAATTTTACCCTCTGTTTACACCCTGGCACAGTTCCTGGTGTGTTTCATGCGGGAAGCCAGGGACCAGGATCCCAGCTCCCCTCTGTGGCACTCACATCTAGTCTTGTGCAATCTGACAGGGTGTGTTGGTAACAAATGCTGAGGGCCCTCATAGGTACCATGTCCCACAGGTTCCAGGGTCACCGATGTAGCAAATTGCAGGAGCCTCTGATTCCCAGAGCAATAAACTCAGATTCTTCTCAGCTCTATGGGAATATACTACTGGGAAGTGCACAGAACTTACCCAGATCCCACTCACTGCGCGGTTCCCAGGTCTCTCGTCGGTCTTGACTGTATATCTGCTAGGGGCTGAATTCTGGGCTCACGGAGCTCTCTGGGACTCTTCCTTTTCCCCATCCCCACTGGAGTGGGGACTCCTGCTCCCCCTGACATGCTGCTGTGTGATCAGTGCTGGGGTCTCTTTCTCCCAGCACCTGGTATCCAAAATCTTTGGGTTTCTCCAGGTCTCTTTCTTCTCTTTTGTTGAATTCCAGCACTCTCCCACAGTCACCCACCTCAGTAAGCAGCTACCCACCTGCTGACTTAATTCTAACTCATGGAGAAGCAGGCGGGTGCTGGGTGCCTCTCACCTGTCATCTTGAATTCCCAGTACAATATGGTGATGCTATAATATAATGATATGTTTTAATATGATTAATTACATAATTATCATACAATTAAAGTATAGAATAATAATTTATCATTTTATATAATTATACATGATATTTATTATGTAGTTATAGAAACATATAAATAAGTCAGCTTGAATTGCTTTCTCAGGGCCAGGATATATTGGTATACTGAAAAATCAAATTCCATAACTTTATTTCCCAGATATAAATAAAATGGATAATGTTCTGTTGTGTTGTTTTGTTTCGTTGCAGCCTGGAAATGAAGTGTATCCTAGAGATGAGAATGGCAAGTGGTTGTATCATAAATCAGATCTGTGTGCCACTTGGGAGGTATGTTCACATGGCCTCTTATTTAAAAAAGAAACTACATTTTCAGGGCTGTGATCAAATTGTTCCTGTTGGGTTTGTGGCAAACCGTAGCCTTTACTCCCGGTGGAAATTAACAGTCAGAGCCAGTATTTCCAACCCTGAGTACGGACACATGAAATCTCCATTCCTGGTGCTGCTGATTCTTCGTTTTGTTTTGCTGAGGAGAAGAAGGCCAAGGAAAGGGAAGAGGAAGGTGTGGAAGTAGGAAAAAAAAAAAAGGAAAGGAGATAGGTTCTCATAGAAGGGCAATGGAAAATACGTAAATGAGATATACAAATTTTAAAAACTGAATTGAAAAAATTAATTCTATGATGTCTAAAAGAGACAAGATGATACATCAAAGCTAAAAAATAATTCTGGTTCTATTTTTGAACAAGTTGTTGGCTCCTTCCCCAAGATCACAAAAGTGGGGAATTATAGGAGGACAAGAGTTTGAATTCATGGAGATGGGAGGGGCACTTTGAGCTGGCTTGTTCCCGAGGCGGGGTGGACGCTGTGACCTAGACGAGAAGGCGACCCAACAGGCAGTGAGAGGATAGTACACGCAAGAGAGAGTACTGGCCTTCTCTCTGCACTTTCTTCTCCTCTGCCACAGTCAGAAACTCACGTTCAATGGCCAGGAATCAAATCAGATCGGCATTGAACTCTGCACTGATCATAAGCTGAGAAAAACAGGTTGTGAACTGATCTCTGGCAGCTGTTTTACACACACACACACACACACACACACACACACACCATTCCAAACTCCAAAGGCTAGGAATATGTAATTTACATTGAGTGTATCTTTCTCTACACTCTCTCTGGGAAGTAACAGTTGAAGATCTGAACTACAGTTTTGAGGGTGCAGGAGGCGCTGAGTAGGTTTTCTGGTACCTACGCTGTCCATTCAGGAGACGATACACGCATTGACTCTGGACCTCCCTGTTGCTGACCAGGTTTGGAGGCTGGTATTCCAGTCTGCGGGACGGCCAGAGAGAGTGGCCCATATCCCTAGGAGAAGATGAGTTCACAGTCCAAAATGGCAAGGCACTGTTTCACTAGGAAATAATATATCTCAGTTGCAGATCCCAATATAAACAAAGCAGAGAACCAGTAATTTTTAAATTAGCCAATTAATATATGAAAGGATATAAGAAAAGATATTAGCCATGTGGGGGAAAAAGAACAATTAAACATTTTAAATGAGCAAAAATAATAACCAGAAAAATAAAAAAAAAATCAATGAAAGAAATTGGGATAAATAGTAGAATGGATATGGAAACGAAAAACACTTTTTTTTTTTTATGTTGGATGTTGAACCCAGAGATGCTCTTAACACTGAGCTACATCCTCAGACTCTTTTTATTTATTTGTTTATTTTGAGACAGTTACTGAAGCTGGCCTTGAACTTGAGATCCTCCTCTGCCTCCTGAATAACTGGGATTATAAGTGTGCACCACAGAGCCCAGCTAAGAAAAAAATATATTAAATTAAAAAATCAGAGTGATGAGATTTCCCAACATGAAGAAGGGAAGAAGGAAAGAAGAAAAACATTTTAAAGAGAAAAGCTAAGAGATGCAAAAAGTGAAATTAGAATTTCCAGAATACACATAATAGAGTTCTAATTTAAAAAAAGGAAAAAAGGTAATAGTTGAATTAAAAAAAAAAAAGATATTGAGCAAATCCTGGAGTACTAACAAGAAAACACACACCTAGATGAATTGGGGGTGAAATTTCAGAATACCAGACGTGAGGAGAAAATGTTAAAATTTCCAGACTATCGCAAATGAGCCAATGAAGGAAGCAAAACCAAATAATGAAAAATAATCAGCCCAGGAGAAGGCAGGAAAAAAAATGGAAAATGAAAAGATGGGAAAACAGAAAACAAATAGCAAGATGAGAGATGTTAAGTGATATCAGTAATCACAGAATGTATAAATAATCTAAGCATCCTAGTTCAAGACATGATGTCAGAATGGATAATAACCAATGTCACTATACATTTTCTACAAAAAACTCATTTTAAGTAAAAAAAAAAAAAAAACACAAAACTTGTTGTGTTGGTGCATGTCTATAATCCCACCTACTTGAGAGACTGGGGCAGGACAATTGCAAGTTTGTAGCCAGCCTCAGCAATTAAGTGATATCCTGTCTTAAAAAAAAATTAACTTAAAAAGAATTGAGGGTGTAGCTGAGAGGTAGAGTGCCCCTCGGTTCAATCCCCAATTCTGCAAGGGAAAAAAAAAAGTTAAAAATTTTTTTAAAAAATAAAAGGATAGAAAACAATATTCTAGGCTAACACTAATCAAAAGAAAACTGGAGTGGCAATTTTAATATCAAGACTTCAGAGCAAAGAGTATTAGCAGAGATAAAGGGGCAGTCCTAAACACTATGCACCTAATAACAGAACTTCAAAATATATGAAGCATAAACTAAGAGAACTGACCAGAGAAAGAGAATAATTCATGTTCATAGTTAGAGATTTCAAAGCCTCTCTTCCATTAATTGAAATAATAAGTATATGGAAAATCTTTACAATATTTGAAATTTAAACATTATCAACATTTTGACCTTGTAATATTTACGGAACACTATTTTTCAAGTACACATGGAACACTTAACAAGATAGGCCATTTTTTGAGAAATAAAATAAATTTCAATTTTAAAAATATTCTAATTACGCAATGCACTCTTATCTAATTGGAATTAAGTTCAAAATCAATAAAAACTGTTTGAAAAAGCCACCAAATATTTGGAAGCCTAATATGAAAAAAAAACCCATAAGACAAAAAGGAAACAAAATCTATGCATCCATGTCCTAGCAACACACAATTAGAAATTAACTTTTTAAAATATTAAATACTTAGAGATAAATTTAACAAAATAATTTAAAAACCTATACAGTAAAAACCACAATATGTTCTAAGAGAAATCAAAGATCTAAATGAATGGAGAAGCATACAATCCCTTAATGCTCAATATGGTTAAGATGTTAGTTATTCCTAAATTTATATGAAGATTTGATGCATCTGAGTCAAAATAGAAATTGAAAAGCTAATGCTAAAATTTATAGGGAAGGGCAAATAATCCATAATGGCCAAAGAACTTACAAAAAAGAAAGAAAGAAAAGAAGGAAAGGAAGAAAAGGAGGGATAAATTTGGAGGACTTCTACTAACTGATTTTGAGAATTGTGATACAGCTATAGGAATCATGACGGTGACATAGTGTCAGCATAAAGATGCATATACAGATCAACGGGACAGAGTAGGGAGTGCTAAAATAGACCTAAATGGGTCAAATGAGTTTCAGCAGAAAGGCCAGGGCAGTTCAGTGGGAGAGGGATCATCTTTCCAGTGGTGTACTGAAACTGGCTCATACCAGCTTGCGAGAACTGTGCAAATCTTCCTAACTCCAACACTGGTGATGTCCTGTTAGATTGACTGCCACTAGTGTGAATAATTAGACAACAAATTGATGAACACCATAAAATGGGGCTTCTCCCCACCCACAGCCAGTTGTTAAACAATTATTTATCAGCATTCTACTAGAGGTGTTCAAAATCTTGATGGTAGTGATAATCTTACTGGTACATCCATATGATTCATCAAAATGCAGGCTTCAAATATGTGCAGTTTATTGTATATCAATTATAATTGATCGATTTTTTTTTTAAATTAGAAACTTCCAGAAAGAAAGAGTTAGTCACATAAAATTAATTTGATGTGAGTTTTGTTTTATTACCAACACCACTGAATGAAAAAAAAAAGATATAGTATTTTCAAAGTGTTGAAGAATAAAGATTGCTGTCTTTGTATTTTATATACAAACTATAAGGAAAAATTATGTGTGATAAAAATAGCTTTAGATCTTACATGTGCTTAGAAATTTGGCTACATACAAAACCCATCAAAAGGCTCTTAGGGGAAAAAAAAAGAAAAACCATTAGGGGCAATGATCTAAAAGATACTTCAAGAAATGTATAAACTGAAAGTGATCAAATTAAACTTAAAACTACTTAATATCTATAACATAGTTAAGAATATAGTCATAATAAACTACAATTAAAGTTTCAGTATTAACATCACAGATGTTGGGGGTAGACCAAGAAATGTGGCCAGGTGTGGTGGTACACGCCTGGAATCCCATTGGTTTGGGAGACTGAGGCAGGAGGACACATGGTGAATACAAAACCAGCCTCAGCTACTTAGCAAGGACCTAAGCAACTTAGAGAGACGCTCTCTCTAAATAAAATATAAAAAGGGCTGGGGATATGGCTCAGTGGTTAAGCTTTCTGGGTTCAATCCCCAATACAAAAAAAAAAAAAAAAAAGAAAAAAGTATAAACATGCTAACATCTTGTCCTTGTTAAGGAAAACATTATATGGACATATATATTTTTTTTAAAGTAAGAATTAAACAGAAGTAGTGAGATAAACTGGAATAAGAAGATACAAAGTCCTATTAAAAGACAAACTGGAAAAAAAAGACAAGTATTGACAGATTAAAATTAAAATGAGGCACATAAGCAGAAAGCCACCTTAAAGTTAAAAATTAAAGGTGAAAAAGAAATATGGTTAAATACTTAGAAAAAAGTTAATGTAGTTTACTGAGAAGATATACAATTTTAAACACATATATACTAAATAAAATATTTTCAAAACATATAAAGTAAAAGAATTGATAGAATGCTGGAAGACACTGACAAGTCTACTAGTTCATGGGAAGCTTCTGACACATTCCTTTCAAGTACCCAGAAGCCAATTTTAGGTATAATGTGGGTTTGTGTGTACACAGACATAGATCTATGAGAAAGAGTTTGCATCCAAACATAGGAAAACTTACATTTGCCACACACACTAGAACATTTATGAAAATTTATCATGTACTATGCCATAGAGAAAGTCTCCACAGATGTCAAGAAATAGATCATCATTGGCATGCTGGTATGCATCGTGAAAAAACAAGGGAAGGTACAGTAGAGAATATTTTCCAAACTCATTCAGTCAGAGCCCTGCCTTTCTCCACCTGCTTTTGTTTCTTCCTTCACAGAACAGGTGTCAACCTACCCAGCTTTCCCATCTAAATAATTTATAGTTGGCCTTACAAGTATTCATCCTGGCTTCTTGTGAGGTTTATTTCATAACTTGCTGACGTTTACCCTACAGGCCTTGGAAGCTTGCAAAGATGCAGGCTTGGTGAAATCCCTTGGCGTCTCCAATTTTAACCGCAGGCAGCTGGAACTCATCCTGAACAAACCAGGACTCAAATACAAGCCAGTCACCAACCAGGTACAGCCTACCAGCTTCCCCTGGGGTGGAGGGGGGACCCGGATTTAAGTAACAAGAAGCTTGGACTGTGCGTCACGAAGTCTTGTTGCTCCAAGGAATTTCATCAGAGGATCCTGGGCAAATCTTAATTTCTCTCAACTTCTGTCTTTAGGAAAAAAAGATTTGTAAATTCAAATCTAGGCAAAAGTAAGCAAAAAGGTTTTTGAAGCAGAAAAGGAATGAGGTGGAAATAAATCAGACTTGCCAGATATTGAACAACATGAGTATTTAAAACAAGAGTTCAGTGGGGCAAAGTAATATGGGACAAAATTATGGAGATGATGAATGTTTAGAAACAGGCCAAAGTATAATCAAAACTTAATGTAGGGGCTGGGGATGTGGCTCAAGCGGTAGTGCGCTCACCTGGCATGCGCCCCGTGGCCCTGGGTTCTAGCCTCAGCACCACATACAAATAAAATAAAGATGCTGTGTCCACTGAAAACTAAACAATAAATATTAAAAAATCCTCTCTCTCTCTCTCTAAACAAACAAACAACAACAAAAATAACTTAATGTAGCCAGGCACAGTGGTGCCTGCCTGTAATCCCCGCAGCTCGGGAGACTGAGGCAGGAGGATCACGAGTTCAAAACCAGCCTCAGCAAAAGTGAGGTGCTAAATAACTCAGTGAGACCCTGACTCTAAATAAAATACAAAATAGGGCTGGGGAGGTGGATCAGTGGTGGAGTGCCCCTGAGTTCAATCCTCAGTACATCCTCCCTCCCCTCAGCCAAAATGAATAAGTAAATAAGTACTTAATGTAAAATAAAGTAGCACAAACTAACGGTAGAGGGATGAAGTCTTCAGCTGATGGTATGAGAAAAACATGTCTAGATATGAGGAAATAAACAAGCACTTTACCTCCTACTGCACTCCAAAATTAATATCCTTTTGATCAGAGTTGTTTTAGTCAGCTTTTTTGCTGCTGTGACTATAGGACAACTGTAGAGAAGGAAGAGTTTATTGGGGGCTCACGGTTTCAGAGGTCTCAGTCCACACACAGCCAGCTCCGTTCCCTGGGGCTGGAGGTGAGGCAGAAGAGTGTGACGGAGGGAAGCAGCTCACATGGTGATCAGGAAGCAGAGAGAGACTCCACTCTCCAGATACAAATAAATTCCCCATGACCACGTGCCGGGGTCCTGCCCCAGTGGGGTCCAGGGAGTCCTGAAGGATGAGTGGTGTCGGTGAAAAGATGAGACAGGAGTCATTCCGTTTGAGCAATCTCCAGAGAGAGAGCTAAAGCAGCTTTCTCTGGGTCCCCTTTTTATTACAATTTTTCTCATCATTATAGATTCACAATACGTCATTAATTATATAATTTAAAACTTTGCCAAGACATGACATTTCCTTAACCATGATTGAGGGCACACCAATCTACATCCTTCCAGGATATGACCCCCAGCCATACAATCATCAAAAGTACAGAATCATCAATAAAACATGTCACCAATTTACATCCTTCAGATTTTCCCAAGATTTACTATTTTTCCCAAGATATGTTATTTTCTTATTAACTAATGCCAAACTACATAACCAGACTCTAAGTCTCCTAACTAATCATTAACTTAAAGTACACTGGTACTTTATTTCTAATCTAAAATTCCCATCTAAAAAAGTCCCTTTAAATCTTATATCCTAAAGTTTATGAATCATCCTTAAAGCATATCAGAAACCTATACAACTAAAGACTTAAGAATTTCTAAATTTTAGAATCTAAATAAAATAATATTTCCAACATTATTCTAAAACTGTGTCTTATAAAGCTATTTTAATTAATTCCTAAATTTATTCTCATAAAACTGGTTGAGCTGCTTTCTCAAAGAGTTTCTTTGTTTCTCAGTCAAGGTACACTAGTTCTCAAAGAGTTTGTTTCTCAGTCAAGGTGCACTAGTTCTCATGTCCTTTCAGAGGATGATTGTTGTCCGTTATTAGGTTTGTCCACAATGTACTAAGATAGAAGAATAGCCTTTTATTTTGTCCTTGATATGCTGAGGGATGGTAGAAAGGCCTCCAAGGCATGAACTACCTGTTCTGTTCTAGCCACCTGAAATTTAATTTGTTTGGCATTTAACATACTCATGCCTCCTGTGAGAAACATAAGCAAGAAAATGCAAAGTCCCAATTACATAAAAAAAGGGTCTCATGGTTTCGGTTACCCACCAACCAGCGTGGCTTTGCCAGCATTCATCCTCACTGTGACCCTGTCAAGACAGTGGGAGAGCGGCTTTGCCAACACTTTTTCTCACTGTGACCCTGTCAAGACAGTGAGTGGGGGATTGCCTTCACCAACCACATCCCCAGTGACTCACCTCCTCTAGCCACACCCCACCTGCCTTCAGATACCACCCAATTAATCCCATCAGGTGACTAGTTCACTGATTGGGTTAAGGATCTTGTAGCCCATCTTGCATTGTGTCACAAGTGAGTTTTGCAAACCATAACAGTTTTTTTCAAAGTGGAAATCATTTACAAATACAACAAAAGAATTTTAGTTTTCTGGAGCTATTGATACAAAGAGAAGCCATGGAAAAAATCATAAAGAAAACTGATATATTAAAGAGTATAAAAATACTAAACTCTCAAAACACTAGAAACAGAGAGCAAGCAAAAGTAATTATGTTTTTAAATATATAGGGTTCATATCCTTATGAATTCAAAAGCTAGCGTAAATAATCTTCAAGGAGAAACATTAAGGCTCAACAGAAACAATGACAGAAATGAACAGAAATCCACAGAAGACTCATTAGAAAATGGATAAACATGACAAATGTTCAACTCACTGGTAATTAGAGAAACTTTACGTTTAATGATTTTGGACTGTGTCAAATTAGTAAAGCTATTGTGTTCTGTATTATTATAACACTCCCGTAAAGAAAGTGATAAAGTACTGGCAAGTGCCAATTGGTTCAGCCTTAATAGAAAGTGATTTGACCACACGTATCTAGAGCCCTAAAAAAAAAAAAAATGTTAGTTATGAAAAAAAAAACAAAACTGGCAACAACATAATATGAAAAACTAGGGGAATGATTAATCATGAGATGTCCATACTATATGAAACCTTAACAAACTATATTCTGGAATGATTTTGGGGGGGAAAGAGAAATGAACATAAGATTTAGGGAAAAGACCAGGATACAAAATGCAATATACAGGATGGAGGTGATTGTATTGTTAAAAGGGATTTCACTGAAGAACGGTTTCTTAAAACTATGTAGAAGTGCATTAAACTACAAGGCCTTAATCCTGCGCCCTGATCTTCTATGCCATCACTTAGGTCGAGTGCCACCCCTACTTCACTCAGCCAAAACTCTTGAAATTCTGTCGACAACATGACATTGTCGTTGTTGCCTACAGCCCTTTGGGGACCTCTAGGAATCCACTCTGGTGAGTAAGGCTGCACGTCTCTTCAGGAATTGTTACATGGGGTGGGGTGGGGGTGAAGGTGGTGGGAGCTCCTTCCCTGGGAGACTGGCTGAGTGATCTTGAGAAAGGAACAACCTTTTCAAGTGTTTTCCATACAAACAAATTAGAGCTGATACTACCTTCCTCGCTGAGACAAGTGTTGATCACATTCAATCTACGAAATTATCTCTCGGTGCTTAACAAGTAGGAAATGCTCAATGAATCTTAGTTTAATTATTATTTGACAAAGAGTTTCTAGGGCCATGTTCCTAAATTTTTGAATTTTTGGACTTCTGGATTCAGTGGCAGCATTTCTCTTGGAGGTGTAGGATTTTTTTCTACTCAGATTCCAAGAACTGTGCCTCTGTTTCTTCTGCTCCTGTTTTCTTGCTTTCCCTTCTATGTCTACTACTAATCCTGCGAAGACTTATTGAGAAAATATTAATTCATCCTCAAAACATCAACTCCATACACTTGCCTCTCTTGGCCTCCTTGTGTTAACTGCCATTCTTCCTTCAATGAGTTCTTCATGCTCAGAGGCATTGTTACAGGTGACCTCAAGTGTCCCCATAAGTGACCAGGTGAATGGGGAGGCAGGAGAGGGTGACTGATGAACTCTTAGTTCTCATCTTCCCAACCTAATAGGCATGTGTTACTTCTTTTTTAAGGGTGAATGTATCTTCTCCACCTTTGTTAAATGATGTACTTCTAAACTCACTGGGGAAAAAGTATCGCAAGACAGCAGCTCAAGTTGCTTTGCGTTTCAACATCCAACGAGGGGTGGTGGTCATTCCTAAAAGTTTTAAGCCTGAAAGGATCAAAGAAAACTTTCAGGTAAGGAAATTATTTTTTGAAGTGTGGAAAGATGGCTCTGTTTGTTGCTTTGCTTTCAGAGAATGTTCTTGAAAATTGTAATTACTAACACCCAATAACTCCCCCATAACCTCAATTTCAAATATCCCCTTCCCCTGGGTCATCAATTATTCCTCTCTATTATATAACTCCCACCAACAAAGAAACAAGCTGTAACCTCCAATCTTAAAAAAACAAAATCCTATGTTTGTATAAATATGTCAAAATAGACTACTGTCATGTATAACTAAAAAGAATGAATTTTTAAAAAAAATTTAATGTAGACTCACTTTTTTTCCTCTAGAAGTTTGACTTCTCTCTTTCCACTTACAGCAAACCCCCTGAGAGAGAAGTCTGTTCTAGTTGCCCTGAATTTGCTTCGCTTTGCATCTCTTAGACCCATTCAAACCAAGACTTTATCCAAACCGTCCGAGGGGAACAGAGCTGATCAAGGTGCAGGGATCTTCTCATGGCTAGTCCTCATAATTAGCTCCCAGTCCTTGTCCTACCAGACCTTTCCACCAGATTTAATACAGTTGCCACCTCTCCTTCTTGGAACATTTCCTGTTATGGAAAACTATAAGAGATGCAGGTGCTGAGGAGACCATCAGGAGTTTGGTTTTCTAATGTGAAATCTCCATTCACTTAAGACGGCAGGAAAAGAAGAAAGTACCATTGAAAAATCAGTCCACATTAAACAAGGGAAATCAGTGCCTAGAAGTAATGCAGAGAGGAAAAATTTGGAAGTTTATCTTAAAATTGAAACCAAAGTTTATGAAAGCAAGTATGCTTATTTTATTCTCAACAAAATTTAGCTTCCAATTGCATATGTGCACTGACTCCTAGAAGAAACAAAGTGAATCGAGTGTTGATGTCTCAAAATATGCTTTGAAATTATGTGAAAACACAGGATGATGTCCCATATTTCTCAAAGGCTTTTGCAGAAAGATTATAAAGAGAGGGCTTTATCTGAAAAGGATTCTTAATCCTTGGGATTTTTTTTTCTCCCAGTCTTATTCTTTTGGTATATCTCCCAAAGTAGATTTGAAACTGTGCCAGATTCTTATTTTTAAAAATTGTGGCTATAATTAGAATAAATCTCTGAAGTCACTCCCATTGAGCTCATGAAATCCTGTGTTGTTATAAGACTTTATTCACCTTGTAGTTAGAATTCCTGGCTTTTCACAGGAATGGAAAGCTGACCTACCAGCGAGGCACAAAGGAAGTTTGAATAGGATTCATTTTTTAAGTGATTAGCTTATTCATGATGTTTTATATTATGAAGTTTTTATTCCTTTTTCTATCTCATAAACTCCAATACTTCAGTGATGAATAATCAAATAAAAACATTCCTTGAAAGAAAAACACTTGGAAATAATCCATGGTGGAATGATTTAAATAAATCATGTTAGGTGTGTACTATGAAAAGTGATTAAATTAATAACATCAGCCTATGCATTTTTGATTAAAAAAGACCATTAGTATCACTAAGACACTGCATAAACACAGAAAAGTTTAGGATAATAAAGATATTCTGTGTTAACTACCATTTTCTTCCTAATGTGCTTAATATCTGTGAGGAATAGAGTATGCAGGAGGAGAAATAAGACAGGGTGTTGAGTGACGAGAGGAATTTTCCCTTTTTACTCCATATCTATTAATTTAGTTGTGTATAGACCAAAAAAGCATAAGTATTTCTGTAATTTTAAAATTTATAAATCATTAAGTATGTTAAAATAGAAGTTAAAGGGTAGAAAAATAAGCAATAAAGAGAAGAAAATTATAAACAGATTAACTGTTAAAAATAAGTGAAAATAGAATATAAATATGCTAATGAAGGACAATTACAAAACCAGAGTGCAAAAAGAAATGTATAAAACTAAGAAAAAACAATAAGAATGAAAAAGTAAAAAAGACATTAACAATGACGAGAGAAAGTGTTTCACAGATAAAACAAAGCACGTCAAAAGTTTAAAAACGGGCAATTTTAGAGACAAGAAAAAATATTTCTTTTAAATGAAAAGTGTAAGAAGGCAGTAGTCCATAATCAAAAATTCAGCATCATATATGGAAATAAAAAGGGTTCTTGGCATTTGGAATTTCAGATTGCCTGAACATGTGTTGTTTCAGAGCACTTGCAGTTTCTGTAAGATGTCCTCAGCACGACTGTCTTAAAGACCAAGAGCAGAGAGTCCAGCTCCACATGATGGGTGGCCCCCAACACTAACCCAACTCGGACAACCCCAAGATGCTGGTCCACCTCTGAAGGGACCCCACTGCTGGCTCTGCTCCCTGATCTAATCTTGACCCATGACTACCTTCAAGAATATTCTTTTGAAAAAAAAAAAGTTCTTTTGTTTTCCTGATTTCAGATCTTTGACTTTTCTCTCACTGAAGAAGAAATGAAGAGCATTGAAGCCTTGAATACAAATATCCGCTTCGTGGAATTGCTCATGTAAGTTCTGGGGGATGGCTGGTCTGGCACTGCCCCTTAGTATTGGATTGGCAAGTATCAAGGGACAAGGCTCCTAGGAACCCTGACGTTGGTTCATAGAGAGCACCGGGGTAAAGAATGGGCAGCATGTTCTGAATACTAAACACACCTGGGTGAAATACTCCCCTGGAGGAACTTCCTAGAACATCTTATGACATCCTGTGGCAGGTGAAGGCATGGCGGACTCAGCACCTCTAGGGAAATTAATTCATAATGTACATAGGTCAAAACAATAGCAGCACAAACATGGAAATAACATTTATTTCTTCCTAAAAATCAAAGCAATGTCCAAATTAGAGAAAATTTATTTAAAATTTTTTCTTTCTGGCAGAGAAGTATAATGATGTAGGAGAAAGAGCACAAGGTTGGGACCAGGAACATAGTTTCATACAAATACTTTCTTGCTAATAAGACTTAGAAGTTATATTCCTTCAAGGTATTGCCAAGTTCAACCAATTAACTAAAGTGGCCCTTTATTTTCTAAACATTGCAGGTCTTTTAAAATAAAAATAATATAATTTATACACATACATATGCAAATATATATATTTGTATTCTCCCCACACACTTTTCTTCTTAATCACTCTCCATTAATCTTTCCAGTTCTTCAAGTCATTTTAATTGCCGTCATCTTTTGCAATCTTCTCTTACAGTAGACTTTTCAAAAACGCTCATTAAGTTGATCCTCATAGTTTGGACACTTAATGATCTCACTGCTTTTAATGAGACAGAAAGTGCTCTGACTGGGTTAATATTGAGTTTATGAATTATTGTCACAGAATAATTTCCTAATGCGAGTTTTCAAGGAGGGGAATTGGTGGACATCCAAAGTTCCACCCAGCCTCAACCAAAAAAGAAACAAACATAAAACTACCAATTATAGGATACTCAGTGACTCTAGAAGAGAAATGATTTCTATTGAATAAATATCATTAAGAAGAAATGGTAACATGTAATCAACCCACCAATCTACTGATTTTTTTAACAGGCAGGTGGTGACATTATTTAACATTTGATACATTGAATATTAGTTCTAACAATATTGAGGGCAAAATAACTCATCCAACTGGAGAAATAAATAAGCTAAAACAAAGACTAGCCTCCATTAATCAAAAAAGGTATTATTTAAGAGTGCTGGGCCATGCATCTTTTCTGGTTTTCATTCAGTTGATCATTGACATTTGAGAGCCTTTTTAGAAAATACCTTTTAGTGTTCCTGGTACTTGCAGAGAACTAGATCTTGGCTGTTCAATGACAAGGACACACACATACTCCACATTTCTATAGACTCTTTCACTGTTGTTATTTAAGAGATAAGAGCATCACCATCAGCACAAAATAATACTTCACATGCAAAAGTGGTGTTTTAATAAGCTTTCTTGCTGCTGTGACTTAGACACAACCAGAACAATTGTAGAGGAGGAAAAGTTTATTCAAGGGCTGATAGTTTCAGAGGTCTCAGTCCATATACAGCCAGCTCCATCATGGAGGAAGAGTATGGCAGAGGGAAGCAGCTCACCTGGTGATCAAGAAGCAGAGAGACTTTACTATCCAGATGCAAATATATCCCCCAAAGCCATGTCCCAGTTCCCACCTCCTCCAGCCACACCCTACCACTTCAGATACCACTCAGTTAATCCCTGTCAGGGGATTAATTCACTGACAGGGTAAAGACTCTCACAACCCCATCAGTTCTCCTCTGAACTTTCTTGCATTGTCTCACACATGAGCTTTTGGGGGACAGCACATCTAAACCCTAGCACATGGGCAGGTAATGATAATACTTCACATGCCAACTCAGCGCTGTGCTTTGGTTCCTGGCGGAAGGTCAATGTGGTGGCAGCCAGTCCTTCCACACCCTGTCCTTCTCCCCTGCCTCCTACTCTCACATCCAGGGTGCTGTCCAGAGCCCCCAGTAAAGGTGCTGGCCAGAGGGGAACTGGGGGAAGAGAAACAGGCCAGTGCAGGAGGTGGGGGAGGTCATGGGATTCTCGCAGCTGAGTGAACCGTTTTCCTCTGATAAAACTGTTTTGGCAGGTGGTGTGATCACCCTGAGTACCCCTTTCATGACGAATACTGACTTCAGAGAGGACTCCCCGGATTCCCCTCTGTCTTGGGTGTCGGCGCCTTGGCTGGTGTTTCCTGGATATGGAAATAAAAGGGGTTTCACTGTCCTCCGATAGATGACGTAATGATGGAAACGTTCCACACTTATCTTTTGTGACCTTTACTTAGCTATGAAGAAAAAGTGTTTAAATCTGAAATAACTCAGTAATTATCTAGTAGCATATTTTTTAGATCAGTGTCTTCTGGGTTCCAGACAGAAAAACTTTAGACTTTAGAAAATATTTGAAAGGCAACATATAAAGACAAATAACACATGGATATGGGCATTATCAAAAGTCGTCTTGGGTTCTTAGACCTTTAACAGGGCGGCAAAGAGGGTGGGGAGCTGGCATGGGTCAGGGTGCTGGCAGTGGCCTGATGGTTTGGCACTGATTGCAATACAGGCACAGCTTAGAGAAGACCACACAAGCATTATTTTTATTGTTATTTTGTTTGTTTTTGTGGTGCTGGGGATTGAACTCAGGGCCTCTGTGCTAGATAAGTGCTCTGTCCCTGAGATACGTTCCCAGTCCTTCCCTCATATATTATTAACAAACAAGTGATTTCTTGCATCTTGAGTAGATAAGGAAGAAATGTAGAAAAGTCTTAAAATTGAGCTTATTAAACAGTTGTAAGCAAAGTCTTTCATGTTACTGCTCGTTTCTATGCAGTGTGTGCCTGTTTAGCTTTTAGCTAGTTTGAAGGATGGATAGTTACTGGTTCACTGATGCATCTTTACAGGACCCCAGCACCCCGGTAATCCAGCTGTATCTTACCATTACTCTTGCCCTAGTTCATCATGCACCCTCCATTGTGTGAAGTGGCTTGAAACAACCAACATACACCAATAAAGCCTGTACCAGAAAATAGTCAAAAGAAAGATATTTTAAGAGAAGGAATTTTTAAAGGAGGCTTTCAAAAACATTGGTAGATGAGACTTTATAAAATTATTATTCTTAAGACCTGAAGAGTATTATTGGGATAATATGAATTTTGAAACAGTAGCAAGTTCAAAAGAACACTAATAATTGTACTGTGTGTAAATTTTTAACAAGTGAATAAGATTATGAGAACTCAGCTATAAAGATACACCTATTTTCAATTCAACTAGAGAAATACATTTTATTCATTCATATTAGGTCACTTCCAGGGGTTTTTTAGAGAGCTTTTCAAAACTTGTTGTTCCAAAATCAGTTGATTATAAATAAAGTTCAATGATCTGAAGAGACATGTTTCTGAGAAATTATCCCTTAAAAAATTGATCTATTCACATTGTTTCCAATGATTCCAATGTTAACATTTATCGTGCTTTCTCTAGAAAATGTTTTGTTCACAAGAAATAAAGTGTGATGATTTGTTCCACCAAATTAATCTCTGTTCTGTTTCTCAGGAAGGAGAAGGGAACGAGTACATTACAAAGCTTTTGGTTGTGTTCCTACTGTGCATTTAGTACTGGGAAGAGAGGAGAGGTGGGGGTACTATGATGAAAGAAGAGAAAGCTCAAGTCCTGATCCCTGTTGTCAGAACCCTTCAAAGTCCTTCAAGGGGGCTGGTGTGGGGGGGTGGAAATAGAGACAACACCTCTTGTGTCATTTTTGAAAGATAAGCATTGGGAAAGAGTCCCAGCATTTTTCACGGAAAAAAAATATTTCAAAAAAATTGGAGGTGGGAAAGTCTTCTCTTAGTCATAGCTGAGATGGAGGGAAACGAGTAGGAGATAGAAAAAGGAGAATTCAGGAAAGAAGACCACCCTGACCTGAACTTCTGCCTGTCGGCTCTCCCCCACTCTCACCCCATTCCAGCTGTTGGTCTGTTACGTGATGAATTGTATTCCCACAAATTTAGATGTTGGAGTTCCAGCCTCCAGTACCTCAGACTGTGATCCTATTTGAAAATAGGGTCAGGTTACAGAAGCATGAGCCCTACACCACACGAGGGATGTCCTCATCAAAGAGGGAAAACTTGGACCCAGACGACACCCAGGGAAACGTTCTGTGAGCATGAAGGCAGAGGTTGTGGTGGCGTTTCTTCAAGTCAAGGAACAACAAACATTGCCAGAAGCCACCAGAAGTTGGCAAGAGGCACAGGACAGATTCTCCCTCAGTAGGAAACAACCTGCTGCTCCTTTGATCTTGAGTTCTAGCTTCAGAACTGTGAAACCCAATAGATTTCTGTTGTCTAAGACACTGGCTGGTGCTACTCTGTGATAGCTGCCTTACAAACTAATACATCAACCTTTAGTAAGCATTTCCATTCTTCCCCCGACATCCACAGTGAGCATGGCCTTAATCAGTCAATACTTTGCAGAGGCCAGATAGCAATAACCCAGAATGATCTTCTCCTCAACTTCTGCCACCCCAAAGAGATGGGGCTTTGCTTTCTGTAAATATATTTCTGAGTATTTGTGCTTTGTTATTTACTAATTATTTGAGATTGTAAGTCTTAGGGTGGCTTGTATTATCCTGGGCAGGAAGAAGGACTCCTTAATGAGACACTGGTCGTCATCCCCCTAATAAAGGTGGGCATGTTTTGTGGCTACAGTCATGAAGACTGACAAAAGTTGAGCATACTTATATACCTAAGACTTTGTCCCTCTGTGAAACTATCTTAAAACTTCAGGTTTCCACTGTTTAGACCAATTTCTGACATCACACACCAGTAACTAAATCTAGATATCTTGTGGGGCCCTGGTTATTGAATGTGAGCCTTCCTTGTATCTAAATTGTAACCTTAATATTTCTGCCTCTAGATACCAAATCCCCAAGTTCTAACTTTAACTTCTTCCACCCAATTCTCTGCCCACATTCATGAGAAACAGGCTAAGTGGGTCATGCCCAGCTAATAGGCTACTGAAGGAGAGGGTTCTTAGCAGACAAAATAAAAATGCCTACAAAAGGGACTTTCCGAGCAATGGAGTACCAAGTTTTAGCTTCCTGTTTCCCTCACTTCAGATTCCCACAAAGGAGATCTCCCTCAGCACCAAAAAGTCAGTGAGGTTGACTATCAATCAGAGTACATAAATGATTGCAATTGTCAAAGTATAAATTTCAAAAAATTAAAAATAGCATTATCATATAAATACAAAGTGAATGCATATCACAACGTAGTCGCCTCACTAAAGATAGAATTAGTGAGACGGTGTGAAGACTACCAAGAGAATGGAAGACAGTGAAACATTCAGAGCAGCTGAAAGACAGTTTGCTGGAATGAGATGGTTTGTTTAGTTCCCAAACTGGGTAGTATTATAAAGGGAACTAAAACTATGTACCATTGAGTTTATTTTCCTACCCAATGTAATAATTTACACCCCTCTCATAATTCTTATGGCACTATTATTTCCAAGAATGATTTTCATCACTACCAACCACCCTTACCAAATTTTAAAATACCCTAGTTAATGATTAAATCATCAGATCCAGAATGTTCAAACCCTGCACAATCCAAAGAAAGGCCTAGCCCTTGATCACTCTTGGAAGATGACCCCTAAGCCCTTGGAATATCATTCCTGAGAAGAATGTAATTTTGTTATTGGAACCTTGGGCCACATATGACATTTTATGCTACTGATATGACTTATGGTGGTGGTGGGGGGGACCTTCAGCCACAATGGTATTAGTCTGACTTTTACAGGAACTGGAGACTGAATGACTAAGGGCAGCCATACAAATACTCCATGCCTACTAAAAACGCTGGACCTCAAAGCTCAGATGAGTTTCCCTGGTTGGCAGTACTACTCAGAAGTTGTCATTCATCATTTCTGGGAGAACTAAAAACTACCTTTACAACTCTATTGGAAGTTTGTGCCTGGTCTCCCTTCTGGACTCATCCCTAGGCTCCTTTTTCCTTGGTTAATTTTAATCTGTGTCTTTCACAACAACAAATCATAACCATCAGTTAAGTGCTTTCCTGAATTCTCTGAGTCCTTCTAATCAATCATTGAAATTGAAGGTGGTGACAGCAGCCTGAGAGGTGAACTGTGGGTGGCAGCAGCGGCCATTGGGGGCTGAGGTTCATAATAAAGGTACTAAGAAAGAATGTAAGATAGGAAAATAATGAAATATTTTTACTGTGAACCCTCAGCGTGGTCAGTGCAGACAGAAGGCAGTGCAGAACGCAGAGGCTTTGCTTGTGGGTCACCAGACCGAGCTCTGAACACAGCACAAGGTAACCCCAGCACCCCCCACCTCAACAAACATTCTATGCAGAAAACAGACAGAATCCATCTTGGAAAACCTTACTCGACATCTATTGGTGGGCATGGCTACCAGCGCAGTTCTGCAGCTGATTGGAGAGATTTTGGAACTATAGAAGAGCAATATAAATATATAGGGAAAAAACATTCACACAACAGTCATACAGAGCTGGAAAGAAACATGAGCAGTATGAAAAGACAAGGAAAGAAAGGACCACAAATGATGCAGGACAATTCAACATTAGAAGAGGTAACATATCAGCAGAAGGAATGTCAGATAAAGATTTCAGGATATACATGGTTCAGATGATCTGGAGTCTCAAGGAAGACTTTAGACAGCAAATACAGACAATGAAGGATCACTTTGACAACTAATTACATAAACAAATCCAAGAAGCAAAAGATCAACTCTACAGGGAGGTAGAGATTATACAAAAACAAACAAACAAACAAACAAACAAACAAACAGAAGTCCTGGAAATAAAGGAAATAATAAACCAAATTAAAAACTCAAATGAGAGTATCACCAGCAGAGTAGAACTCTTAGAAGATGGAACATCAGACAACAAAGACAAAGTATATCATCTCGAAAAGAATGTATACAGCACAGTGACACTGATAAGTAACCACAAGCAGAACATCCAAGAAATATGGGATAGCATAAAGAGACCAAATTTAAGAGTTATTGGGCTACAGGAAGGTATAGAGGTCCAAACCAAAGGAATGAGCAATCTGTTCAATGAAATAATAATAGAAAACTTCCCAGACATGAAGAATGAAACAGAAATCCAAATCCTAGAAGCCTACAGGATGCTGAATGTGCAAAATCACAAGAGATCCACACCAAGACACATTATAATGAAGATGCTCAACATAAAGAAAAAGGAAAGAATTTTAAAAGCCACAAGAGAAAGAAAACAGACTACATTTAGGGGTAAATCAATTAGGTTAACGGCTGATCTTTCAACACAGACTCTAAAAGCTAGAAGATCCTGGAACAACATATTTCAAATGCTGAAAGATAATGGGTTCCAGTCAAGAATCTTGTATCCAGAAAAATTAAGCTTCAGGTTTTAAGATGAAATAAAAACATTCCATGATAAACAAAAGTTAAAAGAATTTGCAGCTAGTAAACCAGCTCTTCAAAATATCCTTGGCAAAACATTACATGAAGAGGAAATGAAAAATAACAATGAAAACCAACAGTGGGAGGGCTGGGGATGTGGCTCAAGCGGTAGCGCGCTTGCCTGGCATGCGTGCGGCCCGGGTTTGATCCTCAGCACCACATACAAACAAAGATGTTGTGTCCACCGAAAACTAAAAAATAAATATTAAAACACACACACTCTCTCTCTCTCTCTCTCTCTCTCTCTCTCTCTCTCTCTCTTCTCTCTCTTTAAAAAAAAAAGAAAGAAAACCAACAGTGGGAGGTAGCACAGTAAAGAAAAACTAATCAAAGAGGAAAAACAAATCAAGTTAAATAACAAAAATAAACAAATATAAGAGCAAATACAAACCATATCTCAATAGTAACCCTAAATGTTAATGGCTTAAACTCATCAATCAAAAGATATAGGCAAGTAGACTGGATTTAAAAAAAGATCCAACTTCTGTAGACAATATGCTGCCTACAGGAGACTCATCTGATAGGAAAAGACATACATAGACTGAAGGTGAAAGGTTGGGAAAAATCATACCACTCACATGGACCTCGGAAGCAAGCAAAGGTGTCCATACTCATATCAAATAAAAGAGACTTCAAACCAAAGTTAATCAAAAGGTATAAAAAAGGACACTACATACTGCTCAAGGGAACCATACACCAACAAGACTTAACAATCATTAATATATATGCCCCAAACAATGGTGCAGCTACGTTCATCAAACAAACCCTTCTCAAGTTCAAGAGTCAAATAGACCACAACACAATAATTTTGGGTGATTTTAACACACCTCTCACACCACTGGACAGATCTTCCAAACAAAAGTTGAATAAAGAAACTATAGAACTCAATAACACAATTAATAACTTAGACTTAATTGACATATATAGAATATATCAACCAACATCAAGTGGATACACTTTTTTTTCTCAGCAGCACGTGGATCCTTCTCAAAAATAGACCATATATTATGTCACAGGGCAACTCTTAGCAAATACAAAGGAGTAGAGATACTACCATGCATTTTATCTGATCTTAATGGAATGAAATTGGAAATCAATGATAAAATAAGGAAGAAAAATTCCTACATCACATGGAGAATTTTGAGATGTTTCATTTACCACTAAGAATTTTTTAATTTCCTTCTTGATGTCTTCTGTAGCCCATTGTTCATTAAGTAACATATTGTTCATTGATACAACATATCAAAATCTCTGGGTCACTATGAAAGCACTAATAAGAGGAAAATTCATTGCATGGAGTTCATTCCTTAAAATAAGAAAAAGCCAACAGATAAATGACCTCACACTACATCTCAAAGCCCTAGAAAAAGAACAAATCAGCATTAAATGCAGTAGAAGGCAAGAAATAATTAAAATCAGAGCTGAAATCAACGAAATCAAAACAAAAGAAACAATTGAAAAAATTGACAAAACTAAAAGTTGGTTATTTGAAAAAATAAATAAGATTGACAGACCCTTAGCCATGCTAATGAAGAGAAGAAGAGAGAACCCAAATTACTAGCATATGGGATGAAAAACACAATATCACAACAGACACTACAGAAATACAGAAGATAGTTAGAAATTATTTTAAAACCTTATACTCTAATAAAATAGAAGATAGTGAAGGCATCAATAAATTCCTTAAGTCATATGATCTGCCCAGATTGAATCAGGAGGATATACACAACTTAAACAGACTAATATCAAGCAAGGAAATAGAAGAAACCATCAAAAGATTACTAACCAAGAAAAGCCCAGGACCAGATGGATATACAGTTTTACAAGACCTTTAAAGAAGAACTAATTCCAATACTCTACAATCTATTTCAGGAAATAGAAAAAGGGATTACTTCCAAATTCATTCTACGAGGCCAATATCACCCTGATTCCAAAACCAGACAAAGACACCTCAAAGAAAGAAAACTTCCAACCAATATCTTTAATGAATATAGATGCAAAAATCTTCAATAAAATTCTGGCAAATTGGGTACAAAAACATATCAAAAAGATCGTGCACTGATCAAGTGGGATTCATCCCTGGGATGCAAGGTTGGTTCAACATATGGAAGTCAATAAATGTAATTCATCACATCAATAGACTTAAAAATAAGAACCATATGAGCATCTCGATAGACGCAGTAAAAGCATTTGACAAAATACAGCATCCCTTTATGTTCAAAACACTAGAAAAACTAGGGATAACAGGAACTTACCTCAACATTGTAAAAGCTATCTACACTAAGCCTCAGGCCAGCATCATTCTAAACGGAGAAAAACTGAAGGCATTCCCTCTAAAATCTGGAACAAGACAGGGATGAGCTCTCTCACCACTTCTATTCAACATAGTTCTTGAAACACTGGCCAGAGCAATTAGACAGATGAAAGAAATTAAAGGAATAACTATAGGAAAGGAAGATCTTAAATTAGCACTATTTACTGATGATATGACTCTATACCTAGAAGACCCAAAAAAACTCTACCAAGAAACTTCTAGAACTAGTAAATGAATTCAGCAAAGTGGCAGGATATAAAATCAACACCCATAAATCAAAGGTATTTCTGTATATCAGTGACAAGTCCTCTAAAAAGGAAATGAGGAAAACTACCCCATTCACAATATCCTAAAAAATAAAATAAAATACTTGGGAATCAACCTAACAAAAGAGGTGAAAGATCTGTACAATGAAAACTATAGAACCCTAAAGAGATAAATAAAAGAAGACCTTAGAAGATGGAAAGATCTACCTTCCTCATGGATAGGCAGAATTAATATTATTAAAATGACTATACTACCAAAAGCACTATACAGGTTCAGTGCAATTCCAATCAAAATTCCAATGGCATTCCTCATAGAAATAGAAAAACCAATCATGAAATTCTTCTGGAAAAATAAGAGACTCAGAATAGCTAAAGCAATTCTAAGCAGGAAGAGTGAAACAGGTGGTATCGCTATACCAGACCTTAAACTATACTACAGAGCAATAGTAACAAAAATAGCATGGTACTGGCACCAAAACAGGTTAGTAGACCAATGGTACAGAATAGAGGACACAGAGACTAACCCACAAAACTACAATTATTTTATATTAGACAAAGTTGCCAAGAACATGCACTGGAGAAAGGATAGCATCTTCAACAAATGGTGCTGGGAAAACTGGAAATCCATATGCAACAAAATGAAATTGAATCCCTATCTCTTACCATGCACAAAAGTTAACTCAAAATGGATCAAGGGTCTAGGGATTAAACCAGAGACTCTGGCATCTAATAGAAGAAAAAATGGGCCCTAAACTCCATCACTTGGGGCTAGGCTCCAACTTCCTTAATAAGATGCCTATAGTACAAGAATTTAAACCAAGAATCAACAAATGGGATGGATTAAAACTAAAAAGTTTTTTCTCAGCAAAAGAAATAATATGTGAAGTGAATAGGGAGCCTACATCCTGGGAACAAATTTTTACCCCTCAAACATCAGATAGAGCTCTAATCTCTAGGGTATATAAAGAGCTGAACAAGATAAGCACCAAAAAAAACAAACAGTCCAATCAATAAATGGGCCAAGGACCTGAACAAACACTTCTCAGAAGAGGATATACAATCAATCAACAAATATACGAAAAAATGCTCACCATCTCTAGCAGTCAGAGAAATGCAAATCTAAACCACCCTAAGATACCATCTCACTCCAGTAAGAATGGCAGCCATGATGAAGACAAACAACAACAAGTGCTGGCAAGGATGCGGGAAAAATGTACACTCCTACATTGCTGGTGGAAATTGGTGCAGCCAATTTGGAAAGCAGTATGGAGATTCCTTGGAAAACTGGGAATGGAACCACCATTTGACCCAGCTATTCTTCTTCTCGATCTATACCCAAAGGACCTAAAAACAGCATATTATAGGGACAAAACCACATCAATGTTTATAGCAACACAATTCACAATAGCTAAATGGTGGAGCCAACCTAGATGTCCTTCAGTGGATGAACGGATTTAAAAAAATTGTAGCATTTAGACACAATGGAATATTACTCATCAATAAAAAAGAATAAGATCATGGCATTTGCAGAGAAATGGATGGCATTAGAGCAGGTTATGCTAAGTGAAGTTAGTCAATCCCCAAAAAACAAATGCCAAATGTCTTCTCTGGTATAAGGGGGGGTGACTCAAAATGGGGTTGGAAGGGAGAGCAAGGGAGGAAGATTACCACTAGATAGGGAATAGGGGTGGGAGGGAAAGGGAGGGAGAAGGGGAATAGCATGGATGGTGAAAGGAGACCCCTATCATTATACAGAATACATGTATGAAGATGTGAATTTGGTGTCAACATACCTTATATATAATCAGAGATATGATAAATTATTGTATAATGGTGTATTAAGAATTGTTAACAGAAAATCGAACAAAAGTACAGTTTCCCCTGGGAAACCAGATAACCCTTGAGGAACGCTGCTAGACGATGCCCATTGCAGATCTGAGGTTGATTCTGTAATGCTACCATTCCACTTTCAAATGTCAGGTGAACTTTCTAAACACATCTTAAGAGAAAATACAAAGCTTTATGCTTTCAATGAGTGGTGGTGGGGATACAACACCATCAAGGCCATGGTAGGCACTTATCTATTTTACAAATGTGAGATATCAAAGTATGTTTATTTATTAGTGCAGCTAAATATTTATCAATTTCATTCATCTTTTCAAAAAAGTAACTTGGGCTGGACATGTTAGTGCACGCCTATAAACCCAAACCCATTACCTTGGGAGGCTGAGGCAGGAAAATAACAAGTTCAAGGTCAACCTTAGCAACTTAGTAAGACCCTGTCTCAAAATAAAAAGTAAAAACCATTCAGAATGTAACTCAGTGGTAAAGTGACCTAGGGGTTCAATCCCCAATACAAACAAAAAACAAAATAAAAATCTCTTACTTTCATTGATGTTTTCTATTATTTTTCTAGTCTCTATTTTATTTATTTCTGTTCTGATCTTTATTTATTTATTTTTTTTTATTGGTCGTTCATAACATTACATAGTTCTTAATACATCATATTACACGGTTGATTCACGTGGATTATGAACTCCCGCTTTTACCCCGTATACAAATTGCTGTATCACATCAGTTTCCCTTCCATTGATTGACATATTGCCTTTCTAGTGTCTGATATATTCTGCTGTCTGTCCTATTCTCTACTATCCCCCCTCCCCTCCCCTCCCCTCCCCTCCCCTTTTCTCTCTCTACCCCTTCTACTGTAAATCATGTCTTCCATTTGTATTATCTTGTCTTGCCCCTCCTTTCCTCTTATATGACATTTTGTATAACCCTGAGGATCGCCTGTTCTGATCTTTATTTCCTTCCTTATACCATCTTTGGTATTAATTTGTTCTTTTTCTAGTTCCCAGAAGTGTAATGTTAGGTTACTTGGGATTGTTCTTCTTTTTAATATAGGCATTTAGTACCTAAACATAGTTGAAAGGCAAAATTTGGATGTGAAATATGTGAACAAATAAATATATGTATTCAATTTGGTATATATTTAATACAATTAAATAATTTAAAATTTTAAATGTTTTTAATTGAATAAAACTTGTAAATAGTTATAGGGTATGGTAGAAGTACATGATATCTTTTCAAACTGTGTATCCATTAACAAATTTCTGTAAATGTAGTTATTTTTCTCTTTTATTCCTTCTAGTACAGATATAGTTGACACATTATCATCATAATATTAGAGTGTTTTGAGTTTGACTATATACTTATTTTCCCATTGAGATTTGTTTTTCATATTTTTTCGTGTTACTAAGTGGCATCCTTTTATTTTAGCCTGAAGAACACTCTTCCGTAATTCTCACCAGGCAGGTCTAGGAGTGATAACTTCAATCAACTTTTGTTGGTCTGAAAAGGCTTTCATCTCTCCATCATTTGTGAAGTACAACTTGACAAAGTACCAATATATATTGTTTTTTGAAAAGATTATTCTTTTTTTTTAATTAGTTGTCGATGGACTTTTATTTCATTTATTTGTATGTGGTGCTAAGAATCGAACCCAGTGCCTCACACATGCGAGGCAAGTGCACTACCACTGAGCCACAACCCCAGCCCTCCCAATATATTTTTGGTTGAAAGGATTTTTTTTTTCTTTTCAGCACACTGAAAATATCATTCCAGGGCTGGGGATAAAGCTCAGTAGTTGTGTTTACTTAGTATGTGCAAAGCTGTGGGTTCCATCCCCCGTACCACCAAAACAAAAAAGAAGAAAAGAAAACAAAAACAAAAAACAACCCTGCAAGATAATATTCCCCCTGTCTCTGTCTCCCTCTCTGTCACTGCCTCCCCACCCACATGCAAGGTTGTTCTGAGAAATACACTGATAGTCTTATGGGATTCACTTGTGTGCAAGGAATCCTTATCTTCTTGCTCCTTTCAATATTCTTTGTTTTAGGGACTGGGAACAAGTCAGTGGTAGAGCACTTGCCTACCATGGATAAGGCCCTTGGTTTGATCCCTAGCACCACAGGGAAAAAAAAAATAATCTTTGGTATTTGATAGAGGTTGTAAAATGTCCTGGTGAGTCTTTGATCTGAACATAATTGTAATTGCAGGTTGATAAGTTTCTTGTACCTTAACAGTGACATCTTTCCCCAGATTTGTTAAGTTTTCAAATACTTTTTTATAATCAGAAGTATGTTCATCTCACTATTAGAGTGAAGTTTTCTTTCGTGTATAATTATAATTATGTATTAGATAATTATCATAATTACAAATTTGTTAATTATGTAAATTAAGTATGATTAAACTTATATGTTACCTGCAAGATTTATCTCTTGTCAACAGGAAGCCCATATATTTTCTATTCCACCTAAGTTCAATTTTACAAGTTTATCTTTTTTCTCACAGTGTACTGATATCATGTGGTTAGCAAAGTGTTTATATTTATTTGTTTATCCATCAAATATTTTTGTATGCCTCTTCTGTGCTAAGTTCTATCCTAAGCACTTGGGTTGCATCAGTGAACAAAACAAATATCTTTGAGTTCTCAACACTTACATGCTTATACTCTCATGACTCCTTTCATTTTCCCATACCTATGGTATTTTCTTCTTTCCATTCTTATTTTACGCATTACTCTTTTATTCCTTTTCCTATTAATTAGTTAATAGTTACTAAACTGGTTCTGTCTTTTCATTCTCTCTTTCTGGATTTCACTTAGAGCAAACTTTCCAAAGGAAAAGAAATGCATTTATTAGTTCTGGTTTTCTGGACTTTTTTTTTTTAACGTGGGGATCAGATCCATGCCTTATACATGTTAGTCAGGCATGATACCACAGAGCTGTAGTTTCATTACAGTTTTTGCATTCATTAATAGCTCATATCTTACATCTTTTTCTAGCTTATGAATAGGCTTCTAACTTTTTCAGTTAAATAGATGTTTCATTAATTTTTTTCATTTTTTGATTTGTTTTCTTTTCTCTATGTTAGTGCTGGGGATCAAACCCAGGGCCTCATATATGCAAGGCAAGTAGTCTGCCATTGAGCTACACCCACCACCACCCTCCAGTTTTTCTTTTTCTTATTTAGTAATATAAACATTGAATGCAGTGAATTTTCTTCTGAGAACTGTTTTACATATAATTTCATAAATGTAATGCTTTCAATTTTATTTTCAAGACATTCTGCAATTTGACTTTGCTTTCTTCTTTGATGAATAGTTGTTTACAAGAGTTCTTGTTGTATTTTACTTTCTAATGTTAGAGCTTTATCTTCTAGCTTTGATATTCTACTTTTAATCATGCTGAGCTCAGATAATATCATTGATCAATATTTTTAATAATTCATGAGATTGTGACAAGATATATTCTACTTTAAAATATTGGGTTGGGCATAATGGACATACATTCCTGTGTTATAAATCTTTAGCATTTAATATTGGAAAAGCTGTACTGAATGAGTGGCTTCATTCCTTTATCACAGTGGTTCTTACCTAGGGCTAATTTTGTCCCACCTCCCCCAGGGGACATTTGAAAATGTCTACAGATATTTTTGGTTGTCCCAACTTGGGTGGGGAACACAGAGGTGACATCAGCACCTGGTAGGTAGAGGTGGGGAAACCGCTAAACATCTTATAATGCTCAGGCAATTACAGCAAAGGTTTGTCCAGCCCAATGTGAATAATGCAGAGATGGAGAAGCCTTGATGATACAAAATCCTTTCTTGATAAATGTTACAGTGTGCAGATTCCTAATGCCATAATTTCAGTTCATTGCATATAACGGTCAGCTAATCCATTTAGACTCGTTTCTATAGCACTTCAAGTAAACAGTCCATCTCTTACAATTTGTCTGTTTTTTCATGCATTTTATCTTTTCTTGTATTGTTAAGCTCATAATGGATTTTATGCTTTTAGTATTTGAGTTTAGATAACAGGGAAAAATGAGTCCCAATGAAAATAAGGTAAGAAAAAACAGAAATTGTAAATTATAAATTATTTCCTCAGTATTGAGAGGTTAAATAACTACTGATACAAAAGATGGAGGCAATCAGAGGGGCAGATTAAGCTAGTCTTCTGCTTTCCTTCTTTCCTCAAATTTCTTGAAATCACCGTGCAAACAGATAACTAAAAACACCAAATTCATGCCACCTGTAGAATAAAGAAAGGGTAAATATTCCAGGATAGAAAGAAGGGATGAGACTGGCAAATAAATAAAAGTTGAGAAAACTACAATCCAAAATACTTACAGTAAACAGTTTCTGCAAAGATTAGTGCAATTTTAGACATACTCCAGCCTTACGGTCAATTAAAAATTTAAAAAGTAAAAGCTTTTAGAGAATCATCCGATAATGTGTTAAAAAATCTCCATGTAGCTGGTCATGATGTTTCAAGCCTGTAATCCCTGCAACTCAGGAGGCTGAGGCAGGAGGATTGCAAGCTTGAGGCCAGCCTCAGTGATTTAGTGAAAGCCTGTCTCAAAATTTAAAAAAAAAAATAAAATAAAAAAGAATCAAATATGTAGCTCAGTAGTAAAGTGCCCCTGGCTTCAATTCCCAGTGCCAAAACAAAACAACAACAACAAAAAAACTGTTTAAAATCATTAGACAAGTCATGTATTCTGCCAGCTCACACGGCTTCCTGTACATACAGCTCTGCGGGTCAGTAGCCAGTGTGTTCTTCAGGCTGCGGTTCACTCCTTTCTAATCCATGGGGACACTAAGCCTGGAGAAGTGGACTAGCACAGTGCCTGGCCCGCAGGGGAACACAGCCTGGAGCTGGGTGCATTCCAAAACCACACAATGGCAGAAGGAAGAAAAAACAAGAATGAAGCTGATTTTGACACTGACTTCTGGGATTCAGCTACGGAAGTGAGGAGGGAGATGATGTGGAGGGAGAAGTAGGGAGCTATGTCAGTGTGTAATGTGTCCTTGGGGCTACATGAGAACCAGGCACTGAGTATGTCTTGTGTAAATATTATCCTCCCAACATCTCTCTGGTAAAGACAAAGAAACCAATGACATGAACTCCTGCCACGCGTACCATGAGACCAGATCTCTCTCTTGCCAACTCCACCTGCCTTCTGGGCAAGTGGCCTCTAGAGGACATCTAAGTACAAGAACTGGGCAACTAGGAGTCTAGTAGGAAGAGCCAAAAACTGGCAAGGCTTTGAATACACTGACCACAACCCAGACTCCAGGAGCATTCTTCAAAGGTAATTGACATGAAAAATATCTGTCCTTCTGCATGGTTGTCATTAGTCAAAGCTTCACTAGGTACTAATACCATCAGTTTCCATCTCCATTCCCAGGACCTTTGATCTAAAGACTGCATTACACCTGGAATTAGGCCCCTATCAAATGCCTCACACGATGTCCACTGGGAGAATTCCTTGAAGACAGAGCTTCGATATATAATGGGAAAGAATCGCTCTGTGCTGGCTTCAGGTGACCTTGCACACATTCACCAGGGAACATGGGGAAGCTTGAACTGCAGCGGACCTGTCTTGGTGGAATATCCTGAATCCTTCTGGAACATGCATGCATGAGACTTTGGAGAAGATTCCCCTGAAGGGATGTTCCTCCCTCGTTTCTTTTGTCAGTCAGCTTTTCGTCCCTGTGGCCAAAATACCTAACAAGAACAACTCAGAGGAGGAAAGGTTGATTTTGACTCATGGAATCAGAGGTTTTAGTTGGAGGTCAACTGGCACCATTGCTTTGCACCTAAGGTGATATAGAAGATTATGGCAGAAAACCAGAGTCCAGGCCCAGGTCAGGTCCACGACTGCCCCCACTGTCCTGGGTGAGAGCCCAGATCCAGAACTGCTCCTGCAGAGAGTGGAGGACCACACTGGGGCTCCCATTTACCAACATGTTGCTCCCCCAGCCTGCCTCCGCCTTGGGACAACAGACAGAAGCCATCGACATCGCCCTCCCCACGTAGTAGCCTCCACGTTGGGACAACAGACAGAGCCTGGAGGCAGCTGCTTCTCCAAACAGGCAGCCCAAAGCCATTTTAAGGCCCACCCTTTCAGCCCCATCTCTGAAAGCGGTTGCAGCCACCTTGGGACACCCCCACTGCTATCTTGAGGTACTTCTGCTATTGCCGCCACCATTTTTAGTTGTGCAGTAGCATCCCTCTTGGGACACCAGCTGGGGGATAGAATCCCAGCACCATAGTGAGGTACAGGTAATCTGCAGGGACACTACAGATTATAGGGTAAAAACTGTAATACCTCAGATCCGCACTGCAAGAAAGGGAGACACATAAACAACATGAAAAAACAAAGGAAGAAAGTGCCCCAAACAAACCGAGACACGACAGTAATAGAACCCATGGACAGTGAGTTGATGAAATGCCAGAGAAGGAGTTCAGAACGTACCTAATTAAAATGATCTCCGAATTAAAGAATGACATCAGAGAGCACACACAGGCAGAAATGAATCCCTCCAACAAAGAGATAAGAGAGCAAATACCGGCAACCATTGATCACATCAACAAAGAGATAAGGGAGCAAGTACAGGTAGCAATAGATCACTTCAAGGAAGATATAGAGATTCTGAAAAAAAAAAGAAAATCCAATAAGAAGATTTATGGCAGAAGACTATGGCAATAGCAGAGGCATTTGGGAAACAGAGACAGAGTGAAATGGGACAGGGACAAAATATAGCCCCAGAGGCTATGCTCCTGGTGACCTAGTCCTCCAACCATGCCCTACCTGCCTACAGTTTCCACCACCTCCCAGGGGTCCATTCTGCTATTAATGCGTTCATCGACTGATGAAGTCAGAACTCTCACGAGCCAGTCACTTCCTCCAAAGCTCCTTTAGCACTTGAGCTTTGGGGGACCTTACAGATAGAAACCGTAACACTTCCTTATCTGGCCCTGTAATGAGGCAGTTTCTCATCTTCTCCCAGTTGCTGACAGGTCGAAGGGTTTTTGTCAACTAACCAGGAAACAGCTGCCAGCTATGAAGCCACCTCCCAGCAACAAAGCAGAGCTCCTCAGTGACGGAGTCTATCCTCATTCAGGTTTCTTTTATTTTGATTTGGCCCTGTACAAGAGAATAACAATAAAAGATGGTTACTAGACACTGAGAAGAGAGACATAAAGATAGAGATTCCACTGCTGTATTCAGAAGGATACAATAAAATGACTCAGATTTCAGTAACAATTCACCTTAGGCGTCTTGAGGATCCATAAATAGATGTCTATGTTTTTTTTATGACAAATATTTTTTACATTGTTTTAGTTGTAGATGGACACAATGCCTTTATTTTATTTATTTTTGTGGTGCTGAGGATACAACCCAATGCCTCACACATGCTGGGCAAGTGCTTTACCACTAAGCCACAGCCACAGCCCAGTAAATTTTTTTAGTAGACCCCGACACCTGTGTTCCGTGCTGACAACTGCTGCTTCATCACCAGTGCACAGCTAGCTTGCACAAGAGCTGGTAATTTTTCCCACTTTATAAATATAAATATTTGGATTCGCGCCCCGGCTGGGTTGCTATGGGTTGGAGGGGAGCGCTGGATAGTGGGTCTCTGGGTCAGGCCCTTATCTGCCATCAGACTCAGTGAAGCGGAGCCACTGTCACATGGACCTGTGGAGAAACTTAATATATTAAGTTTGTTCTCCCTGAGGCTAGAGCTGGAGCACTGTCTTTTGGAGAAAGCCAGTGAATTAAACTCCATGAAGAAAACAGTCAGTTCTTGTGTATAACAAGGAGTTCAAACTGGGACAAAAAAAAAAAAAAATTAACCCAGGAGAACTTAAATAAGCAGAGAAGGATAACTCTCTAAAATAGAGACATCAGCTTGTCCAGTTAGAAGAGGAACAAAAGTTAATATTGACTCCATTGAAATGAAATTTGGACTTTGGGCGCCAACTCTGGAGGGCCATTGAGAGAAGTGATATTGTGGTCCAGATGGTAGATGCTCAAAACCCACCCCTGTTCAGATGTGAAGATTTGGAATGTTATGTGGAGGAGACAGATGCTGAGAAGGAGAACACTGTCCTGATAAACAAGGCCGACTTGCTGAGCAGCCGAGTGCCTGGGCTGCATACTTTGAAAAAGAAGATGCAAACGAGGTTATTTTCTGCTCCACTTTGGCTCAAACTGCTCAACTGAATGGTGACTCTAAGGAACAAGTGAACAGAGATACCGGAGAAGGGAGCATCTGATTTCTGAAAACTCCAGTTTTGAGGAAAATAAAATTCCACACAACGAGACCAACCATCTCCCCAACAGGGATTCTCTCTCATTTGATGACTCCTCTTGGATGAGGATGATAGTGAGGAGGACTGTCAGGAGGAGGAGGACTGGCAGACATGCTCAGAAGAAGACAGCTGCCCTAATGAGGAGGCCTGTGGTCAGGGCTGGAAGAAAAGCCACACTGAGGATTCTGAGGCTCAGGACAGGAAAACCCAATGGAGGAGGCAAATTCACAACGTTAGCCACCTGGTGTCAAAGCAGGAATCACTGGTGCTCTTTACGCAGCTGCACACTGGGAAGCAGGTGAAAGATGGCAGCTGGACTGGTAGGCTACCCTAACACTGGTAAAAAGTTCAACCATCAACACCATCATGGGCAACAGAAAAGCATCAGTGTCTGTCACACCTGGTCACACCAAGCATTTCCACACTCTCTACATGGAGCCTGGCCCATGCTTATGTGACTGACTAGGCCTGGTATTGCCATCCTTTGTGTCTATGAAGGCAGAGATGATTTGCAATGGAATTCTCCCAATTGACCAGATGAGAGATGGTGTCCCACCTGTACCACTAGTATGCCAGAATATTCTACTACATGTTTTAGAAGCTACCTATGGCATAAATATCTTAAAGCCTAGAGAAGATGAAGATGCCACTCGATCTCCAACCTCAGAAGAACGGTTGACAGCAAGGATTCATGATAGGATGTGGACAGCCAGGCCCACCTTGGTCTGCACACTATATCCTAAAGGATCATGTCAAAGGGAAACTACTATACTGCCATCCCCCTCCTGGAAGAGATCATGTGACATTTCAGCATCAACACCACCAGTGACTCCTAAGGAATGAAATGAATAGTGTTAAAATAAAAATGCAGCCAGGTAGAAATAAAAACACAACAGTGGACACAACTTTTGTCATCAAAGAATATGAGCACTTTGATCAAAGGGGTTCAGGCTCTGGTGGGTTAACAGCCTGGCAATGGCCTGAAGACTGCAGCTACTCTAGGAGTCAGGAAGCGCTAGATAAAATACAGCTCCACAAGCACCTAGATATGTGATCGTGGTCTCCATCTGCACTGTGCATATGGAAAAGAGTAGAAGCTGTTTGTTGCCTGTGGAACTTTTGACTCCGGTGCTGTGGAAAGGACTCTGCTCTAGCGGATGTAGCCATACCCAACAGTCTTGATGTCAGGGCTGAAGGGCTCCTGATATACTGCCTCTGACTTTAGTCATCATTGGTGCCCCAGAAACGTATTCCTGTAAGATGATGAACTTCAGGAAGTTAAAAAAATAATTTTGTATACCCTGGAGATTAATGCTCTAATCAAGAAAAAAGCAAAAACACAAAAACCAATATCAACAGTAAGGGAGCTATTAAAATAACCCTTCAGATACTGACAATATATTAAGGTGACTAGGACTGCATGCTAATATATGTGATAGCTTAAATAACATGGTCTGCATCAGAGAAGGATCTGTGTGTTGCTAAAAAGATAATGGGTTCAGTGACTGATGGATGAAATGTTCTATATGTGTCTGTAAAGTCTAAGTTATTAATGTATTGTTCACTCCTATAGCTTCTTTATTCAGTTTTTGTTGGGAGGATCTATCCAGTGGTGACTGAGTCATGTTAAAGTCACCCAGTATTATTGTGCTTTGGTCTATTTGATTCTTGAAACTGAGAAGGGTTTGTTTGATGTACATAGATATTCCATTGTTTGGGGCATAAATATTTAGAATTGTTATGTCTTGTTCATGTATAGTTCCCTTAAGCAGTATGAAATGTCCCTCTTTGTTCCTTCTGATTAACTGTGGCTTGAAGTCCTCTTTATCTGATATGAGGATAGAACCCCCTGCTTATTTACAAGATTCATATGAATGCTATGTTTTTTGCCCATCCTTTTACCTTCAGTCTGTGGATATTTTTGCCTATGAGGTTAGTCTCTTGAAGACAGCCTATTGTTAGGTCTTTTTTTTTTTTTTTATCCAATCTGTCAGACGATGTCTTTTGATTGATGGGCTTAGACCATTTACATTCAATGCCATTATTGAGAAATGATTTTTATTCCCTGTCATTTTGATTTATTTCTGGTTTTTACTTTGAATTAGTTTCTCCTTTGATTGATTATTCTTCTAGTGTAGTTTCTCCCTTTGCTGTTTTTTTCACTTTTAGTTTTCATGAAATATTTTATTCAGAATGTTTTGTAGTGCAGGCTTTCTAGTGAATTCTTTTAACTGTTATTTAACATGGAAGATTTTATTTCATCATCAATTTTGAAGCTTAATTTTTCTGGGTATAGTATTCAACTGGCTTTCTTTTTTTCTTTTTTTCCAGTGCTTGGTATATATTATTCCAAGACCTTCTAGTTCTGAGGGTTTGGGTTGAGAAACCAGCTGAGATCCAGATTGCTTTCCCTCTAAACGTTACCTACCGTTTTCCTCTGGCAGCCTTTAAAATTCTATTCTCACTCTGTTTGCGAGGCATTTTCATAAAAATGTGCCTTGGTGTGAGTCTGTTCTAATTTTGTATATTTGGGGTGTTGTAAGCCTCCTTTATTTTATTTTCCATTTCATTCTTTAGGTTTGGAAAATTTTCAGATATTATTTCATTGAAAAGATTGGGCATTCCTTTGGTTTGTATCTCCGAGCCTTCATCTATCTTGATAAATATTAAACTTGGTCTTTTCATGTTATTCCATATTTCTTGGAAGTTCTATTCATGGTTTTGTAACATCTTTTCTTCCTGGTCAACTTTGTTTTTAAGGTTATATATTTTGTCTTCATTGCCTAAAACTTTGTATTCTAAGTGATCTAGTCTGTTGGTGATGTTTCCATTGAACTCTTAATTTGGTTTATTTATTTCTTCATTCTGAGGATTTCTGCTTGAATTTTTTTCCAGAATATCCATTTCATTATTGAAGTAATCCATTTCTTCCTGTATTTTTTCTTTTCTGATTTTACTCCTTACATCATCCTTTACTTCACAGACAGACTATGTACATTCTAAATTCTGTCTCTGACATTTCTTCCACTACAGTGTCATTATATTCCATTACTGAAGTATCTTCATTGGTTTGGGGCAATTTGTTCCCTTGCTTTTTCATGTTATTTATATGACATATGACCGCTACCCACATATGACTGCTACCCATCTAGCAGTATGAATCTGAGGTAGAAGTGTTTCTACCTTGTGGAATTATAGTGTCCCTGAAGATTTCCAGTACCTCACCTCTCCCTTTAGGGGGAGAAAAATAATAACAATGAATGCAAACAATATACAGTATTAAACCAAATAGTTTCTACTATGACATCTACAATGTTAATTGTCACAATAAACAGACATGATGGGATCAGTTATTGCCTACAAAAAAACACAAGTTTGCAAAAGGGTTTAGAATTTTAAATGGTGAACAGGGAAGGAACTGAGGTTGTATAGTATGTAATGATTATGAGGGAGTAGGAGAAAAGATAGAAGTAAAAAATTAAAGGAAGGATGAAAGAACAATAGAAATTGTAATCAGGAGAAAAGAGAGAAAGAGAATCAAGGGAAACAGGTAAGAGAAAAAAATATATATATACAATAAAATTTTTTTAAATTAAGAATAAAAATAAAAAAATACAAAGTAGAACTAAAGTATACTAATCAAATATCTGCCTCCTCAAAAAAAAAACTGATCTATAAAAAATAACTGGCTTCAATGAAAGTCACATCAAGGAGAAAAAATAAAGTGTACTATGCAAAGATACTTGAGTTCCCAGCCATACTAAAGAAAATGTTAGGTTCTTGTGGCTGTGATAGAATGTGGAAATATGAAGTAGATGAGTTATAGTGTCCATTGTGCAACCATCTTGGATCATTTCTAAAATATAATAAACTGTAGTTACATACAAATCTGCAGTTAAAAAAAATAAAACAACTGGCTTCAAAAATGTTAAAAACGAGAAAAAAAATGAGTATGTATAAATGTCCACATACCATTAAGATCACAATTAAATAGAGAAAAGAGAAAGAAAAAATGGAAAAAGAAAAAAAATCAATGAAAAACTAAAGAATTCTTTCCTTTGGAGTTCAAAAGATTTTCAGCTTCTCTTCTCAGCAGTTTTAGGTGGGTCATCTGAAGCATAATGCTCCATCCTCTGAATTGCTGAAGTATAAGTGGTAATCCATTGGTGGAATTCCTTGAGTCAGGATTTAGGCTCAGGTGAGCTCCAGGCTATTCTCTGAATGCCAATTGGTCTGGAGATTTTAAATCAGTACACCTCCAGGTCCCAGTAATTACCAGTCCATGCTGGAAGACTGTATCACAGATATATCCCCTGGGTTCCACTCATGTGATGAGCCAAATCTTAGTTACATACATCACCTGTGGATACCACTTTTCTTGGTCTTCCTGGGTTCAATCTCCAAACAATTTCTTCCACCTCTGCCCTTCTAAATTTCTAGCCAGAGGTGTCTCTCCCAGCTTGTCCTGCAAGCAGCCAGATTGGAGGGGGAGAGGTAGAGACAGGTTGGTTTCCATGACCAGTTGTCCCCTGCATAAATCTCTCTCCATGTTTAATTTTCTCCTGGTCACTTAAGCACACTCCATGGTGTGCAATGTGTGTTTACTGGGTCTATATTTTGAGCCACACTTAGGTGTGTCAGGAATGGGCTCCCTCACCTGCTGGCCACTGTGCTGTGGCTGCAAAATTGTTCTTTTTCTGGTCCTCCACATACTGCCTGGAGAGATGGCAGCTTCTTTCCCACACAAGGATATTGTGCAGGGTGTCTTTCAGTTTAGTCAAGCAATGTCCTTGATCTCTAAATGCTCTGTACTCAGACATGCCTCAAGTCTCCTAGGAATGTGGGTCCCTTTAATTCCCTTATCCCTCCACTTTGCTCATGGAGGGATTGTTCTGACTGATGCTGATGCTTCCAGCTGCAGAAGTGGCTGTGCTGTGGGGATTTCTTCCTTATTTTTATTATATTCAAACTCCTGAGTCCCCAATCTGCTTTGAATGTCCAGTTTTAAATTCTCCTCTCCTTTTTTTTTTTTTTTGGTTCACTCACCTTGCTAAGAAGTTGCCAATCTGTTTTCTTAGTTTTACTCCACAAAGGAGTCAGGAAAGTGACCTCCTTTACTCCATTGTCTTGAGAAACTTCATTTCTTCCTCATGAAATATTTGCTGAGAATGTTCCATAGTTCAGGCTTTCTACTGATGAATTCTTTTAACTTTTGTTTATTGTGGAAGGTTTTAATTTTATCTTTAAATCTGAAACTTAATTTTGCAGGGTACAGTATTCTTGGTTGACATTCATTTTCTTGCAGAGCTTGGTATATATTATTCCATGACCTCCTAGCTTTAAGGGTTTCGGTTAAGAAATCAGCTGAGATCTGTATTGGTTTCCCTCTAAAGTAACCTCTCATTTTTCTCTGGCAGCCTTTAAATTTATGTCCTTATTCTCTATGTTAGGCATTTTCATAATAATGTGGCTTGATGTGGTTCTGTTGTATTTTTATATATTTGGGGGTCCTTTAAGTTTCCTGTATTTGGTTTTCTACTTCTTTCTTAAGGTTTGAGAAATTTTCAGATATTATTTCATTGAAAAGATTGTGAATTCCTTTGGTTTGTAACTCTGAGCCTTCCTCTAGTCCCCCAAATCTTAAATTTGGTCTTTTCATATTATCCCATATTTCTTAGAAGTTTTGTTCATGTTCTTTTAACATCTTTTCTCTATGGTCAACTTTATTTTCTCAATTATATATTTTGTCTTCATTGCCTATGTTTTCCAATTGGTCTATTCTGCTGATGATGTATTCTAAAAAAATTTTAATTTGGTTTATTTATTCCTTCATTTTGAGGATTTCTGCTTGTTGGGTTTTTTGTTGTTGTTGTTGTTGTTTGTTTGTTTTGTTTTCTTTTTTCAGAATCTCTATTTCTCTATTGAAGTGATCTTTTGCTTCCTGTATTTTCTCCATTACATCATTTTTTTAACTTACAGAACAATTTAACTTTGAACATTCTAAACTCCTTCTCTGTCACTTCTTCCACCATGTTGTCTTTGGATTCTATTATTGAAGTATATTAGTTTTTTGGTTTTTTTTAGGTGATTTGTTCCCTTGCTTTTTCGTGTTGTTTGTGTCTACCCATTTGACAGTATGGTTTTGAGGCAGTGGAGCTTCTACCCTATGGACTTGCAGGGACTCTGAAGGTTCCCAGTACCTCATAATTTAGGGGGAAACAGATAATAAAACAACAAATGCAAACAATTTATAGCCTCAAGCCAAAGAGTTACTGCTTTGGCATCTACTATGTTAACTGTCACAATAAACATAGATGATATGTTCAGTTACTGCTTATAATCAATACAGTAAGTTTATTTACAATTTTAAGTTATGAATGGGATAGAAAAGAAGTAGTGTAGGATGCAATGTTTGTGAGGTAAAGGTAGAAATAATAGAAGTAGAAAACAGAGGATGAGTGACATCAGTAGAGATTGGTTGGTAGCAGAGTAAAAGAGGGAAAGAGGATGAAGGGAAACATAATGGAAAGGAAAAAGTGTCAAGCACAAAAACTAAAAAGTTAATATTAAAAATAAAAGTAAAAGAGTACAAGAACAAAACTACTATATTCTAATTAAACACCTTAGTCCTTAAACTATTGATTTATGAGAAATAAGTGCCTTAGAAAAATGTTAGGAATGAGAAACAGAGAAAAAAGAAAACCAAATCAAACCAAACAAAGAAACAAAAAACAAAACAAAACCAAAAGACATGTCTGAGTACATATAAGTGTCTATGAACATTCAGGTCACAATTGAAAAGTGAATAGAAAAAAATAAAAAAGTAAAAGCTAAATAAAATTAAAATAAAGAAGAGGATCTTGCTGAAGCATTAGGAAATTGTTTTCACTAGAGTTCCAAATATTCTTCTCAAGTGTCACAGGGTTGCTGGAGTGATGGGAGGTCTCACAGGCAGGAGTTAGGGGTAGGGTTTAGGCTTTGTTAGCTTCTAAGCTCTTCCTTGAATTGGTTTGAAGAGTTTTAATCAGTAGACCTCCCTAGCCAAACAGACGGTGGGCCATGCTGGCAGACTGTCCTCTGAGAAAAACCCCTTGGCTTCATTCCTGCAGAGCAGGGGTCAATTCTTGTTCCCCTCAGACACACATGAACTGTGTGTTCTTAGGACTCATGTTCAGACTCCAGATTGAATGAATTCCTTCCCACCCTTTTGAATTCTCAGCCAGGCATGTCTTTCTAGCTGTATTTTCAAGCAGTCAATCTTACAAGCAAGAGGAAGCAGGGGAAGCCAGGTGTGTTTTCCCCTGTAAAATCCCTGTTCCACTTTTGATCTTCTTTTTCTGGTGTCTTAGACACACACTTTGCTGTCTATTATAGGTTTGCCAAATCTGTTCTTTGGGCCAGGCACAGCTGTTGGAGACCCAGCTGCCATTCCCCTCTGCTGGAGTTGCAAAAATGGTTCCTTCCTCTGATTTCCTGGGTAGCCTGGGGAGATGAGAGATGTGATTTTTTCTTTATTTCTCCTCTGTACAATATTGTTATGCAAGATACCCTTCAGGTTAGTCATGCAATGACTTTGAACTCTGATTGCTCCATATCTACACTCAACTCAGACCTCCCCAAATTGAGGGGTTTTTAATTGAATATCACTTCACAATTTTAATGCAGGAGAAATTTCACCCAATGGAGCAGCTGCTGGGAGCAGAAGCCCTGGGGATTTCTTTCGTTTTATTCTATCCAACCATCTGATTTCCTGCTCGGTTTTGAATGTCCAGAGTTACTTCCCAGAAAAGATCCCTGCTCTCACCTTGTTGAGAAGCTCCATGTCTGAGATCTTAGTTTCACCCCTCAGAGCAACCAGGAAAGTGGCCTTCTCTAATCTGCCATGTTTCTCAATCTCTCCATTGCGTTCTTAAGATTTGGGAAATTTTCTCATTTTATTTCATTGGAAAGATTGTGCATTCCTTTAGTTTGTATTTCCAGGCCTTCTTCTATTCCTATAAATCTTATATTTGGTCTTTTTATGTTATCTCATATTTCTAGGAAGGTCTGATCATGATCTATTAACATCTTTTCTCCATGGTCAACTGTATTCTCAAGATCATATACTTTGCTTTTGTTGCCTGAAACTCTATCTTCCAAGTGGTCTAGTCTGTTGGTGATACTTTTCATTGAATTTTTAATCTGGTCTTACTTATTTCTTCATTTCAAGAAATTCTATTTGTTTTTTTTTCAGAATCTATACCTTTTTTTTGAAGTAATCTTTCATTTCCAATTTCATTTTTTACCTTGCACATAAGGTTAACTATGAACTTTTAAAATTTTTTCTCTGACATTTCTCCCACTACGGTGTCAGTGAATTTTTATTGAGGCATATTTCTTTATTTGAATTGATTTGTTCCCTTTCTTTTTCTTTTTTTTAATATTTATTTTTTAGTTGTAGTTGGACACAATACCTTTATTTTATTTTATTTTTTTATGTGGTGCTGAGGATTGAACCCAGGGCCTCACACGTGCTAGGCAAGTGCTCTACTGCTGAGCCAAAATCCCAGCCCCTGTTCCCTTGATTTTTCTCATTCTTTGTGTGTCTACCCATCTAACAGCATGGATCTGAGGCAGTAGGTTTTCTACCCTGTGAACTTACAGTGTCCCTGTAGGTTCCCAGTACCTCACCATTTAGGGGAAGACAAATAATAACAATAACCAATACAAATGACATACAGCATTAAACTAAGTAGTTCTTGTCATGAATTTACAATCATTTTTGTCACTATAAACAACAAATGATCTGAGCATATATTGCCTCTAGTAAAAACAGTAAGTTTACAAAAGTGTTTGCGATTTCAAAAAGTAAACAGGGAGAGATAGAAGAGATGTAGGATGTGATTATGAAGGAGGAGGGGGGAAAGAAAATGAAAGTAAAAAATTAAAGGAAGAGTGAAAGAGAACAATAAATTTTTGTTTATTAGCAAAAGAAAAGAGATAAAGAGAATCAAGGGAAACCACTAAGTGAGAGGAAAAAGAAGAAAAAGAAATATATATATATATATATATATATATATATATATATATATATAAAACAAAACCAAAATATATTAATCAATACCCTATCCCTCAAAAGACTGAGTCTTGAAAAATAACTGCCTTCAAAAAATGCTAGAAATTAGAAAAAAGACAAATATATATAAGTATTCACAAAGCACTCAGCTGACAATTAATCAGGAAAACAAAACAAAACAAAATAAAAGTTCTCAGTGAAAAGTTAAGGAATTTTTTTCCATTGCAGTGGTCAAAAATTGTCAGTGAAAATATGACATTCGTGAATGTCTTTCATTTCATTTCTTCCTGATGTATACAGCGTGTAGGAGAGTACTGGCCACCGACTGTCAAATCCTTCCTCTTTTTGAGTTCAGAAATTCTTGGCTTCCCTTCTTGGCCACGTGAGAGTGTGCTGGAGAGTGGTGTCTGCTCTACCCTCAGGGAGTGTCCTGTGAGGGGAATTCTTGAAGGTAGAGCTCCTGAAGATGGGATGTAGGTCTAGGTAGGCTTAATTGAATGGTGGTTGGTCTTCAGATTTTAAATCAGTGCACCTCCAGGGCCCAGCAACTGTTGATTCATGTTGGGAGACTGCACCCAGAAATCTCCCCTGGGTTCCACTTATGCCGTGTGGAATCAATCCTTTGCCCTCTCCATCAGCTATGGGCCCTACCTTTTCAATCCACAGCCTGGCATGGCCCTCCCATTTGTCCTGGTAGCATAGCTGCTAGACTCAAGAGGGAGGGGGAGCTGGGCCGGTTTCCCCCACCCAGAATCCCCTCTGTAAAACCCTCTCCACATCCGATATTTGTGTGTGTGGCTGAAACATGACTTCTTCCTCTGTTCTCCCTCGGCAGCCAGAAAGAGAGAGAAGTGTTCTTTCCCACACAAAAGTATTGTGCTGCACGTTTTCAGGTTAGTCCAGCAGTGTCTTTGGCCTCTGATGCTTTAATACCAAGACATGCCTCCTAAAAATGTGGGTTCCCTTTAGTCTGTTCTCTCTCCACTCTGTCTGTGAAGGGCCTGCTCTGGCAGGTGCCAGCAGTGGGGAAGGGGATTTCTTCCTTAGAAGTTTATACCCAGCCTCCCAAGTTCCCAGTCTGATTTGAATATCCAGTATTAATTCCCAGTATAGTTCCCCCTTTCCTTTTTACCCATCTTACTGAGAAATTGCCTTCCCGTTTTCTTGGTTTTATGCCATGGAGCAGCCTGAAAAGCGACCTCCTCTATTTCACCATCTTGAGTAGCTTTCTTTCCTAAGTTTTTTCACTATTCACAAAAGTCCAGGTTATAGGCTTGGGGATTTACCTTAGTGGTAAAGCACTCACCTTGTGTGCATGAGGCCCTGAGTTCGATCCCTAGTACTACAAAAAATAAATAAATAAAATAAAAGTCAAGGTTATGGTTTTGAATAAAAATGCCAATGTAAAACCCTAAGTTTTTATCACTTCAATTTTTCTTGTACTCAATTGTGATGACAATCTTAATAAGATGTTATTTGGTATTAAAATGAGGACATTCCTAAATCATTTTTATAAAATACTGTTACCAGTGAATCATTCTAATCACATAATTCTGATCCAAGCATGCTGCATTACCAGAGGTTTAAGAATCAACGTCTTTATTCAATGTCAAGAATCAACATATTTAATAGATATGATTCTAAAGTTGTTCATAAATTTTTCATGCTATGAAAATAAAGGAGTTTTCTGTCTCCTTTACAAAATCCTATAAAATTATTAAAGATAAGCCAAAATCCAAAGAAAATCTTATTTATTAAGCTTAAAGCTAGTAAAGAATATGCATTATCTGACTTATTATGCAACATCATTATACCTACTTACATGGTTGTATTTAAGGAGTTTATATTTGTACAGCACTTAGAACAGTGCATAGTACACATAAGTACCTACTTTGAGGTGGGCGTGGTGGTACACATTTGTAATCCCAGTTACTTGGGAGGCTAATGAAGGAGGCTCTCAAGCTCAATGCCAACCTGAGCAACTTAGCAGGACCCTATCTCAAAATAAAAAAGGTTTGGGAGTGTAGCTCAGTGAAAGAGCATCCCTGGTACTACAACAAAAAAATTATCCACTTAGTGATGGTTGTCAGCATTTTCCTGGGTTGAACAGTTCAGATAGAACTTACTCATCTGCATTGCTCCAACAAGAGGGAGTCATCCAGGTCATAGTTAACATTGCTCCCTTAGGTCCCCAAGAAACTTCACGAGCCTCAGGACTGAGGCCAAGCCAATAGTGCAACTGATGAAGACCCTACCAGTGAACATGACTCCTGGTCTTTGGTGACAAGTCTTGAGGCTAATTCTTTCCATACAGGTTGAGGAGAGAGTCAAAACCTGAGGGAATGTGTATTCCAGAGTAAGTGATATTGGAGAGCCATTAGCACTTAGTAATAACAGCAGCAGCTCCATGTTGAGTACTTACATGCATCATGGCACTTAGTCTTCTCAGAAGCCCCATGGGGTGTTAGACCTATTTTATTGATAAGCAAATGGAACTCAGAGAAGTGACTATCCCAAATTCTTATAGCTGATAAGTAGTAAAGGTAGGATTCAAACCCAATTCAAATTTTTAAAACTGATGTCCTTAATCCTGGTAATATAACCTTGTATTCTCAAATTGTGGTCTGTTAACCTCAGGGGGGCTTCCCAGGACCCTTCCATGGGATTGGCAAAGTCAAAACTGTTTCAGAGTAATGTCAACATCTGGTTTGCAGCTTTCATAATATTGACATTCTCCCTAATGATGCAAAAGCAACAGTGGGTATAACTGATGGATTCTGAACACACATCAAAGTTCAGTAGTCATTGAATTGATCACCACCGCTCACCTACAGTGAAGGAAAATGCTGGCTTCCCAGCTACTCGGGAGGCTGAAGCAAAAGGATTGTAAGTTCAAGGAATCAGAGGAAGAAAAAAGTCAGAAAAGAAAAAATGAGAGAAAGAAATAGCAAAAGAGAGAAGGAATGAAGGAAATGTTTTTGATGAAGCATTTAAAAATACCAATTTTATTAAATGGTATAAACAACACTTTTGGTACTCAAAAGAGGTAAAACCTTTATAGTCAATAGATAGTTTTTGTTTAGTTGGTTTTGTTTCTTTTTGTGTATGGTGCTGGGTATCAAACCCAAGGTCTCACATGCTAGGCAATTGTTCTAAGACTGAGCTACATCCCCAGCCTGAAAGGTAATTATATAATCTAAAATTTAAAATAATAATAATAATAATAATAAAGACTTAATTATTGGTAAAAGTCTTGTCAGATATAAGCCAAAGACTAAAATCCCTACATAAAGAATCATTTGAATAAATAAATAAATGAATACAAATAAATAAATAATAATAAATAAATAAATAAATAAATTTTATTTGTTTAAAGCTTTGATACATATTTTAATAATTATTTATAAATAGATGTTGTGGTTGAATGAAAAGCCCTTGGCTCAAAGATGATCATGCTGATACAAAGACTACACAAATTTTGTTCTCTGCCTAAAAATTTCTTAAATAATCAATAATGATGCAAGCACATTTTACCAATAACATTTTTTTAAAAAATGTATACAAAGTACTTATGTTGCCAAAAGCTGGGTCTTTGTCCCCAGTGTCAATCCAAAAATGCGGACATGGTTTTGAGAAAAAGGAAAGGAAGTTTTATGGCTTTGCTAGCAAAGGAGAAACACAGAGGACTCCTGTCCCAAAGGCTGTGCTTCTGCCCATCAGCAGGAACAGAGGGCTTTTAAAGAGAGGATCCAAAGGCTACACACATTCCACACTTTCTCTGGTGGGGTTGTAAGTCACCTGTTAATTTGGGAGATAGTCATTTCTGAGATCTTCTGCATTACTTGTTCCTATGGTGGGTGTGTGCTCAAGGACAGATAACTCTGCCCAGGATGAGGAAGAAAGGTGGTCCTGTTTCCCCTGAGATTAGGGAGGGGAAGAGATTAGGGATGAACAGGAAGAGAGGAAGAGAAGGAACAGGTCCATTTTAGAAGTCAGTTGCAGTGGCAGAGCAGCATAAGGTGGACCACTGTTAGGCTTACATCAAACTGAAACATTCTGTCTGCGTCATCTCCAAGGATGTAGGAAGAAAAAGGCAAGCAAAGGGCATCTTGAAGTCAATCCTTTCCAGCCCCTTTAGGACCTTACTCTTTCTTGATGCAAAGCTTTACCTGAACCCAAATGATAATGGCATCTTGATCCCAAAACTTCCATAAACCGTTTACAATAAATTGTTACTTTTAAAATTCCCTTGAGGCTTGGCTTGACACTTGTACTGGCAGACTTGAACTTGGTCCACTCTAACTTCTTTGGCTATTATTTAACTAATTTGTATATTTAGTTATTTACTAGCAGATGCCACCCATCCAAAAGGAGCTCCAATAACATATTTCTAGACTCCCAGTTTAGAAATGCTACTTGCATAAAATTCAAAGACATTGCTACTGAGGGAAAACTTATATAAACCTTCTAGCTTTGTTGACTTTGGAAATCACAGACGTGCACAATATACGCTTCCTCTCCTGCTGGCCCTGATATGGGAGTGAGGTTGGTAACAGTTGCCTAAGCTATTTTCAGGGACATGAAGGCTCCCTTGCTGAAAACACTGGCTCATCACTTGGACCTGCAGATGTCCAAAGGGTGATGGAATGAGAGGAAAATACACTTCACAGCTCTGCCTTCATATTGCATCTGTTTCCTTTGTTGCTTTAACCTTTGGGTCAGATTTTACTCAGTTCTGCGTGTAGACATGTTGGTCAATTGAGAAATGTTTTGTCCCAAACTGTAACACAAGGTTAACTTGACCTGGACTTGCCTAGTCTCTCTCTTCTGCCTTCAAGGATAAAGACACCTACCAGCTGCCACGATTAGAAATGCAAGACCATGAAAGGAGTAAAAAAGAGGTAGCATCCAAGTTTCTGGAAGGTCTCCATCTATTCCCAGAAAGAATAGGAATATCCCTTCCCTTTATTAGTGTAGCTCTCTCCTTTATTATCCCTGTTCTATGTCTACAATCTCTTGGCCTCTGGAGGGGAGAAGCTGACTCATGAGCAGAGCTCCTGCTTTTCCATCCTATAGTCACTGGGTAAAGCTCTGTCTTTCCCCATCTCTTTGCCTCTTGAGTCATTATACTTAACCACCAGCAGCAGAATTGGACTTTTCTTAGTTATGTTATGTGAGTCATACAAGGATAAGTACTGAAGGAGTCCCCTCATAGGAGGCTCCTGGAGAAGTCAAGTCCTTAGAAACAGAAAGTCAAATGGTAGCTGCAAAGGCTAGAGGGAGGGAGGACGACAGAGTTAGTGTTTAATGTGTATCGACCCTCAGTTTAGGAAGATGAACATATTCTGGAAATGGATGGTGGTGATGGTCGCACATTAAGTTCAAGGTGAATTTACTAAATGCCAGTGGACGGTACAATAAAAAATGGTTAAAATGAAATGGGCCTGATGGTGGTTCATGCCTGTAATCCTGGCAACTCAGGAGGCTGAGGCAGGAGGATCTCAAATTTGAGCCTGGGAAACGTATGTAGTCAGGGCCCTGATGATCCAATCACTTCCTAAAAGCCGACCGACCTCTTAACTCCAAACACATGATATTTGGAGGGACAATCCAGATCCAAGCTATAATATAATCATAAGAATATTCAAAATGAGGCAGAATACACAGGAATAAAGAGTAGATGGGGCAAGCTGAATGCTTATAGAAGAATTGTAGACAAAAAATCAATCAAATGGGTAATCACATCTCATGTAATTTGAGATTCAAAATAGAAGGAAGAAATTATCAACATGGATAAAAATGTGAGACCAAACTATATGCACTCCAAAATATAATATTTTAATGTTTTGCATTATGAAGCCCAGCATGGTGGTGCACTCCTGTCATCCCAGCAACTTGCAAGGCTGAGGCAGGATCACCAGTTTGAGGTCAGCGTGGGAAATATTGAGACTCTGTCTCAAAATTAAAAATGAAAAGGGAGGGTTGGGGATGTGGCTCAAGCGGTAGTGCGCTCACCTGGCATGCGTGCGGCCCGGGTTAGATCCTCAGCACTACATACAAACAAAGATGTTGTGCCCGCTGAAAACTAAATATATATATATATAAATTCTCTCTCTCACTCTCTCTCTCACACTCTCTCTTAAAAAAAAATAAAATGAAAAGGGAAACAGATATAGTTCAATACTAAAGCACTCTTGAGTTCAACACCTGGTACCCTCCCCCCAAAATAATGTAAAAATAGAAAATTATGTGTCTGCCCTCAATAATGAAAAAAAATCTTTCCAGCAATTAATGAAGTAATTAATGGAGTATAGTGTGCACCTGCTGTGATAGCCAGTTTGGCTAGGTGTCTCACACCCTCCCTCTCTCTGACCACATGATGCCCTGTGCCACCTTGGGATTCTGTCAGCAAAAGGCCATCAATAGATGTGAGCCTTTATCCTTGGTCTAGAATTGTGAGTCAAAATAAAGCTCCTTTTATTTATAAATTAACAGCCAGTGGTATTGTGTTATTAGTAATAGAAAATGGACTAAAAATCTGACAAAATAGACTCTAAGAAAATACGGTACGAAGACACAAAGAAATTCACTACATAATGAGATCAATTCTTCAAGAAGACATAATGATCATACATGAGTATGTACTGAATGTTGGAGCACTTGATCTTATAAAACAAACACTATTAGACCTAAAGAGAGAGAGAGGCTCCTATACAATAACAGTGGGAATTTCAATACATGACTCACACCAATAGATAAATCATTCAGATCAAAAAAATCAACAGAAAACACCAGAGTCAAATTACACTGCAGATCAAATAGACTTAATGGGTATCTACAGAACATTCCAGCCAGGAGGGACAGAATACATATTCCTTTTCTTAGCACATGGAATTTTTTTCTAGAATAAACCATATATTAGGCCACCAAACAAGCCTTAACACATTTCAAAAATTTGACACACCGGAGTTTTACTTGGCCTCAAATAAGACTGAAATCGTGTTATTTGCTGGAAAAGGGATTAAACTGGAGAACATTGTGCTAAGTGAAATAAACCAGACTCAGAAAGTCAAAGGTTGAATGTTTTCTCTTGTATGCAGAATCTAGAGAGAAATGGGAATTTTAAAAGGGGGGGGGGTGATCTTGTGAAAATAGAAGGCAGAACAGTGGAATAGAGAGAAGAAATTCAGAGGAAGGGTGAGGAATGGGAAAGGGAAGGAATTGTGGAATTAAATTGATCAAATAAATTCCATTTTTATGCATAATTATAATTTCCAATTTAAAAAGCAATAAATAAATGGAATAAAGACCAGTAGAGGAAGGGCATTAGGGGATGGGAGAGGTGGAGGAAAAGGGGAAGTGCTGGGAATTGAAATGGTACAAATTATGTTAAATGTATTACAAATATGTCAAAAATAAAACCCACTGCTATGTATAACAATAATGCACTAATAAAAACAAAATAATTTTTGAATAGTATCCAAAATATTTTATGATTACAATAAATCAGAAATGAAACTATAAATCAACAGCAAGGGAAATTATAGAAATTATATATATATACATGGATATTGAACAAACATTTTTGATCAAACAATGGGTAATTGAGGGAGTCAGAGGAAATTTTTAAAATTCCTTAAATAAATAAATGTGGAAACACAATATTACAAAACAAGGAATGCAGCAAAAGCAATATTAAAGGAGAAGTTTATAAGTGCCTACATTAAAAAAGAGAAAGATCTCAAATAAATAGCCTAATGATGTATGCATCATAATGTCTTAGAAAAGCAAAAACAAACTCAAAGTCATTAGGGGGGAAATAATAAAGACCAGAGCATAAATAAATAAAATAGAGATAAAAAACTATACAAAGAATTTATGAAATAAAGATTTGGTTCCTTGAAAAGATAAAATTGAAAAATCTGTATTTATAATTATGAGAGAAACAGAAGGGGGCGAGGAGAGACAAAAGAGAAGAGGAGAGGAGAGGAGAAGACCAAATAAATAAAATTAGAGGTGAAAACGAAGATATTATAACTGATACATAGAAATTCAAAAGATCTTTAGGGATTATTTTGAAAAAAAACTATATGGTAATAAATTGGAAAATTGAAAAGAAATGGCCAAATTCCCAGATACTTAATGACATAACAAAATTCAACCAAACAAATATAAAAAGTCTGAATAAACCAATAGCAAGTAATGAGAGTAATGAGATTTAATAAATAATAAAAAGACTCCCAACAAAGAAAGCCAGGACCAGATGGCTGAATTTTACAATTTTTTTTAAGAGAGAGAGAGAGAGAATTTTAATATTTATTTTTTTAGTTTTCCGCAGACACAATATCTTTGTTTGTATGTGATACTGAGGATCGGCGCTACCGCTTGAGCCACATCCTCAGCCCCAAATTTTACCGAACTTTTAAAAAAGAACTAACACCAAAGCTCCCCAAACCATTGCATAGAATTGAAAGAGATGCAACCCTTCAAACCCATTTTATGATGCCAGTAGTACCCTGTTACCAAAACCAGAAAAATATATGACATAAAAAAGAAAACTACAGGCCAATATTCCTGATGAACATAGATGCAAAAATCCTCAACAAAATATTAGAAAATTGAATTTGATAGCACATCAATATGACTGTACATGTTATCAAGTTGATTTCATGCCAGAGGTGCAAAGATGGTTCAAATATACAAATTAATAGTTGGAAGAAATCACTTAAATGGAATGAAAGATATGAATCATATGATTATCTCAATAGGTGCAGAAAAAGCATTTAGCAAAATTCAGTGCTCCTTCATGATAAAAGCCTCAAACAAATTAGGCTTAGAAAATACACATACCTCATACCTCAACAGAATAAATCTATATATGAAAAACACATAGCTAACATTATACTGAATGGGAAAAAAACTGAAAACATTTCATCTAAGATCAGGAACAAGATAAGAATGTCCACTTTCACTGCTGTTATACAGCATAGTAGTAGAAATATTAGCTATAGCAATTAGTCAAGAAAAAGAAGTAAAAGACATACAAACAGGAAAGGAAAAAATCAAATTATTCCTGTTTGCTGGTGATATGATTTCAAATGTAGAAAAACCTAAACACTCCACCAAAAGAAACCATTATAACTGACAAATGAATTAAGTAAAGCATCAGGATACAAAATCAACATATAAAAACAGCACCCTTTCTATATGTCAATAAATAATTCACTGAGAAAGAAATCCCATTCATAATAGACACACACACACACACACACACACACACACACACACACTAAACTAAGGAAGTGAAAGACTCCTAGGATGGAAATTAAAAACACTGAAGAAAAAAATGAAAGAAAATACCAAAAGGTGGAAAGACCCTATATGTTCACAGACTGGAAAAATTATTATTCTTTAAATATTCATCCTACCCAAAATAATCTACAGATTCAATGCAATTTCCATCAAAATAACAATGACATTCTTCACAGAAAAAAAAAAAACCTCCTAAATTTCACATGGTAGTGCAAAAGACCCCAAATAGTAAAAGCAATCTTAATCAAAAAGAGCAAAGATGGAGGATCATAGTACCTGGTTTTAAAACATACTACAGAACCATAGTAATAAAAACAGCATGGTACTTTGCATAAACACAGACACATAGAGCCAAGGAACAGAGAGAGGGCCCAGAATAAACCCAGGCATCTGCAGTCGACTAACTCATGACAAAGGTGGTCAAAACACATATGGGATAGAGGGGGAAGCTGTATATCCATATCCATGTCATTGTTGTTTTGATGGGAATTGCATTGAATCTGTAGATTATTTTCGGTAGAATGAATATTTAAAACTTAACTAAAATTTTGACCTCTATCTTTCACCCTGTACAAAAATCAATTGCAAAAATGGGTTTAAAACCTCAAGGTAGAATCTGAAACTCCAAAACTACTAGAGTAAATCATGGAGAAAACACTTCAAGATATTGGTACAAGCAATTATTTCCTTGATTAGACTTCAGAGCTCAGGAAACAAAAGCAAAAATTAACAATCAAGACCATATCAAACTAAAAATCCTCTGTACAGCAAAAGAGATAATCAGCTGAGTGAAGAGAAAACATGTGACAGCTATTCATCTGACAGAGAATGTCTAGAATATATAAAGAACTCAGAAACTTTAACAAACAAAAAAGCAATCCAATTAAAATTGGAAGAATTATTTAAATAGATACTTCTCAGAATAAGAAATATAAACGGCTGATACAGAAGCCCACACCTGTAATCCCAGCTACTCAGGAGACAGAGGCAGGAGGCTTGCAAGTTCCAGGCTGGCCTGGGTAACTTGGTGAGACCCTGCCTCAAAATAAAATAAAAAAGACAGGGGATGTAACTCAGTGGTATAGTGTTTAAAGAAGCCTTCAGTTTAATCCCTAATGCAAAAAATAAAATAAAATAAAAAAGAAGGAAGGAAGGAAGGAAAGAAGGGAGGGAGGGAGGGAAGAAAGGAAGGAAAAGAAAGGACAAATGGTCATAAAAGTATGAAAAACTACCACTCACCATCAGAGCAATGCAAATCAAAATTACAGAGAGAGCATCTCCCCTCAGTTAAAATGATAACTATAAAAAAATAATTACAAATGCTGATGAGGATGTGCAAAAATGGAAACTTTATACACATTTGATGGGAATGCAAATTAGTACAGCCACTATCCAAAAAAAAGTATGGAAATTCTTCAAAAAATGAAAAATAGCCCTAACATATGATCCAGCCATCCCACTCCTAGGTATATATCCAAAGAAAAGGAAGTCAGCATACAAAGAGATACCTGTATGCTCAGTTTTTGTTTGTTTGTGGTGCTGAGAATTGAAACCAGGTGTGCTTGACCACTGAGCTATATCCCCAGCCCTTTTTACTTTTTGAGACATGGTCTTACTAAATTTCCCAGGCTAGCAATCATCTTGCCTCAGCCTACCAAGTCACTGGAATTACAGACGTGCCCAGCATACCTAGACATGCCCACATTTATTATTCAGCCATAAAGAAGAACAAAATCTATCATTTGCAGGAAAATGGGTGGAACTGGAGGACATCGTATTAAGCAAAATAGGCCAGACATAGAAAGACAAATAATGCATGTTCTCATGTGCAAAACCTAAAAAAGAATAATAAGTAAATAAGTTGACCAGAAAATAGAAGAGGGATTATCAGGGACTAGAAAGGGTGTGGAAATTTGGAGTGGGAGAAGAACGTGGATGGACATGATAAATTCATGATGTATGCAAACATCTCATTAATCTGTACATTTTAAAAAATAAAAATTATAATTTAAATTTTAAATTAAAAAAAAAGAAGAAGAAGAAAAATGGACTAAAATAGCTGTGGTCCAGTTGTGCTGCACCTAGACCCAAAAAAATTTCCACCCAAGTCCAGAAGGCTGCATGCTCAAAGATGTTCATGGCAGCATTGTTTTGGTGACTGGTAGTTAGAAGCAATGTTGTTGCTATGGCAGGAGAGAGGAGAAGTAAAATATGCTGTGTACACATCAGGGCACACTAGACAGTCAGGAGATGCAAGAGGCTAATAGTAAACAGAGCGATAGTGATATTTAAGTGCAGAATGAGATGAATAACATGATTCAGTTGACATAAATTGGAGACGAGTATTCTGTGAAAGTTGACAGAGTCAAAATGGAGTTACTTGTGTCAACCCTAATATAAATAAATAAATAAAGTCAGGAGGTAATAAAGGAAGGATTCCCAGTATCGCTGCCTGATAGTTGGCTATTAAAAAAGACTGCCCTTGCACAAAAGCCATTGCACCCTTATGCAAAATATACTTCTGCAAGGAGTCTCCCCAGCCAGAGTCTGCTTACCTTCACAGTGATGCCACTCTGGTTATTAATCCTTATGGCCAAGGATTATTGTTTTATTGTTTCAAAATGGTATGTGATCCTCCTCAATTTTTCATTTAAAAATTTCCACTTGGGTTTGGGTCATAGATCAGTGGTAGAGTGCTTGCCTTGCAAGTGTGAGGCACTGGGTTTGATCCTCAGCACCACATAAAAAATAAATAAATAAGTAATTAAAGGTAAATATATTGTGTCCATTTATAGCTAAAAAAAAATTTAAAAACAAACAAACAAACAATCTTCCCCTTGCCTCAACCTCTTTGAATACACTCATAGTTCACTGTGGCAAACATATCCCCATTGGAATTCTACTCCCACATACATATTGTTCTTTGGAAAATTTCACTCTGGGTGTTACTTAGGTTGATAATTCAAAGCTTCACTAGCCATTTTACAATGAGGCAAATGAAAGCCTATGTACTTAAAACACTGATAATAGCTGGGCACACTGGCTCAGGCCAATAATACCAGATACTCAAGAAGCTAAGGCAGGGGAATAGCAAGTTTGAAGCCAGCCTGGAAATCTTAGGGAGACCTGTCTCAAAGCAAAGATAAAAAGGGCTGGGAATGTGGATCAGAGATAAAGAACCTCTGAGTTCAATCCCCAGGATGGAAAAAAATACTATAATAATTGCTAATAAATATTAGAGGATGAGAAATAAAAAGGGATAAACATACACCTATGTAAAAACAAAAGACCCTCACAGAGTTGAGATAAATGTGCCATAAAGTATGATTATGATTAACTCAACCCTCTCTGTACATGAAGTTCAACTAAGAAAATATACATGTGTTAAAATGAAATGTCATCTAATCAAATCAGCCAGAGATTTCCTTTTGATGTTTTTTAACTGCCTTAAAATTAAAAATGTCACCCCTATTTTTCTAATCATTGCAGTTGTTTTGCTTGATATTTTTATATTTAGCTCTTTATTTCATCCAAACATATTTGCAACAGTTTTCCCAATGTCACTTTGTTCCAGGGGCCACCCTTTCCTCATTGATTTTAAAAGCCCCACAAATTATACACCCCACTCCCATATGTACATGGGTTTATTTCTGGGTTCTTTTTTTATTCCTCTGATATGTTTGAAATATTCCTCCACCCAAACTACTCATTAGTGTTGCTTTATAATATATCTTAGTTTTCTGTTAGGTCCTCCCTCACTATTCTTATTTTTCAAAAATTTCTTGATAATTTTCATTTTCTCCCCCTTCAGATGAAAACAGAATCTTTTCTTCAAGATTGACTAAAATAATGTTTTGTTGGGGATTCTATTTGGAATTGAATAAAATTTATATATTATTTTGAGAAACATCAACATATTTTAAATCTCCTCATCCAGAAACATGCTGTTTCTAAGTTCACCATAGAAACACTCATTTTTTTTTTTTTTGTCCACCAGTAAAACTGTATAGTTTTCTTCACAGAAGCATTCCTCCTTTCTTGCTTAAATTTATTCTTGGGTAATTTATAAATTCATTGGTACTGTAAATTATTTTCAATTTCCACTTTTAACTGAAATGCTGTTATTAAAAAAAGCTACTGATTTATTACTCTTTATTTTGTATTTAGGGATCATTCTAAAGCACTTTTCTCTATATAAGACTTTTGTAAATGTCAATATGTTGAATTTTAAATTATCAGAAGGTGAAAGGTGATTGATGGTTTTTTTCTTTCAGAGTAAGCAGAGAAAAAAAATAGAATTTAGATTCGATTTATTTGTATTTTATTTTACACACACACACACACACACACACACAAACACATACACTGGTGAGCAGAATGTCTGCAGTATTATTTAAGAATTGGAAAAGAGCAAGGATATAGCTCAGCGATAGAACATGTGCCTAATGTACATAAGGTCCTGGGTTCAATCCCGAGCATGGAAAAACAAACAAACAAACAAACAAAAACTTTATCTAGAGTTTTAAGGCTGAACAGTTTTTACCTCTATTTTACATAACTTATGATAGAGAAAGCATCTTTCTATGTTTGGGGGAATTGTCGTACTCCTAAGCCTAGAACTGACACCAACATTTTATCCTTATTGCTTTCAATGTCATGAAATATCTCTGAGATTCCTTTGATGTGAAATGTTTGGTTTGGTTTGGTGGCGCTGGGAATGGAACCCAGGGGCTACCAGTGAGCAACATTCCTGGTCCTTTTAACTTCTATTTTGAGAGACAGGATCTCATGAGGCCAGACTGGCCTTGAAATTTTCAATCTTCCTGCCTCAGCCTCCTAAGTCACTGGGACTACAGGTGTGTGCCACTGAGGCCTGCTAATGTGTTTTTTGCTGGTGTCACTTCTACTAAGACATCTTCATTTATGTCAATACATTCACCTGTACCAGTTCCTCTGACAGCACATCTCTTGAATGGTGGCATTGTCAACTTTTCCACCATCAGCAATGTATTCAATTACTCTATTTATGATTCAAATTTCCTTTCTAACATTACTTTCTGATTTTTTTTTTCCTGCATCCAATGTTCTTGGCCAAGTCCCTATTTCAACTATCTGCTTTTGTAACATGCTGTGTGTGTTTGCCATTGGGAGACAGGAAGCAACACAGTCACATGCTTTGCTGCCTGGTGTGTGAGCTGAGGAACAGACACACGGTGACCACAACTCAACTTAGAAATCCAATGGTGGATGATGAATGAGTAATCAAAATCTAGTTCATACTACTCACATAATGCAATACTATTCAGACATAAAGAGAAATGAAGTCTGGATGTTTGCTACAATAAACATAGAATTTTGAAAACATGAAATCTGAAATTATGCTAAGAAGCCATTGTATGATTCCAAGTCAATAAGGACAGAAAGATTAGTAGTGGCTTAGAGTTGGAGAGTCAGAGAAAGGGAGTGACTACTAGCTGATGTGAGATTTATTTGGGAAATGATAAAAAATGCTCTTAAATTTATCCAATGATGGTTACACAATGTTGCAACTAAAATCAACACATTGTATACTTTTAATAGGTGAATTTTATTGTATATGAATTGAATCTCAATAAAGCTAGCCATTAAACAAATCTTATTGAGATTTAATTCATATACCATACAATTTACCCATTAGAAGTATACAATGTTCATGGGAGGGAAGGCAGAGAATCAACACCTTAGGAAGCCATTCAAGGCTTAAGAAAAATAAAATCATTGAGAAATTATGATAAACATAGTGATTAGAAATTATAACCATAAAGACTAAAACATGAAAAATGCTTACAGTATAAGTTTAAGTGGAAAAGTTGAATGCAAAATTGCACCCACCCAACAAACTCTGAAGTGTTCCCTGGAACACAGTTAATACTCTATCTCCACTCCTTTATTACAGGACCTGAAGTTCCTAAGTACACTGGGCATTCACACTCTCCCTGCTCATTCTCTCACATGAGAGCATGAGAAACCATGTTATAGAGACCTATTCTGTGGATAACGAAATTCCTCCTTACACTGGTTATCTATACAAAGCAAATGAATGAAGGAATAAATAAATAAATAAATAAGAAGGGATTTCATTTCTCTTACTCAAAATGACAATGATGATGATGATGATATCTGAAAGAGAGAGAAATTATTTACTAAGTTTCATACTCTGAGTAGAGGACTTGTTTTGACAAGTTACAACTATATATATAATTAAGGAATACATGGTGGAACCATGACATTTGTATGTATACAGTGTGGAATGACTGAATGAGACTAATTAACATCTTTCACTTTGAATTCTCATCATTTCTCCCTCCTGTTCAACTGACCCAACATCACCCCATTCCCTCTACTCACCCACCCCATGCTCTGGGAACAAACGTTCCCTGAGTAGAGGAATTTTTATCACTATTTTGCCTTCTACCTTGTAAGGGATGGAAACAAGAGTGGAGGAAAAATATGACAATAAAAGCAAGACTTTCTTCTGATCAATCTGTAATAGAGAAAAGAGATGTCATGAAAATATTACTAGCAGATACAAACATTGTCTATGAGAAAACCATTGAAACCAATAGTTATTTTTTAAAAAAATTATATGTGAATAACTTTAATGACTATATGCAATACATGTAGTCATTAGAGAGAGTCATTCTATTTTAGTGATGTAAATACAAGCTTTCTATCAGGATATGTTAGTAGTTTCAGACTAGAAACAGTCCGTTGTAATAAAACTGGATGGATGTAGAGTTAGGGTAGGTTATGGAAGGGACTTATGCCATAATGTAGCTGGCATCTCTTCAGGCCAAGTCCAGCAAAAATGAGAAAAGAATACTTGAAGAAGTCCTTTTACAGGTAGACCTAGATTTGAATCTGTTTCAAAACTCCTCAACCATGTGCCTTTGGGCTATTCAGTTTACCTGTCTCTGAGCTTCCATTTTCCTACTGGGAAATGGGAAACAGAATATCTACCACAAGAGTCTTTGCAAAGATTTGAAAAAGTAAAAGGAAGCAACTAGCATGTTCCCCGCCTCATGATGGGGTCTCAAAACTATAGAGTTGGGAAGAATAGCAGTCCTGAGAGATAATACAGTAACAGTGGTATTTACAGGCAGGGTAGGTGAGTGTTCCAATTGACAAGCCAAGGGTCAAAAGCCCAGTGATTAGGCTAGGGGAACAAACCCAGGAGTTATTCAGGAAATCATCAAACAAGCAAACAAATGCAAAGGTAAGAGCGAGGAAGCCACATTTCCTAAATGAGCTCAGGAGTGAAGGAGCAAAAAAAAAAAAAAAAAACCTATAAGCAAGAAGGAAGGGAAGCCAGCCTTTTGCAAGAGAACATAACTGCTCCAAGGCCTCCTACTGCCACCTGGGGGGCCACACACAATGGCCACTTCGATGTTGAGAGCCACAGCCAAAGGGGCCCCAGCAAACTTCCAGCTGCCAGCTAATGATTGGCTCACAGCAGCCCCTGCAAACTTCTAGCTGCCAACTGATTGGCTCCTCTGTGGTGATGCTCATTGGGCTGTTTCCCCCGCCCTTTCAGACCACGGAGCTGCTCATTGGGGGACTTTTTTGGCTCCGCCCACACGACCCAGCCAATCGGCCTCAAGAGCAGGAGGAGTGGGGGAGGTTGAGAGGCTTGTGGGAAGCCGGTGGTGGCAGTTGGGCTCTGAGGGTTTTTCCTGAGGAGCTGTGTGGTTTGGTGTGTGAGTTCTAAAAATAAAGTTCGTTTCTTTTGACAAGTGGCTCCTGAATTGTGCCCAGCCAGACTGCGGCACTTCTCATGGCATCTGGACACATCCAAGGATAGTATTCTCTTAGGGCAGTGTCTGTACATGTGCCAGCCCACACTGTCCCCTGCAGCCCATGGGTTCCCATGAGTCTGCACCAACAGCTGATGAGACTTCCAAGTGGACCATGAGGGATACCAAAGTTCCTGAAATGCCCTGAGCTGATTTTTCTGCCCACACTGGGTTAATTCTCTTCAAAATGGGACAGATGCTCCCTGGTGTATGCTGCAGTCACCTCCCAATAACTCTATCAGAAACCTAAAACATTGTCCATTGAAAATGCATCAAACACCAAATCGACTGGCCATCATAGCCTCATATCACACCTTACAAAGAATCTTGGGTGCTGTTCCCTCTGACTGTGATGGGGCTGTCTGGAGCTGTGACTCACTACCGCTGTCCAGCATGGCAAGAGGGTGTTGAACCACATTATCGCAAGATCAGGAAAAGGTCAAAATTCAAATTTGGAGTCTGATTTCTACTGAATGCATATTGCGGCTGTGCCATCGTAAACTGAGAAACTGTAAGTTGAACCACCACCAGCTGTGTGTGGTTGAGACCTGACGATTTCAAGCCTAGTGATTTTCAGACTTTTTAGCAACAGAGTCCATTTTGCAAATTTATTTTTGCAAATTGAACTGTATTTGGAATTGCATTTGGGACTCTACTATTTAAGAAAAATAAAAACCACTTTTGGTTGACAAGCTACATTTTATAAATTCAAATTTGAAATATTTACCTATTATGTCAATTAATGAAAACAATGAGGCTGTTTTTTATATTTATTTTTAGTTGTAATTAAACACAATACTTTTATTTTATTTATTTTTATGTGGTACTGAGGATTGAACCTAAGGCCTTGCATATGCTAGGCGAATGTTCTACTGCCGAGCCACAACCCCAGTCCACAGGAGGCTATTTTAATACACTCCCCAAATTAAAAAGGATACTGAATGTTAAAGCAATCTCTGGAGGCAATTTTTTTAAGTGTACACTGTAATACAGAAATAATTATAAAGAGTTAACAGGCTTTATTTTTTCTTATTTTGAAGCATTTTCTTTATTATGCTGATCATTGTTTCTCAGTACTGATTTAAATGACATCAAAATAACAAATTTTGCATGCTCAGATCATTAATATGAAATCAGTAATCAATATTTTAGTAGCACTAGAAAAAAGGGTAACATGAAATATTCATTTGAAAGTTGAATCACTGGCAATGTCTTACCCTAGTCGATGTCCTTAAAAATAGAAAAACCAAACAAAAAGTGTACAACGCTTACAATAAGAGCTAAAATTGTTGTACAATTTTATCATTGTACAGCACATTGAAAATTTAGTTTTTCGGAATAACAACAACTACACAACCACCGCGAACATTTCCAAAGAGTCTCAAGACAAGTGCAATCCCTGCCTTTCATTGTGGGACAGAATAGAAATTATAGATTTATAGCATACTTGTTTTCAGTTAATAATATTAAAGATTGCCTCACATATAATCATATATATGTATATATGTGTATACATGCATATACACATAGGTACCTGAATTTAAATATATCTGTAAGCTACATATTATTTGTATATAAATAAAATTTACATATTATTCAGTATTAAAATGCTATATAGCTCAATGGTAGAGTGCTTGCCTAGCATGCTTAAGGCCCTGGGTTCCAATACTGAAAAAAATAAGATAATAAAAAACAATAAAGCTAGAAAGCTATTATTTGCCATATAGTATGTTTAGAAGGAGTTAAGGGGATAATAAATCTAAAGTTCATGGTTAGCTAAGAACTGATAAAATCTGATGTTCTACAATCATTGTAGCCATCATTTTGAGTTTGTTGCTATTGCAATATTGTATGACCTATCAGATTTGGGTAGCAAATTTGCCCTGGAAAGAAGAAAAAAATTTCTTTATTTATTTAATTTTATTTTGGTGCTGGGGATTGAACCCAGGGCCTTGTGCATGCCAAGCATATGCTCAATTACTGAGCTATATCCCTAGCAAAAGGTTGATTTTTTGAGATGAATATCCACATAGCAGTGTTTGCATGAGTGAATTGGAATCAGAAAGAAAAAAGCAAGCTTGTGTTTCCTATCCCAAGCTGAACCCCTAGTTTGAGTTCTAAGGCTACAGCCCCCACTTTTTCTACCAGTGAGCAGAACAACGTAAACACCACAGCACCTCCAGGGCAGTACTGTTTCTGAGGAGCTATGGCCACAGTCCTATCTCCAACTGAGGACACCCCATACCTGCTTTTTCAGGCTGAGAACACCAGGTGGCATATGGTGGCTGAATCAGAGCCTTGGTAGCTATGGCAACCAGCTACCATTCCAGCTCTGCAGCTGCCATCTTTTATCAAAAGCAGTGTTTTGTGCACACTGGGAGTTTTGCTTTGAAATGGTTGTACTATGTGCTTGCCATTCTTCGTATAGTCAGAGTTCCTACTTCTGGGAGATAAATTTGGATACAAGAGATAGATAAATAGCTTTGGTCAGTTGCATTAATTTTATTTTCTGTGGGTTATTCATTGTGTCTGCATAAAGCAGACCATGCACTGATGTTTGAGAGGGCCACACCTTCCACAGCAGGCTTTCATGGAAGAGCAGTGAGACTTCATGGAAGGGAAATAAATGATGGAGTGAGTGATGCCTCTTGGACCAAGGTTAAGAGCAAATATGAATGCCTAGTTCAATGCTAGAATTGGTTATAGTTACAATGACCCTGAGAGCTGCCTGTACCTAAGGGATATCTGCTGTAATTATTGCTGATTTATAAATGGAAGATGTCTGCTCACCAAACTACTGGAAGGATGTATTTAACATAAGCAGCATTTTCTTGCAACATTTGTTTTGTGTCTACCGTGCACTAATAAGCCAAATATTTATAAATTGGAAACTAGCTCTTTCCTTTCTTATTAGTCAAGAGCAATGAGATTTTCTAAGCTAATTGTCAGGCATTGCCCCTGGTGATTGGCAGTATGTCACAAGCCCAGCTGCCAAAAACATTCTCTTTACTGTTGGGAAGAAAACTGAAATGAGTAATATTATCCAAACTTCTTTCTGAATTCTAAAATGGCTTTGAACTTGGTCTGGGACTTATAAACACATCTATTTAAGCAACGTTGTTTCTCACTATTAGAGAGATCATATCTTAAATGAGCATGCTTTTGATGAAAGATCCTTGTTACAGCATGAAAATTCTGTTAAAAATTCATTTTTTTATGTCACATGAAAAATGAAAAATTCACCTTGCTTGTGTAGTATATAACCATAAGGATGAAAGAGAGGCACTGCTGCTTGGAAAATGACTCAAAAGAAATACAATAAATATAAACAGCTATAAGTCTTTGAATGGATTTTAAAAAATATTTCCACTCATATCCTTCCTAGTTTTTAATCAGAATTTATTATTGTCATAAACTTGCAAAACATTAAAATGTTAAATTTTAATATTATGCTTCTCTTTTATTAAAGTTATTAAAATATTACATTTTTTAGTGCATTTAGTTTTGTTAACGAAATTTCATTGTTTTTCACTTATGTTTTAAATGTAAACCTGCTAACATTTTGTCTGAAATCATAAACTTCCCAAATAAAACAATTTTAATTGTTAAATAAATTGTAATATGCTAACTTTAATAGAAAACAAACATTTTCAAAATCTATAAGAAACAACTGTAAAAACAGTTTTCACCTGGTATTCTCTATGAATTAAAAGATTATTTAAAGGTATGAGAAGAAGGAAAAGATTACATTTAATTTTATGTGAAGCTCAGTTTTCTGTTATAAAATTAGTCATGGAGTTTTCACACATTTGCTGGTTTTGTACTACCACATAATGCAGCTCTCCTGTCCCCCTCTGTCTTCTGCTTAAAAAGAAGGAGGAAAGGAGGGAGGGAGAGAAGATTTTGATAAAACTTAACCAAGAAGTAGGCAGTTCTGGATCAGGAGAGTGGACAAACCATGCAGACTACAGATTTGGCACTATGTCATCAATTGGTCCATTGTAAATGTGAAGGAGCGAGGAAGAGAGAGTTCCACTTACTCTCCTCCCGAGCAGTTTCCTACCTGAGCCCGACTTTAGACACTGCCCACAGCACAGTGGAACCCCACTGAGCTATTACCAACCCTGTTCTAGAAGCATACCTGAGAACAGGGAAACATGTTGAAATTGTTACCACATGTAAAGAATTATGATACTGAGAGAGATGACAGATAGATGCACCCACTAAGTGATTAAGAACCATCATCTCTCCTCATTGGAGTAGTGCAATTATATTTTCCAATATTTTTTTTATATGTTGCAAGTATTTTCTGTCACATTGTTTTTAACAGCATTTTTTATAATACCATATCTTAATATCTTGCTTCTTTCTAATGAAGTCATTTTGTTTTCTCCCTTCCCTTCTCCTCCTCCTTTTCCCTCTCCTCCTCCTCCTCAGCTTTGTGATGATGGAGTTTAGGACATGCTACCATAAGATACAACCTTGGCATCTGAGAAAAGGGAAGCATAAAGATTACTCCCACCTTCCCCCACCCTTCTGTCCTAAAGCAGGACATAAAACCTAGGAATGATTTTTCTGGCCGTCTCCTAAAAGTAGGTCATAAGATTCTCATAGGAGAGGTGCCCTCCCCATACCTGGAGGAAAGGAGCCTTCTCATCTCTGGAGACACCAGGACACAGTGAAGAATCTGAGTAAACAGACTTTGTTAAGTGCTCCTCAGTTTTTCACCATTAAGTTATTTCCCCCTTTCAAGAGTTATATTTCTGCACCACTACTCTTTTTGTTTTCCATCAAATCTGGCATTAAAAAATAAACAGGTCTACTCACTTCTTTAGACTGTCATCTCCTTATGATGCCACCCAGATCATGTAAAACTTATATTAAATAAATTTGTATGCTCTTCTCTTGTTAATCTGCATTTTGTTTATGGAGCCTCAGCCACCAATCTAGCACTGACTGAAGAAAAGATATTTTCCTTCCCTAAAGTTTCATACCTGAGAAGATTTCCTGACTCCCAAACATTAAACTATTATCTGTGTCTTATGATTTTTATGATGTTTATTTCTTTTCCTTTCATTTAACTTAAATGCATTTTTGTATATGCCAAGAGCTAGAGTTCATTTTGCAATAAGGAAAAAAGGACTATTTTTACTGTCATAATTATCATTTTTATTAGCTCCTCTATGGAGCTTGTTCCTTCTCTCATAATCTGATTCTCTGAATCAGATACAAAAATTTAAATTCTAGCTGGCATAATAAAGGGTAATTTGAGAAAGAAGAAATGATTTTAAAAACAAATGCAAATTTTAGAAATATAAAAAAAAATTATCCTATTTACTTACATGCATTTGTGGCCAAAAGAAGGATCTGTGATACTGTTTCAAATGACCCAAAAGAAATATAATAAATACTAAGAGTTATGAAACTTCAAATAGATTTGCTGGTTTTGTACTACCAAAACAAAAACAAAAAACAATCATACACTTTGCTCATGCACCCTGATTAGTTGATTTTTGATAGTCATGCATCATTGCAAATAGTTAGAAAGAGGTGACAATCACAAGGACCTCACTTCCAGATGGTATGTTACAATGAAAGAGAAACACAGACCTCATTCTGCAACATGTATAAATATGTATTAGCAATCAGGTCCCCAGACATATAACACTTCACGTGAGCTTGATGAAGTCTTAGTTCTCTGGCGTCTCAAAACTGCACTAGCACCTTATAAGTGTTGTGGGGCAGGTAGCTCAGAAAGCACACCAAGTCCCAATTTTGTCCAAATTGAAGAGTCTTTGTTTAGCTGGCCGGCAAGTGACTGTACCCCACAGGACCCATAATGTCTCTGCAAGGAACAGCCCGAAGCCTGAACATTTTAGGATATTTAAAGGCAAAAGCCACTTCCAGGTTGATGTAGCTGCAAGCAAGCAGGTACAGAAGCTGATTTGAGCAGTTAGTGAGACAATACAATGGTTACATCAGTATTTCCCACAGGACTTTCCAGATTGGCATAGCAGCAAACAAGCAGAAGGGAAGTGGGTCAAAATGACCCTAGTTCAGTACAAGTTAGAGAATGGTTACTAATGTCTAGACAATCGATCTCTGACAAGGCACGTTGCCCAGGAAAAATGGAAATCAAAGAAAACAATTTTACAATGTATAAGAATTGCTATTTTGTGTTGCCAAGTATGTTGTGCTAGGTAACTATTAATGGGTACAGAGGCAGAGCTTTCCCATGGGAGATGCATTTCTTAACATGATATGGAGTCTCAGGGTAAAATGGAATCTGTCTGGTCTTTGCCCATATAGCCTGGTCTATAACAATAAGCAGGGCAGGATTGAGCTAACCTTGAAGGAATTAAGGGTGTCCCATGCAAAAATATATTAGTATATCAATGACTTTACACTGAAAACATTGGACAAATCTTAGGTACAAAAAGTGGTATCTGGTCTGCTTTTTCCTACACATAGCAGACCACAGATTTGTTGGGGGTGAGGGGGTAACTTCCCTATACTAAAGAAAGAAAATATCCCTTATCACCAGAAATGAGAGTACAATGGACTTGAATAAATAAACTCACTAATCTTTAACTTCCATTAGCTTTAATCCCCTATACATCCATGTGTCACATAACAACTCAATCAATGACAGACTACGGGTACTATGGTGGTCCCATGAAATTCAAATGGAACTGAATATCTTCTGTCACCTGCAATGTGTTTGTGCTTTAAGTGAAGTGTTATTGTTTTCAGAATAAGAACTGCTCTGCTCACCACTCACAGGTCAATATTCGGAAGATGAGAGTTGGTAGAAAGAAATTGGGTTTATTCAAGGGCCAACCCTGAAAGAAACAGAGAAGCTATCATCTCAGATTCCATCATGGTGCTGGGTGCCTGTAATCCTAGCTACTCAGGAGACTGAGGCCAGAAGATACCAAGTTTGAAGCCATCCTGGGCAACTTACTGAGACTCCATATGAAGATAAAATAAAAAGGGCTAGCTATGTAGCTCAGTGGTAGAGCCTCGGTTCATTTCCCAATATCACAAAACAAAACCAAAGAACATTGAAATGGACCTCTAAGGGCTAATTCCTTTAATTCTTTATACTATTGCTTTTCTCCAAGTTAAACCTCACATTAATTTCCATGCTTTGTGTTAGTTGATGCAAAAGACTAAGGAACCAGGGACGGTGGTGCATACCTATAATCCCAGCATTCTGAGAGGTTGAGTCAGGAGGATCATGAGCATGAGGCCATCCTGGATAACTTAGCCAAACCCTATCCCCCAAAGGAAAAAAGATGGTGGTTGTAGAGCACCCCTGGGTTCAATCCCCAGTACAAAAACAAACAAAAAGGTTAAAGAGGGACATTACAAAGGTCACCAGATGGTCTGAGATCTTAAAGATTTTAAATAATCTTTAACTTCTTAACCATGACAGTTACCATCTGAACCATTTTCTGAGATCTGTAAATCTTTTTTTTTTTTAAATATATTTTTTTAAAGAGAGAGTGAGGGAGAGAATTTTTTTTAATATTTACTTTTTAGTTCTCGGCGGACACAACATCTTTGTTGGTATGTGGTGCTGAGGATCGAACCCGGGCCGCACGCATGCCAGGCGAGCGCGCTACTGCTTGAGCCACATCCCCAGCCCCTGAGATCTGTAAATCTTAAAGAAACATTTTAGACATCTTAACCACTTCTCCTTAGAACTTTAGAATGCCAGGACAAAGGGAAGGGAGAGTGATACTTGAAGAAGAATTAAGGAGGGTCAACAACTTTGCAGAAAGGCAAAGGGAGGGGGAGGCAAAGTTAACTTTGCCAAAGACATCCTCCCAACGGAGTTGCTCTGTTGTATTACAAAAGCATCAGTCTTTTTTTTTTTTTTAAATTTAAGTTTATAAAGTAACCATGTTACCGTACATTAAGGTTAATTCATCATCATTATTTTAAATTATAATTTGAGTGTCACCTAGATGCAGTGTTTCTAGAACATGCTGTCGTGTCACTACCTTCTCATTCACACACCACCCACTGACCCACCCAGAGCAGCTACCAGTCCTCCAGGCTCTATTCATGGTAAATGCCCTGTCCAGGTGAACCATTTTTTTCCTTCATGCCATACTTTTACTGAACTTCTTCTGTGTTTAGATACATAAATACTTAGCACTGTGTTGCAACTGCCGACTCTGTTGAGCACAGTGGCATTCTATAGGGGTTTGGAACTCACAAGCAATAGGTGGCCTATTGCTATGGCGTGGCACCATGTAGGATAGTGGTGCGGTGGGCTATCCCATCTAGGTTTGAGTGAGTACACTCTATAATATTCACACAACAAGAAAGTTGCCTAATGATGTATTTCTCAGAAAGTATATTGTATATCTCCTGGTGACTACCCTAAAATTTACTGCTCTTAGCCCAGATCCCTTTGTACTGTGATTTCTTCACAAATTTATTATTCTGTGTATAAAAAGTAGAAAAAAAAATTTGTGCTTTGGTGTGGGAGGCCAACCTTATGGGTGACTGAGTTACACTCCCCAGCTGGGTGCTGAGGCGCTCAGTGTGTCTTGCTACAGCCCCATGGGTGAAGCTATGCTCACCTGTTCCTTTGTATTATAATCCCTTGCCCTGTTCAGGATAGAATCTTCCATGGAAGTGCCTTGTGTGTGTCCCCTCCTCTTACTGGGCCCTTGGGTGTGGCCTCCCCAGGTGTCAGTCAACCTGCTGACAGTGGACATCATGAAGATAGACTCAGCCCTCTGAAACCTGACCCCTTGCCTCATTTGAATAGCTTCTCCTCGATAAAAGGGGTCATCACGTGCTCTCTCTTTCTGCGGACCCTTAAGGTCAGAGGAGCCGTCACAGCAACCCCAAAGAAAAAGGTATTTGTGTCTCTTGCGTGGTTATTTCGTGCAGCCCAGTTAGCCCAGTTTAACTAGAGTGACCCCTGAGCCTTTTAATCGCGAGAACAGAAAGCCGGCACTTTGGTCTTTCTTTGGGTCTCCACTTGTAAGGGTCTTTATATGTGTAGAATTAACCAAAATTGTAGTTTTCTTTTGTCAATTTGGTTTCTTGACGAAGCCAAAGAGCCCACATGAGAACTAAAGGGTGGGGGAGAAGTTACATCATCTTCTCCCTAACACTTTCCAAGTAGAGTCAAGGAACAGAATCTTCCCATCACCCCTCTTGACACAGTTTGGAATCTAAAGCCTGAAGAGAAAATTCAAAGTGTATAGCTCTGGATTAGGCTGGCTGGATTTTTAGATCTCATTTACATGAAGCCAAGAGTATCCATTAAGCATTTTTAATCAATCCACTCAAAACAAACTCACTTTGTCCATGAAAGATCATTTCAAACATCTATTATGCTAATTCACATAGTTCCTAGGATCAATATGGAATAAAGATTGTTGGAGCCATAATACTGATACCAATGGTTATCAGTGAGGAGTCCTGCTCCCTGACATGTTGAAGCATAACAATAGAGAAAGCACGCGGGGGCAAGGAAGCGAGGGTGTTCTGCCTCTTTTGTACATCCTAGATTATCTATGTTCTCCTCCTCTCCTCCCACTTATTGCTCTCCTTCCTGCTTAGTGACTAGGCCCAGGAGATACCCCGGTGGGATGGCCAAAGGTGAGAAGCAAATAAGCTAGAGGGGCCAAGGGAGGCTGAAAGAGTCCCAGGGTGCATTAACTAACAGCTCCTAGACTGCTCAGGAGTTTCTTCACTAACAACTTTTTGGGAGGGTGCAGTACAAGTAGGGTTCTGGGGACACTAACATTTCAATCTCCTAGGGGCAGTCTACAACTTCCCAGACCCAAATCGGCCTTCATTTTCTCAACCTGACCTGATTTACCTATCTATACTGATTGCATGTTCTTAATTCTGGCTTCAATACAACCCTTCTGGAATGAGGCTTCTGGTCTGAGAATTTCAAATGTTAGTCTACCACTCTGGAGTATTTTCCCCATTAGAGCTCTTCAAATACCAACTAGCCATTTCCAAATGAAGAATAAAAATAATCATGACACATGATACCTCAGGGTCCAGGCTGAAGCACTGTAAAGTAAATGTAAAGACAACCCACAGACACCTCCATTTGTCTCATGGCCATTTTTTAGGATATTCTGTTTGTTTGTTTTTAATATTTTTAGTTGTTGATAGGCCTTTATTTTATTTATTTATATGTGGTGCTGAGAATTGAACCCAGTGCTAGGCAAGGGCTCTTCCACTGAGCTACAACCCCAGCCCCAGGATATTCTGTTTTCTATCTCCCCGTCTGACTATGGTGATGCCAGTATTTCCATCATCACTGTGCACAAAACAGGACTCACCACCCGACTTTGAGGACATCTAGTTAAGGCCTGGGCATCACCAGGGTAGCCCAATCAATCTATGTCTTAACCCCAGCCAGTATGAATAACGCCCTCCTCTAACTACAGTTAGTGATTCTGGCAGGCAGGCTGGATGTCAGGAAAAGATCCATCTCCAAGTTTAGCTTATCAGAATCTACTACAGGAAGTCCTCCTCATCCTGTTGATCCTACCAGAAGGAAAAATTACTACTTATTTCCCTAAACTCAGCATTCCCATAAGGCTTCCACTCTAGATTCTGTATTTTATCATCTTCTTGACCTGATTCAGTAACAGAGGCTTTCACAATATACTAGCCCTGCGTTGCCCCCTAGCCCAAGTTTAGAAACTGCTTAGCTCCCTTGCCTCTGGGCAGGTCTGTCTATTTCATTTCACAAAAGAAGAAGAAAGAAAGAGCAGAGCAAAAGATGTCTAGCCCTAAGCCTTCTTTCGCATCTGTATGCTGGCTGTCTTGGATCCCTGAAGCAGGGGAAGGTACTTTAAGCCTTTGGTCTATTCGTCCTTTGTTCTCTGAACTGAAACTTCACTCCCAAGGAGATTTTCATCTCAGATTAGACTTGGAGAGGTCTCTTTTTGCTTTGTGTAGACGATTTAAACTGATAGTTTGCATCTAAAAAGGGAACTAAGAAATATTGAATGATTATTATTGCTGCAGAAGACACTCTGGGGCCATTCCATACCATAATCTGTCCTCTGCTCTATGGGAGAGAAACTCCAAAGTGAATGGAAAACGCAAAGCAACACTTTCAGGGCCAAGTGTATTCCCAGACTGTCTCTAGATAGCTCTCTCTAAAATCAAACAGGTTTTAAATTACCAAATTTAAAACCAGCATTCCCTTCCCCCAGAAAAAGAAAAAAGATCCATATAATTTTAAGAAAAATAAAGATGTAAGATCAAAGAAATGAAAACAAATTAATCTAGTATTATAAACCAAAGTAACTCAGTATTCCAAAAACAGAACAAAAATAAAAAGCAGTAGAGTAAAGACTCAAGTGAAAAATCTCACAACCCCCCCTACCCTGATAGAATTCCTTCACACACTACAGGATTTAAAAAAATATATATTATGCAGTTTGCTCCCAGCAAGGCAAAAGAAAGTATCATTTTCCTTTATTAAACCAGAGTCGACTTTCATAAGAAAAATAATATAACAAAATGTGCAGCAACTGAAGTAAAATAAAGAGATGATAAAGATGGAAGGAGGGCAGGCATGAATCAGAACAAATGGAACAGAGGCACGATCAAAGTTATAATACCAAAAAATACATATATATATCAAAGGAAAACAGATAATGGATTGTGAGAGATCATCATGTTGTGGAGGAGGGCTGCGAACAAAGAGCTGTGCTCATAAGTACCTGGGGAATAGTTTTAAATTCCAAACACAAAGACAGCAGGGACTCTGTAGACACGAATATGCCAGCAGCTTTCTATTGCAGAATTCATGAGGTTCTCAGCCCCTTCATCTAGCACCTAATAGCAGTGCCACCTTTACCTGAAGACTCTCCCTCTTCCCTCGAGCGCAATCATTAAACACATTATAAAAGCAGAGCTTTCGGCTGCTTGAAATGCCAGATAATGACAGAGTTCTGGGGAAACCAGAAAATATTAGCTTTGATTTCATCAGGCTAACAATAGTGATTGGAATGTCAGTTATGGTTGTATTTAATAAGATGCTTGATGAAATTCAAACCGCTGGGCCAGACATTCTTATTCAGTGCAATTGAGAATCAGCTCAAGAAATATTTACCGTCTGGCGATAATTATTTTTTAAAAAGAATTAGGTAAGACAAATAGGCTTTCAACCAAATATATATTTGCCTCTGCCCATCCAGAAATTTTATGGAAAATATTGATAAAGTAAACTTGAGACATGTGGAGAAAGAGAGGATCCCTTTCCTCCCCATCATGGTTGACAGACACTGTTGTAACAAAAGACAGGTAAACAGGAGAAGAGCATAACACATTTGTTTAATAAAGCGGCACAGGAGACTTCAGAAATGAAAGCCAAAGACACAGAAAACTATTGCTTTTTATGCTTGGAGAATGAACGGATCTGTAGGAATGTGATCCGGTGATAAGGATATGACCTTGACCACAGACTGTGCTGGGGGGTGGGGGGCACCAGCAAGGCCTGTCTGTTCTATCTGTCCAGATGATTCTCGGTCTGTCTGGGTGCTTCAGGTTTTTCTCTTGGTAGGAAGAAATACAGGACACAGACAAACAAGTGACCAGGAAACCGCCCCTAATTTCAGAGAGACCCTTAATTTCAATCTGTTTTAATTAATTCAGAGAATTTCTTCTTGGCTAGTTCTTACACAAAGAGGTAAGGAAATGTTAGAGTAGTGTTTCTGTATTTTATGGGTTTGGGGTCGAGGGGTTCTAGTTTCTATGAACTGTCTTGGAGAAGACAAATTCTGCTCTTAATGACTTGTCTTGATGGAGAAAGGAAAGCAAGAGAAAGAAGGACAATGGTTTATGGGTGCTTTTCTTCTGAGACTCAGTATACCTTTGTTTTGGGTATCTTCCAATTCTTATTTCATTTCTTGCCCAACTCTACACACACAGCAGACTTGTGATCCTTTATTCTTGAGGGTCAATGAAGGGCCAAGGTCCATCTTGTACAAATACTTCAAGCTGGCGAAGGGTGATGACTCAGTCTAGCCAGGGATCTAAAGTCACTGTCTGTCTGATCTACTGAGGCTGGGGAGACCAGTCTCAGTTGTTGGCATGTGCTGGAATCCATGCATTTTGTCTTAACCATGTACCTTGCTGTTAGGGTCTATAAACAAGTCAAGATGGCGCCTGGCATTTTGCCAGAGGGAGTGGTTTGTGAAGTAACGCCAGCGAGCCATTAAGTGTGGAGATTCCTGATTGGTTGATTGCTGTATCTAGTTTATGTTAATTAAGTTAAGCTGTGTGGAATGTATATATACCCCTCCGGTCCTACAATAAACGGCTCCCACTCCTGCTGTATCAATCTATACAAGTTGTTCGTCACTCACCGGTTATTTTGCTGCAGCCGGACTGCGGCACCTTGCAATCTGGAAAATACAAACTTACTAGAAGATTAGGAAGTACAGTAACCAACATCCTAATGGCAGTTAGGCAGGTGAGCTTTAATAGTTTCCCATCTGTACACATATCAAGATACGGGTTTCGTTCGAACAGCAGGTCTTTTAGATCAAATTCAAATTAAAATTCAGGACAAATGTGATTTTGGCAGAGTCCCTTTGATAATTATTGTCAGGCACCCACCCATACATAGGAACCCTCAGCTTCACTTACTGACACAAAGTGTTCATCTCAAGTTCCATTTAAAAAGATCACCTTCTGTGCCTTTTAAATCTCCCTGCCTGACTGCTCTTTTCCCACCCTCATATTTTTGCCAGGTGGCTCTAACTGCCTGGGAGAGAAGAGGGAAGGCTACAACCCCTGCTTCAGGAATACTCGGGGTCAAATTGGTGAGAAAATAAGTTTTATTCAGAGCCTTCTTTGAAGGACAATGGAAGACACTTAATTGGCTCAAGGTTTCTGTCTCTGAAATCTCTGAAAATGAGTAGAACTTTCAATGGAGAAGAGGAAGGGAATTGACAAAAGACAGGGAATGTACATCTGCAGATGTATGCTCCCATTTTCTTTAGTGTCTGTTGTGGTGGGGAGTCGCAGCCTCCCAGCCTCCGCTCTCAGCATGAGGAAGCCATTCCCAATTTGAGGGAGGGGAAGTGCAAATTCAGCCTGTTTCATATCCTGTCTGTTTAGCTGATGCCCTTGATTTTGAGGGAACAGGGGCCTTGCAAGTCGTCTGGCTGGCAGTCCATTGCTGAATCAGTGTGCAGAACTCAAACATAAGAGGTCAGATTCTTATTCTTTCTATTATTTATTTAAATAAGGTATATATGACGGTAAGCTGCATTTTGATTCATTGTACACAACTGCAGCACAACTTTTCATTTCTCTGGTTTTACACACTATGTGCAGTCTCACAGGTACCTAGGGTAATGATGTCCATCTCATTCCACCATCTTTCCTGCCCTGCTGCATCCTCCCACCTTCCCTCCACTTTGTCCAATTAAAGTTCCTCCATTTTTTTCTTTTTCTTTTTCTTTTCTTTTCTTTCTTTTCTTTCTTTCTTTCTTTTTTTTTTTTTTTTTTTTGTGTGTGTGGTGCTGGGGATCAATCCCAAGGCCTTGTGGATGCAAGACACGCACTCTACCAGCTGAGCTACATCCCCAGCCCAAAAGTTCCTCCATTTTTTTTCTATGCCTCCCTCCTCCCCGTTTTGGATGAGCATCTACTTATCAGACAGAACCTTCAGCCTTTGGTTCTTTGGGATTGGCTTACTTCACTTAGCAAGATATTCTCCAACCCCATCCATTTACCTGCAAATGCCATGATTTTATTTTCTTTTAATGCTGAGTAATATTCCATTGTGTCTATATGCCACAGTTTATTTACCTATTCATCTATTGAAAGGCATCTAGGTTGCTTCCACAGTTTAGCTATTGTGAGTTGAGCCACATTGATGTGGCTGTGTTACTATAGTATGCTGATTTTAAGTTTGGGTATAGACCGAGAGGAGTGGGATAGCTGGGTCAAATGGTGGTTCCATTCCAAGTATTTTAAGGAATTTTCATACTGCTTTCCAGGTTGGTTGCACAAATTTGCAGTCCCACCAGCAATGTATGAGTGTGATTTCCCACCCCCCGACATACTCACCAGCATTTATTGCTGTCTGTATTCTTATAAGTGCCATTCAGAGTGGCATGAGATGAAATCTTAGAGTAGTTTTGATTTGCATTTCTCTAATTACTAGAGATGTTGAATATTTTTTCAAATATTTGTTGACCAAATGTATATCTTCTTCTGAGAAGCCTCTGTTCAGCTCCTTAGCCCATTTTTTTTGCTTGGGTTGTTTGTTTTTTTGGTGTTAATTTTTTTGAGTTCTTTATATATCCTAGAGATTAGTGCTTTATCTAATGTCTGTGTGGCAAAAATTTGCTCCCAAAATGTAGGCTCTCTGTTTACCTCATTAATTGTTTCTTTTGCTGAGAAGAAGCTTTTTAGTTTGAGTCCATCCCATTTATTAATTCTTGATTTTATTTCTTGTGCTTTAGGAGTCTTGTTAAGGAAGTCAGCGCCTAATCCAATGTGATAAAGATTTGGGCCTACTTTTCCCTTTATTAGGCACAGGGTCTATGGGCTAATTTCCAGGTCTTGATCCACTTTGAGTTGACTTTTGTGCATGGTGAGAGATAGGGTTTTTAGTTTCATTTTGCTACATATGGATTTCTAGTTTTCCCAGCATCATTTGTTGAAGAGGTTATCTTTTCTCCAATGTTTTTGGCACCTTAGTCTAGTATAAAATAACCAACCATATTTATGTGGGTTTGTCTCTGTGTCTTCTATTCTGTACCATTGATCTACATGTCTATTTTGGTGTCAATACCATGCCATTTTTGTTACTATAGTTTTGCAGTATAGTTTAAGATCTGATATTGTGATGCCTCTTGCTTCACATGTCTTGCTAAGGATTGCTTTGGCTATTCTGGGTCTCTTATTCTTCCAAATGAATTTCATGATTGCTTTTCCTATTTCTATAAGAAATGACATTAGGATTTTAATTGGAATCTCATTGATTCTGTATAGCACTTTGGGGAGTATGGCCATTTTGACATATTAATTTTGCTCATCCAAGAGCAAGAGAGATCTTTCCATCTTCTAAGGTCTTCTTCAATTTCTTTCTTTAGTGTTCTGTAGTTTTTCTTGTAGAGGTCTTTCACCTCTTTTGTTAAGTTAATTCCAAAGTATGTTTTTTTGTTTTTTTTTTTTTTAGGCTATTGTGAATGGGGTAGTTTTCCTAATTTCTCTTTCAGAGGATTCATCACTGATGTATAAAAATGCATTTGATTTATGGGTATTGATTTAATATCTGGCTGCTTTATTGAATTCATTTATTAATTCTAGAAGTTTTCTGGTGAAGTTTTTTGGATCCTCTAAGTATAGAATCGTGTCATCAGCAAATAGTGATAGTTTGAGTTTTTCTTTTCCTATTTGTATCCCTTTAATTTCTTTCATCTGTCTAATTGCACTGGCTAGACTTTTAAGGACTCTGTTGAATAGAAGTAGTGAAAAGAGGGCATCCTTGTCTTGTTCCAGTTTTTAGAGGGAATGCTTCCAATTTTTCACCATTTAGAATGATATTGGCCTTGGGTTTAGCATAGATAGCTTTTACAGTGTTGAGGTATGCTCCTACTATTACTAGTTTCTCTAGTGTTTTGAACATGAAAGGGTGCTGTATTTTGTCAAATGCTTTCTCTGCATCAATTGATATAATCATATGATTTTTATCTTTAAGTCTATTGATGTGATAAATTACCTTTATTGATTTCTGTATGTTGAATCAACCTTGCATCCCTGGGATGAACCCCACTTGATGATGGTGAACTGTTTTTTGTTGTTGTTGTTTTGTTTTGTTTTTAAATATGGTTTTCTATGTGATTTGCCAGAATTTTATTGAGAATTTTTGCATCAATGTTCATCATGGATATTGGTCTGAAATTTTCTTTCCTTGATGTGTCTCTGCCTGGTTTTGGTATCAGGATGATACTAGCTTCATAGAATGAGTTTGGAAGCATTCCTTCCTTTTCTATTTCATGGACTAATTTGAGGAGTTTGGTACTAATTCTTCCTTGTAGGTCTTGTAGTACTCAGCTGTGAGTCTATCTGGTTCTGGGCTTTTCTTGGTTGGTAGGCTTTTGATGTGTCTTCTATTTCTTTGCTTGAAATTGATCTGTTTAATTGTGTATGTCCTCTTGACTCAATTTGTGTTGATCATATGCCTCTAGAAATTTGTTGATGTCTTCAAAGTTTTCTATTTTATTGGAGTATTTTCAAAATAGTTTCTAATTATCTTCTGTATTTCAATAGTGTCTGTCATGATATTTCCTTTTTCATTGAAAATTTTAGTAATTTGAGGTTTCCCCCTCCTTCTTTTCATTAGAGTGGCTAAGGGTTTGTCAATTTTATTTATTTTTTCAAAGAGCAAGCTTTTTGGCTTGTCAATTTTTAAAATTATTTCTTTAGTTTCAATTTCATTGATTTCTGCCCTGATTTTAATTATTATTTTTTTTGTTTGTTTATTACTTTTGGTATTGGTTTGTTCTTCTTTTTCCAGGGCTTTGAACTGTAATGCCAGGTTGTTGCCTTTTTCTTCTTTTAATGAATTAACTCCATGCAATGAACTTTTCTTTGCAGTAGTTCATTTAAGAAGAGTTACAAACTAAGAGAGATTTTAGAATGAAGCTTGGAATAAACATTAACCCCTATAGGATTTAATATTCTGTTAAGCAATAATTTTAAAAAAGAACTAGAAGCAACAACAACAACAACAACAAAACCCAGCAAACTTTTTTTTTTTTTTTGTAGTTGTTTGTTTGTTTGTTTGTTTTTGGTATGAGGGATTGAACCCATGGGCACCCAATCACTGAGCCACACCCCCAGCCCTTTTTATATTTTATTTAGAGACAGGGTCTTGCTAAGTTGCTTAGGGCCTCACTAAATTGCTAGGGCTGGCTTTGAATTTGCAATCCTCCTGCCTCAGCCTCCCAAGCCACTGTAATTACAGGTGTGTGCCATCACAACTGGCAGGAAATTGTCTTAATGAAACAAAATCTTTGTTCTTTAAACCAGTTTTTGTAAATTTTACTAAGAGTAGTCAGACATTGCCAGACTGTTAGATCCTACTTATAAATGCAATTTTAATTTTTATTATTTTATTTTATTTTATTTTACTTTGTTGGTACCAGGGATTGAACCCAAGGGTGTTTAACCATTGAGCCAACCCATTCTTTAATTTGCTGAGGCTGACTTTGAACTTGTGATCCTCCTGCCCCAGGCTCCCAAGCAGCTGGAATTATAGGTGTGCACCATCATGCCTGGCATAAATGAATTTTTAGTGGTCATTTTTATTCCTCTAGAATTTAAGCATTACTAGACTTTTGACATCAGACATATAACAAAATCCATTTAACATTTTAAGGATGCAGTGAAGCACCTTGCTGACTGATAGTTAACTTTTGAAAATACTATTGGTGTCAACAATTTGTTAACAACAAAAAAAGTTCATAATTTGTAGCTCATTATAAAATTATGTCATTCCACAAATCAAAAACAGAAACTATACATAGGTTATTAGTACTTTAAATCATCTGTTTTTTCCTTTGGCTTATCTCAGGTCTGGAACAAAGAAGGTATGTGAATTTCCGAATCAATTGAGAAATTTTTGTCTAACTATAATTTTATATATATATATAAGAATGAATGAATAAATAAACAAAGGAGTACTCACCAAATCAACATAATTGTTGGAAATTTTTTATGCCTTCTAAATTTTATCTTACTGGATGGTACCCAAAAATCAAATGGCTAACAATGACTCACTCAAGCTCCAACTTAAATTTAAATGGCTCACTTGAGCTCCAAACTTCAGCTCACTCAAGCCCCAAGCTGATACTCAAGCTGACTGCAGGTAGCAAGTATTGAAAAATGACCACTCCAGGTTTCAAACCTCAATTGGCAGAGATCAAGTCCTCAGCGTGAACCCACTGGGACTACCAACAATGGCCTGTTGACCAATTCCAATTACCTTATTTTCCTCACCAATTAGGCGATTTTTGGAAGCTGAACCTGCAGAAGGAAGCAAAAGAGAAATTCCTCAGATTTAAGTACCTTCAGGTAGCTGTGGGACCCTTCCCTGTGGATCCTATTGTAGGTTCAGCGAGTATGAGACAATCTCAGCCTTGAGCCATCTCCTTCTCGAAGATTGCTAGTGGCCCGAGCTATCTTACTCAAGGGCAAGACAAAATATTGTTCCTGCCTAGCTTGCCCAATCTGTCACTGGGCAACTCAAATACCACATGTAAGGAAAGAGTCTAGGCTATAACACTCACTGCTGCAGAAATACTTAGAACTCAAATTGGTAGAAAAACAGGTTTTATTCAAAGCTAGCTTTGAAGGAAGATGAAAGAAACTGAATTGTTTCAAATGTTCTGTCTCCAAATCCCTGAAAATTAGCAGAACTTTTAAAGGAGAAAAGGAAGGGAGATGACAAAAGGCAGGAAATATAGACTGACGTTAGTCTGCATAATGTGATTTGGCAGTCTACACTTCCATCTTCTTTGGGTGCCTGTTAATTGGGGGTTTACAATCTCCTCAGCCTCCACTCTTAGCAAGAGGAAGCTGTTCACAATTTCAAGTGGTGGACCCAAATTCAATCTTTTTGAATTTTAGTATATTTGTCTTTGGTATACCTTCCTGCTGGGTGCTCGACGCCAACTAGGTGATCCCTATGTTGGTCCAAAATCAAGTTCTTCCTTCTCTACTGTTCCATGCAGCCAAGACTCCTCAGGGGTTAATTTTAGGAACTTGTGGAAAGCCTCTTGGCTCCATTAATCTTTTTCCTCTAGCAGTTGTGCCATCTGCCAGGGTAAATCAGGTTCTTAACGATCATGTGGCTTCTTTTGGAAGTGTTAGGCATAGTATCCTCTCCAATGACCCTCCTCTTTGCAGAATGTACACTGGTTATCTTCCTGTTCTCTAGAACCCTCACAAGCCCCTGATCAAGAGGTCAAGTGACTCACCAAAATTAGAGAGCTCTTAGAGGGGGCTTAATTTGGAAATATCAATCTATTTAGGAGTATAAATAAACAAGGTCCTTATATTTTGCTCCTGCATCTATTTGAGTATCAGTTAACATAATAACAGCACATCTGAAATCTGAGTCCAATGAACAGCTAAAGCTAATGGAAAAATTGACCAAATATTTTCATATAGCACACTGACAAGCTTTAAATCAATGAAGCCTTCATTATTTTTTTTTCAAAAACACTTTTGAATTCTCACATTAGTATAAAGAATAACAATTTTACATATATATAACTTATTAATAACAGGTTATTTTATCCAATTAGAATATGTTACATGATCTAAATAAATCCCTATTTAATTTTGTCTTTTAAGAATAAACAAAATGTTTAAAAAATTAAGTACAATACACTTGCTTATACATGTACTCCCACTAGGTGACCAATGCTTAATCTTTTTAATTATCTGAGTGGTAGAATTTGGAATGACAAATGTCTGGGCACATCTAATTACCTTTGCTCACAGATTGTCACAATGCAATTAGAAACACACTAACATAAACCTCAAAAAGTCTGTCCCTAGAAACAATTTTATGTTGGAGGACATCAACTTAGTAAAGTGCTTTCATAAGCTTTACATATTACAAAGCGTATGTACTTGGAGAACAATGATACATTTAACATATTGGGTGTAGTGGAGCATGTCTATAATCCCAGTGACACAGGAGGCTGAGGCAGGAGGATTACAAATTTGAGATCAGCCTCAGCAACTTAGGGAAGCTCTCAGCAATGAGATCCTGACTCAAATACAAAATAAAAAGGATTGGGCATTTAGTTTGGTGGTAAAGGGCAACTGGATTCAATCCTCAGCACCAAAAATGAAATTAAAAAAAAATTTTACCTTTTTCACCCAGAACTAGTCTCCAAAAATATTTTCTCATACTCCTAACTTTCTTATCTCTTTCCTGCTGATTATTATTTTTTTTACTTTTTCTGCTTTCCTAAGTTTATAATCTAACATGATCCTTACAAAATTTCTGTATTTAGACAACTTGTTCCTTTTGTAAATAAGATAAAAATACTTTATGCTTGTTATAGCATATTTTGCATATAAAATTGAACATGCTAATTAGCATTTTAACTATAACAAAACTTGATTTTTTTAATGAAGACCAAGAAACAAAGTGATCTTAAACTGTTTTTTTATATACCAATAATATATAAAACACATATATCAATAGACCCAAATGTATGTATGTACGTGTGTGTGTATGTATGTATGTATATATATATATATATATATAAACACATACATATTTCTATACATACATAACACAAACATACTATACAATACATATATTCCTACAGAAATCAAAAAGTCAAGAGCCAGGCACAGTGGCAAACTCCTGTAATCTCAGCTACTTCGAATGTTGATAGAGGAGGATTGCAAGTTCAAGGCCAACCTCAACAAATTAGGGAGACTCTCTCAAAATAAAAAGAATTAAAGAGTTGGGGATGTAGCTCAGTGGTAGAGTGTCCTGGGGTTCAATCCTCAGTGAAAGAAAAAGGAAAAGCCTATTTGAATTTATATTTGGCAATTGATGTTCCAGTTTAACTTACAATGACTCCGATATTCTTTCTAACAAGTACGTTGGTAAATGTTTATCCCATTTATATCAAACCTAACTTACCCATTTTAAAAGATATTCATCCTATTTATCCATTGAAACCAAGATATCAGACAAATGTAGTTAACATTTGAAGCCATTTTTCATGCCAGGAAAAAAAAAAACTAAAAGAAAAGGACATTGTTTAAATACAGAGAAAATTATAGTCCTGAATGAATAGTAACCTATATGGAAAAATCTGTGTGTTCATAATTATAAAGACAGCTTTCCCTAAATTATAAATTTAAATTATCTCATTATTTAAAAGATTTACCTAAGTTATTTTTTTTTTAATTTTTTTTAATATTTATTTTTTAGTTCTCGGCGGACACAACATCTTTGTTGGTATGTGGTGCTGAGGATCGAACCCGGGCCGCACGCATGCCAGGCGAGCGCGCTACCGCTTGAGCCACATCCCGAGCCCCGATTTACCTAAGTTATATGAACTAAAATGTTTTTTACTTTATGGAGCTTAGAAAAAATTATCAGTGTTCTTTTATTCATAAGCCAATCTGGTACTATATAGATAATGTGCAAACACAAGCACTAATATAGACACATACACACATACACAAAAATAGGCAGAAAACAAAATTGTACGGTTGATTTTTTTTCTTTTTTCTTTTTCTGTTTTTTTTTTTTTTTTTTTTTTGAGGTACTAGGGATTGAACCCAGGAGGGCTCAACTACTGATTTACATCCCACAGCTCTTATTTATTTATTTATTTATTTATTTATTTATTTATTTTGAGATAGGATCTCCCTATGTTGCGTGGGCTCTCTCTTGTCTATCGGGGAGATCCACAGAACAGGATAGAGGAGAGTGTGGTTTTGGAGTCACAAATCAAGACCTCCAGAGACCAAGCTGGAAACAAGTCTGATTTTATTGCAAAGTTACCATGTATATATACTCGGGCAGTAGCTAAACAGACTATAGGCAGCCACCAATATAAATTCTTGCTAACTCTCCTTGCAACAACCATTGAGGAGTGGGCCACAGAGCAAGCGCTGTGACTGCAACATGTAGTCTTACATCCACGGCCATGCCTCCAGGGTAAGTGGTTTGCCGCTCACATGCCTAGCATGAGGGGAGTGGTTTGCCACTCAGATGCCCTTAACATAAGCCATGTATGTAGTACTCCATGCACTTGTCCCCACACTGTGTGTCTGTTTTATGATGGTACCATGAAGTTTTTGTTACTCTAGCTCTGTAGTTAATTTGAAGTCAGGTATTGTGATGGCCCCAGAATTGCTTTTTTGGCTTATAATTTCTCTGGTTATCTCAACACTTTTATTCTTCCAAGTGAATTTGAGGTCTATTTTTCTACTTCTGGGAAGTATGCCATTCATATTTTGATGGGAATTGCATTAAATGTGAAGATTACTTTTGATAGTATGTCCATTTTGACAGTATTAACACTGCCTATCCATGAACCTAGGAAGTCTTTCCATCTTCTTTCTTCTTCAATTTCTTTCTTCAGTGTTCTAAGGTTTTCATTTTAGAGGTCATTCACCTTCTTGGATAGATTTTTTTTTCTGATTTTTTTCTAGTTTTTTTTTTTAACTTTATTTTTTGAGATTATGGTGAATGGGATTGTTTTCCTGGTTTCTTTCTCAGCAGATCATTATTAGTATATAGGAAGCTAGTGATTTTTGTATATTTATTATGTAATCTGCTAATTGGAAGAATTTGTTCATTACATCTAGCAGTCCTTTGGCAAACATTTTGAATCTACTAAGTATAGGATCATGCCATCTGAAAATAGTGATAATTTGACTTCTTCCTCTCCTATTTTGAGCCCTTTTATTTCCCTCTCTTGCTTAACTGCTGTGACTAGAATTTCTAATGCTAAATAGAATAGAAGTGGTAAGAGTGGGCATCCTTGTCTTGTTCCAGATTTTAAAGGAAATAGTTTAAATTTTCCCCCATCCATTATGATGTGAGCTTTGGGATTTTCATATATAACCTTTATGATGTTAAAGTAGGTTTTTTCTATCCTTGGTTTTTTCAGTGTTTTTATCATAAATTGGTGCCAAATTCTGTAGAAGGCCTCCACTGTATCTGTTAAGATGACTAAGAGATTTTTGTCTTTAATTCTACTTATGCAATGGATTACGTTTTTTATTTGTGTATGTTGAATCATTCTAGTATTCCTGGGTTAAAAGTAACTTGGTCTTTATGTACAATATTTTTAATATATTGTTAAACATGATATTTTAATATTTTGTTAAGGATTTTTTCATCTTAGTTCATCTGAGATATTGGTCTGTAGTTTGTTTTTGTGGATATGTCCTTACTTGGTTTAGGTGACTGTGATACTGGTTTAACAGAATAAATTTGGAAGTGTGCATCCCTTTCTATTCCATGGAATAATTTGAGGTACATTAAATTAGTTCTTCTTTAAAGGTCTGGTAGAATTCAACTGAGAATCCATCTGGTCCTAGACCTTTCCTGGTTGGAAGGCTTTTGGGTTTGTTTTGTTTTGTTTTGTTGTGGGTACAGTGGATTGAACTCAGGGACACTCAACCATTGAGCCACATCCCCAGCCCTATTTTGTATTTTATTAAGAGACAGGGTCTCACTGAGTTGCTTAGCACCTCACTTTTGATGAGGCTGGCTTTGAACCTGTGACCCTCCTGCCTCAGCCTTTCAAGCTTCTGGGGTTATAGGAATGCACCACTACATCCAGCCCCTGAAAGGCTTTTTATTACTGCTTCTATAATGGCCGGTTATTGGTCTGTTTAGGTTTTCTTTATCCTCTTGATTCAATGTTGGCAGGTTTTATGTGTCTAGAAACATATCATTTCTTCTAGGTTTTCCAATTTATTGGGGTATAAATCTTCACAATAATGCTGAATGATCATCTAGATTTCTGTGGTGCTTTCTCCTTTTTCACTCTAACTTTTTTTTCTTTTTAATTTGGGTCTTCTCTCTTTTTCTTTTGATTAGTTTGGTGTAGGGTTTATCAAGCTTGTTTATCTTTTCAAAGAACCAGCTCTTCACTTCATTGATTCATTGTATCATTTTTTAATTTTAATTTCATTTTTTTGCCTCTAATCTAAATTATTTACTGCCTTCTACTGATTTTGAAGTTGGTTTGTTCTTCTTTTTCAAGGGCCTTGAGACTAATCACTTGGTTGTTTATTTGGGTTCTTTAGGATTTTCTTATGTAGGCATTCATAAATATACAATTACCTCTTAGAATTGCCCTCATAGTATCCCAGAGGTTCTGGTATGTTGTGTCACTGTTCTTGTTTGAGTCTAAGAATTTTTAAATTTCCCCTTTATTTTATTCTATCACCCATTTATTATCCAAAAGCTATATTGTTCAATTGCTATGTGTTATAGTTTCTGTATGGTTTTTTTTAGTATTGATTTCTAGTTTTATCCCGTTATAATCGGATAAGATGTAAGGAATTATATCAGATGTTTTTGTATTTGCTAAGTGTTGCATTGTGGCATAAAATATGGCTTACTTGGAGAAGGTTCCATGAGCCACTAAGAAGAAAATGTATTCAGTTATTGTTAGATGAAATATTCTATAGATGTTTGTTAAATCCATCTGATGTTATGTTATTTTCCAGGTTCAAAGAGTCTTTACCAAATTTATATCTGGATGACTTATCTATTGGTGAGAGAGGTGTTAGGGATCATCTATTATTATTGTTCTGGGGTGATTTTAATTTGAGTAGAGCCTCTTTAATGTAGTTTCACCCATGTTTGGAGCACAAATATTTACTATCATTATATCTTCTTGTTGGATTGTTCCCTTTACCACTATGAAATAAACTTCTTTGCCTCTTATGACAAATTTTGGTTTGAAGTCTGCTTTATAAGTTATGAGAGTTGCTACTCCTGCTTGTTTTAGGGCTCTATCCTCATGGTACATCAATTACCAGCCTTTTGCTTTTAGCCTATAGCTGTTTTTGCCTATAAGGTGAGTCTCTTGCAAACAACATATGATTGGGCCTTATTTTTAAATACATTCTGCCAGTCCATATCTTTAATTGAAGAGTTAAAACCATTGGCATTTAATGTTATTTTAGAGAAATGTTTATTAATTATGTATTTTTATGTTCTTTTAAAGTTTAATTGGTCCTCTTTCTCATTTGCTTGGTTACTCTTCAAATGAGGTTTGCTTATGAGCTCTGGAATTTGTTTTTTTATTTCTTCTGTGTGGAATATTTCTTTAAGAATGAGGTTTTAATCTTTAATTAATGTCTGGTAGGTGCTGCTTAAAATATGGGCTAATAATGCTTTTGTTTCCACCTATCTTATTTTAAGAATAACTTTGCCTGATAAAAGAATCTTATTAACAAAATTTGCCTTAGAGGCAAAGACACAGTTTCCTATCCATAGTGTAAAGGTAAAAATCAAGTAATTCTAATGTAGTAAACTATTTGTGCTCCTAACATTAAATGTGACTCTTTTTTTTTTCTTTTGTACTTCTTGTATTTCTGTGTTGAATTTTATGCATCTGTTGGGATAAATTTCTCTTCCACTCTTATCTGTGGGCATTTTTAGGGCATGTTCTTCTCTTACCTGGAGTTATCTAGATTGAGACTTCCTCATATTTTTCTCTTTGAGATTTTAAAAATTCTATCCTGATTCTATATGTTAGGCATTTTAATTACAATGTGTCTTGAAGGGTTTTTTGTTGTTGTTATTGTTGTTTGTTTGTTTTATCTTGTCTGTTTGGCATTCTAAATTCCTTCTGTATCCAGACGTTCATCTCATTCTCAAGGTCTGGAAGTTTTTCTGTTATTACTTCCCTGAAGGACTTATCAATTCCATTAGCCTGCATCTCATGACACTTCTCAATTTCAATGATTCTTAAATTTTGTCTCTTAGTGTTGTCCCAGAATTCTTGCACGTTCTGATCATGGTTACTTCTTCTCTTTTCTTTAATATTGTCTGAATATTCAAGACTGGCCACTTTGTCTTTCAGCTCTGAGATTCTGTCCTCACCAATGGTGTACTTTATTAGGCTTTCAACTGAACATTTTATTTAATTTATTGTGTAATTCATTTGCAAATTTTCTGTTTGGTTATTTTTAATAACTCTGCCTCCTTATTGAATTTTTCATTCATATTGTGTACTGACTTCCTTAGTTTATTCATTTTTTTCCCTGTGTTCTCTTAGAACTCATTGATCATTTTAATAATCATTATATTGAGTTCTTTTTCTGACATATAATCCACTTTGATATCTTTGTAGTCACTTGCTGGTGAATTATAAACTTTAGGAGGCATTTTGTTACCTTGGGTCTTTTTTTTTTCTTTTGTACTTCTTGTATTTCTGTGTTGAATTTTATGCATCTGTGGGGATAAATTTCTCTTCCACTCTATTTATGCGCATTTTTAGGGCATGTTCTTCTCTTATCTGGAGTTATCTAGATTGAGACTTCCTCAGAGGTGTTGCATCCATGGCCTCTGTGTTAATTCTCTTTGCTTTTGCTCTAGGAGTTGATGTCTGTGAGTGGGGCCTGAGGGTCCAGCCCTAGTCATTCCTACTTAGGTCCTGTCAATTTACAATTTAAAAATTTTAAAGTATTAAATAAATAAAACAAAATGTCAAAAGAACAAAATCCCACAACCTAGAATTACATTTCCAGTGAAACTATCCATCAGAATTCTTAAAAGGAAAATTAAGATGTTTCTGTTACCATAAGGGGGTTTGAGGATAATTCTCCAGAAGCATAGGAGACCTCTATCCTTAAATTCCAAGTTCTTGACACATCTAAGAAAAAGAATTTAAGGGTGCAGCAGGGTACAGCAAAATGGAATTGCTTTATTAGAAATTGAAACTTGGATAGTCACATTTTCAGAGAAGAATGTGACTTATTTCAAGAGTAAGATGTGCTGCCAGAACTTAAAGTTAGTTTCTTTCTTTCCTTTCCTTCCTTCTTTCTTTTCTTTCTTTCTTTCTTTCTTTCAGTATACCCTTATTGCTCACATTCTCTCTCTCTCTCTCTCTCTCTCTCTCTCTCTCTCCCCCCCCCCCCTTCCTCTCCTCTATGTGTGTGTGTGTGTGTGTGTGTGTGTTACTAGAGATAAAACCCAGTTTGGTCTACTCTTTTTTTTTTTTTTTTTTTTTAAGAGAGAGAGAGAGAGAGAGAGAATTTTTAATATTTATTTATTTTTTAGTTTTCAGCGGACACAACATCTTTGTATGCGTGCTGAGGATTGAACCCAGGCCGCACGCATGCCAGGCGAGCACACTACTGCTTGAGCCACATCCCCAGCCCAAGTTTGGTCTACTCTTGACCTACTTTCCTAAGCCTTTTGTTTTTATTTTGGGCCAGGGTTTTCTAAGATGGATGAAGCTGGCCTCAAACTCATGATCCTTTTACCTTAGACTCCAAGCAGCTGAGAATACAGGCATGTGCCAGTGCTCCCTGCCTAAATGTCTCTTTCTATTGAGTTTGTATTCCTATTTTGCCACATTCCAGAAAACTCAAAGGGAAGTGGAAAGTTACAAGGTAATTTATAGGTTGTACAGTGCATTCTTACATTCTGTTCTACTTCTGTCCCTTAGGCACAACTGTCCAGCTCATGAATAGTTCACAGTCTGTCCATTCCACATTCCAAGGGGGATATTTCCTCTTTAGAGACTCTGAGTTCTTTTGCTTTATTCTTAAATTTATACCTAATTCCCAGACATATCAAAAACTGGGTATACCAGACACAGTGGTACACACCTGCAATAGGAGCTGCTGGGGAGGCAGAAGTAAGAGGATCATAGGCCAGGCTCAGCAACTTCGTGAAATCCTATCTCAAAATGAAACATAAAAGGAACGGGGACGTAGTTGAGTGGTAAAGCATTCCAGTACCACAAACAAATAAATTAACTAAATAAAAAAATTTAAAAAACTGGGGGCGGGGGGCTTTTAGATTTGCCTTTTAATAAGAATTAGCAGAAGTTCTTCTTAGAGAAAGAAATGACTTAGGCCAGAAATTCAGGTCTATATAAAGAAGGGAAGAGTATCAGAGAAAGAATAAATTAAAAGAAAATAAAAATCTTTTCATTTTCTTACTGGGTGTAATGATACACACCTGTAATCCTAGCAACTTGGGAGGCTGAGGCAGGAGGATCACAAATTCAAAGCCAGTCTCACTAATGTAACAAGGCCCTGAGCAACTTAATAAGATCCTGCTTCAAAATAAAAATAAAATGGGCTGGGGATATGGCTAAGTGGTTAAGCACCCCTGGGTTCAATCGCCAATGTGCAAAGAAAGGAAGAAAGAAAGAAAGAAAGAAAGAAAGAAAGAAAGAAAGAAAGAAAGGAGGGAGGGAGGGAGGGAGGGAGGGAGGAGGAAGGAAGAAAGAAAGAAAACTTTCATTTTCTAGTTTATACTTGAGGGAGATGGATTAGTGACCCTGTCTCCAGGCCCCACCTCACCTCCATCAGCAGAACTAATGTGAGGTCAAGGTTTTCCCTTTCATCCCATCCCTTGCAATTATCAGAAGACTTAGCATCTCTGAAGTGTAAAAAACAAGATCTTGCTTTTCAAGATTGCCCGACCATCCCAAGGAACATGAGCAGAAGCTCCGAAATTTTATCTAAAGTTACCTATAAGGGAGAATGCCCTATTTAAATGTCCTAATTTGTTCAAAATAATAACAACAACAATGTATCAGGTGACTCTACAGTGTGGATTAGGAGGAGAAATTTGGAATACTCTGTTATAATTTATCTGTACTAATAGTGAAGCAGAATAGTGTTAATTGAAAGTGAACTTAGATTAGTTATAAATTCTAAGGCAGTCAGCCCCTGAAACATTTTTTTTAAAATAAGTACAATTACTGTACCTAGAGGAGAGAAAAATGGAATGTCCTCAAGTCATATCAGAGGATACAGTAAAACACAAAAAAAGAAACCAAGTACAATGAACATAAAACAGCTATAAATATGGTAGGTATTCACCCAAATATATCAAAAATTGCTTTAAATATGAATGGTCTAAATAAATCAATCCAAAGAATGTTAAAGGGGACCAGCCAACAAGACCCAAGCCAGGTGCTGTGGTGCAAGCCTATAATCCCAGCTAGTCAGGAAGCTGAGGCAGGAGGATCACAGTTCAAAGCCAGCCTGGGAAACTTAGCAAGTGCCTGTCTCAAAACAAAAACTAAAAATGGTTGAGGATGTAGCTCAGTGGTAAAATGCTCCCGGATTCAATTCCAGTACCAAGAATTTAAAAAAAAAAAAAGAGTAAAGGATGCAATGGGAGACCCTGGGTTCAATCAACACTAACAGAGAAAGACAAAGAAAAATATCTCGCTTTGAACTCTGGACTATGGATGTTAGGCAGACTTGAGGTTTCCATCTAAATTAGGAGAACTAAGTGATATTCTAAATACCATGTATCTGGCACAACTTAATAACTTTCTGCTGTCTTTCAGAACAAAGTAACCATTAATATGCCATGCTCCTATGGTAGGCAGAATATTGTCCCCACAAAGATGTTCCCATCCTAATTCATAGACCCTACTGAATATGTTATATTAAATGATAAGAAGAAATTAAGGTTGCTAATAAACCCTGAATTAGATGAGGAGTTGAAAGCAGTCACAAGGGTCTTAAGTGAGAGGGAGGAAGGAATGACAAGCTGGGTGGTGCTGTAAGAGAAAGACCCCAGGGCCCCAAGATCTTTCTGGAAGGTGAAAGGGGACCACAGCCAAGAAATGTAGGGCAACCGTTAGAAGCCAAAAAAGGCAAGAAGATTCATCCCTAGATCCTGCAGGATGGAAAGCAGTCCTGCTGGCTTTCTAATAAGACTTGTGCCTAATTTCTGACATCTAAGGCCATAAAAAGAATAAATTCCTGATGTTTTAAGACACATAGTTAGGTTAATTTGTTATGGTAGCAATAGCAAACTAATACAGCCCCCCTTTCAGACAGCACAGGCTTTCTCTCTTTCAACCCTGATCAATGCAAAGAAAAATTGATAGCAAGACTGACACTTGGAGCCTGCCTGATCTTCCCAATAGTGAAATCCCACTGTCAAAAGCTACACTCGTCCATTCATTGCCTAAATCTGAATCATAAATGAACAACTAAGGATCATCAGACACTTGGAAAAAGCCTTTAACATGAAAAAGATCAAAACAGATACACTGAATAAAAGAATTAGAAAGAAATAGATGTTACCTCTCCCCCTCCCTAATCCTGTAAAGGAGGGGAAAGGGGTAAAGATAGAGAAAGAATATGTCCCTTTAAAAATAAGCCTCAGTGGCAGATCAGCAAGGGTTATATTCAAAGCATGAGGTGGACCACTGTTTCTCAGGGACTAAGTAGAGGAGGGAACATCATTTTGGAAACACAATTGCTATCTTGAAAGCAATAAGAGAAGATATTGAACTATGAAACGTTGGGGGCCACCCTGAACAGGAGCTGAGCACATTCCCTTAGCCTTGAGTGATGGGGGTGTGGAACTGGCATCGCATGCAGTGAGAAGCAAGTGGACCTTATCTTCACTCGACAAGGAAGTGCAGCTCTGGGATTGGGCGTCACCTAATGGGACTGGGCTACACCCCCCTGTTTCCTGTCTTATTTGGGTAGAATATTCTATTGAATGTCTCCCCCTAATAAATAGGGGTTCAGGGTGCGCTGGTCTCTTGTCTCTTGCCTCCCTTGATCCCCTTGCCCTCCAGCATGTCTGACACCTGAGGCCTCAGAGCCCTCCCTGACCCCTGCAGAAGGTATTTCTGTGTTTGCGTGGTCTTTTTGTTGCCAGCCCAATTCACAGGGAGTGACCCCAACTCCATGGCCGGGGGTGGGGGGGTGGGGGGGGCTTGGGTGATAATGAAATGCAATATAGAAGCAACATAAAGAATTTTATTGATCAAATCAGACTCATAAGAATCACAGGTATTAATCAACATCAAAATTTACTAATTACCCAAAGAATACAGATGGTCATGACATGCAAGTAAAACATAGAAAAGTCTCAAGGGACCAGAGCAGATATCTAGGTCCCTTCTTTCCACTTCAGGACATTATCTAGTCTAAATTTAACATATAAGTTTCTAAGTCACATATACAAAGCAGTAGTTACACAACAACTATTTATTCACAGGTCTTTTCATTTTCTAACAATTGCATAGCACAGACTGACACTTTCATGTTGTCTTGCCTCTACCCAAGCACTTATTCCAGATCTGCTTACCAACACCCACCTATTCAGACCATACACTTCCTGGTTAAGGCATTCCAGAAACGATGTTCTTTCTGCTTGCAGATGCTAGCCCATTTGTGTCTACAATTTACAAGAAAATACAACTTAGTCATCTTTCTTATTTTTCCCCCTCTCCCTGGCTTTTCCAGGCCAGGTAGGATAAGTTATAAATCATCTGCTACCCCTTTTCTTCTAAGATTGCATAAAGAGAAACATTCAGAAAGCTATTACAGAGCTGGAGATATGGCTGTGTGGTAGAATACCTGCCTGAGGCCCTGGGTCCAATTCCTAGTACCACACACATGCACAAATCACAGAAAGCTATTTGAAATTTAAAATATGATAGTGGAAGTAAATATTTTAGTAGAAATGTTAAAAAAAAAATGCCCAAGAAATCTCCCATAAAAGTAGAGGGGAAGGCAAAGAAATGAAAACACAATAAAAAATATTAAGAGAGTGGCTCAGGAGGTAAGCTAGGTAATAGGAATTCCTGAGAAAGAAAATGAAATTTTAGCCTGAGGAAGTGATGCTAAAAGTAACCACAAAATTTATTCCAACTAAAGGAGATGAGGTTTCCAGCTTGAAATGAAGCCCTTAGAAACCAGCACAGTGAATGCGGGTGGGGGTAGAAACTGCATCACAGCTCTTTGCAATGACATTTCTGAATCCAGGATTCTAAGAAGATCCTAAAAGCTTGTAAAGAAGGTGATGGGAGACCACAAATATATCAATCATGCCAGATGGTATCAGACTTCAATGGAAATGATGAATGTAAAAAACAATGAGCCAAAACTAATTCCAACCTACAGGCAAATCCAAACACACACACACACATATACATATATATACATATATGTATATGTGTGTGTATATATGTACTTTATATATGTGTGTGTTGTATATACACTTATATATATATATATATATATATATATATATATATACACTTTGCGTGTGTATATATATATACACACTTTACACTTTTATATATAATTATAAGGCTGGATGGATGGATGTGCAGAAGGACCATGGGGGGGGGAGATTTATATTTAGTAATGGTTATTTTAAGAAATAAACACTGCATTTTCATATGACTATATTAAGTATGAATTATATTAAGTATTACATTCACCTAATTCCAAATATATATAAATATCCATTTCCATCCATAATTCTATCCCTCCTGATCACTCCATACACACAATTATTTTTATTACTTTCTAATGTGTTCATTAACTTAATATAATGAAAAATTACATACGCTTATGTACACATATTTGTGTATATATCATTTTAGATATAGTTTAAATTATATATTTATAATATTTTATATATTGCTTATATTTATATAACATGCCATATTATGATATTTTATAATATATTCATAAAGTACATATAATAAAAATAAAAGTATTTGCATAATAAAATGTATTTTAAAGTTACTAGGGTCATGTGCTCAGAGACTTGGTCATCAGTGCGATGGTGGGACCTTTGAGAGGTGGGGCCAAGTGGGAGGTCATCAGGTCATTTGGGATACTGCCCTCAAAAGGGATTAACATAGTTTTCATGGGACCTGAGTTAATTCTCAGAAGAGCAAGCTGTTTCTTTTTGTTGTTGCTTCTTTTTTAAAAATTTTTTTCTAAGGTTTTTTTAAAATTTCTTTTTTTTAGATATGCATGACAATAGAATGGATTCTGACGTATTAGACATTTATGGAGTGTAACTTCCCATTCTTGTGGTTGAACATGATGTGGAGTTACATGGTTGACTGTTGACGGGTGACGAGTCCTTGCTTCCCCAATGTTGAAGTATAACACCAGAGAAGCACGCTGAAGCAAGTTTAAAGTGGAAAATAGAAGTTTATTAAAGGACAGCAGAAAAGACTTCTCCAGGAGGAAGAAGGGGACCCAAGACATGGAATCCATGGAAGTGCGGTTGTTTCTCCTTTTTATAGTTCTTTCAGTGATGGAATGTAGGTTGGAAGGCCTGAGGGGTGGGACACAGGTGGGCCAAAGAAGTAATCAGGGCAGGAAGGACTTCATTAACACTTCTTTGGGATGGGCTATCTTCAAATCTGTTGGGGCTATTCATTAACATTTCTTTGGGATGGACTTTGGGCCTGGAGCTTTTCTTGGGACTTCATTAACATTTCAAGAGTTGCTCAACTTTTCTGGAAATTTATTCTCAACATGGCCTCCATTTTAGATTTCACTCAATATTAGACCCGATTTACCTAACTACACTGACTGCCTAATTTTAAATCTGGCTTCAGTTTTGTATTCATATATGAACATAGAAACGGTATGTCCGATTCATTCTACTATCTTTCCTATTCTCATCCCCTTCCCTTCCTGTGGTTTCTTTTTAATAGGTTCTTTTTAGTTATACATGACAGCAGAACACATTTTTACGTGATTATGCAAGAATGGAATATATTTTGTTCTAATTCAGAACCCAGTACTCTCCTTTCCCTTCCCCCTCCCCACTCCCTGCTTCTTTCCCTGATCTTTCTGCCATTTACTCATAGTTACTTTTTTAAAAACTAATTTCTTGTGGATGTAAAACATGGTGAGATTCACTGTGGTATTTTCATTTATGTACATAGGAAAGTTATGTCTGATTCTGAAAAGGTAAAGTTTCTAAGCTGGAAAGCTTGAATGTAAAAGATTAGGTATTATTAAGTTCCTCTGTTACACCCAGAACCTGAAATTCCTGAGATAGTTAAAACAACGCCCTACTGGCCATTTAGCCTAGGGCCCTGTGCAGTTCCTCACAGGGCCCGAACCAATCAGTTTGAATGTGTAACCTGCTTACGAATGACCAATCACCCCCGCCCGACCTGTTCCCGCCAATGAATGTGCCAATCACGTCTCAGAGTTGTTGTTCAATTTCCCCGCGCCTCATGATGATTTGTTCTGATGTATGCAAAGCCCACTGCCCTCTCCAAAAAGTGTACTTAAGCTCTGCTTGACCTTTGCTCTGGGCTCTGGGCTGCTCTCCCTTCTTGAGTAAGCACGGAGCTCCAGCACACTGGAATGGATCCCCAATAAATCCCCTTTTGCCAATTGCATGGAGCCAGTCTTTTGTGTGGTCTCTCCCTCCAACGCTCCGCCGGACCCCCTTTACAATTCATCCCACTGTCTTTTTCCCATTCCCCCCCTTCCCTTCATTTCCCTTTGTCTACTCCACTACACTTCTATCCTACCCTCAACCTTTTGTGTGTTAGCCTGCGCATATCAGAGAAAACATTTGACCTTTGGTTTTGGGGATTAGCTTACTTCACTTAGCATGATAGTCTCCAGACATCCATTTACCAGCAAATGTCATAAAGTCATTTTTCTTTATAGCTGAGTAACACTCCTTTGTGTATATGTACCACATTTTCTTTATCCATTCATCTGTTGAAGGGCACCTAGATTGGCACCATAGCTTAGCTATTACAAATTGTTCAGAAGAGCAAACTGTAAGGGCAAGCCCATCCTCAATCTTGCTTGCTGGCTTCCTGTCTGGCAGTGTGATCTCTTCCTCTTGTACACACTTCTACCACAATGCCATCTGCAATTAGCCCCTCACAAGAAGCCAAACACATGGTCTACTTGATCTTGGACTTTCAGTCTCCAAATCTATGAGCTAAATAAACTTGTTTTCTTTAAACTTACCTAGCTGGGATGATCAAATCCTGCCCATTTCCAAGAAAAGCCTGTCTTCAGAACTGGCCCTTGGCCTGTTCCCAAGAATAGATCTCTGCGGTGGGAATACTTTTGCCTGAAAACTGAAACAGCCCCCAACAGATTTGGAGATAGCCTATCCCAAAGAAGTGATAATGAAGTCCTTCCTGCCCAGATTACTTGTTTGGCCCACCAGTGTCCCAACCCTTTCCCCCATCACCAAAACTATAAAACGGGGAGACAACTGCAATTCCACGGATTCTAACACTTGGGTCCCCTTCTTCCTCTGGGAGAAGCCTTTTCTGCTGTCCTTTAATAAACTTCTAATTTCCACTCTGACCTTGCCTCAGTGTGCTCTCTGGTGTTATTCTTCAACACTGGGGAAGCAAGGACTCCTCACCAGTCAAAAGCAGTAACACAAGCATGAACCCATCATGAAGCCTCATTTCAACCTCACCTCTACCTCAATGTGTCATCAAGGCCTGTTATGCTCGAATTCGGGACCCCCAAAAGACCACCAGAGACCCAAGATCTATGTAAGCAGCAAAGAGGTGTTTATTGTGAGCTAGCTCGGTCCTCCGCGCACACACACAGCAACTGGTGACACTGAGAGGCCCAGGGTTTGCAGCAGTTTTATACATTTCTTTGAAGAAGGCAGGGACTTCACATACATCATAGCATCTCTTAGCAAATCCTCACACACCACGGGAAAATCAAATAACAACTCTGAAACATGATTAGCACATTCACTGGCAGGAACAAGTTGGGTAGGGGTGATTGGTCAGTACAAAAGGGGTCTTCATTTGAACTGATTGGTTTAAGCCAAGAGGGGTGTACGTGCTGAACTACATGGTTTCCCAACATGTTATCAACCACCATAAACTACTGGGAGGGTTATCTGGCATCCCAGGTATTTCCCTGTCTCATGCTGATTGGTGGCTGCTAGGGGGTTGCTATGGATCTCCACCTAGCCTGACTGAGTCAGGGACACCTGGCTCTGCAGATCTCTCCAGTTATTTGTAGATAAACAACTTAGCTGGGTGGGACTGTGCCTAGGAGTGCTCTGTGGGTTTTTCCAAGGACAAAGGTGATATCCCTTCTTTGGACAGGCTTTGCTCTGAGGTAGAGGCTGGTTTTTCAGGCCATTCTCTCCCTGGAAGCTCTAGGATCCTTTCTTGCCTTTTCTAAGGTTCTGGTAGCTCCCTATTGCAGGTCCTTGAATTGTAAGGGTCCGGCGAAAAGTGGAGGAAGAGACCACCAAGAGACTGACTCATGCAATTGCAGAAGGGGATTTATTGAGGATCCAATTCAGCGCGCTGAGGCTCTAGGCTCACTCAAGAAGCAAGAGCAGCCCAGAGCCCCCGGGAGGGGTCGAGCAGTGCTTAAGTACACTTTTTGGGGAGGGTGGGGGGGGGGCTTTGCATACATCAGAACAAATCAGCATGAGGCACGGGAAAATTGAACAACAACTCTCATACATGATTAGCACATTCATTGGCGAAACAGGTCTGGTGGGGGTGATTGGTCACTTCTAAGGGGGGGGGGTACACATTCAAACTGACTGGTTCGGGCCCTGTATGCTTACGTGACAAACTGCACAGGGCCCTAGGCTAAATGGCCAGTAGGGCGTTGTCTTAACTATCTCAGGAATTTCAGGTTCTGGGTGTAGCAGAGGAACTTAACAATACCTGGTCTTTCACTTTTTAATTCAGGCTTTGCAGCTTAGAAACTTTACCCTTTCAGACTCAGATGCATCACTCCATTTACCTCCTGTTGTTCCCCTTGTGTGTCTTTTCTGTGTCCAGTCATTGTATTATGTGCTCCTCTAATCCAGTGTAAGCTCATTTTATCATGATCACAGCTGCAAAGACACTACAGGATCTCTCAATAAGATCATGTTCATAGGCACCAGGAGTTGGACTTCAACATTCCTTTTTTGGGAGACACAGTTCCATCCACAGGGCCCTCTGCAGCTGATCATTTTGTAAAATTCTGGCATATTTCTCCTTTCCTTTACTCTGCACTTCACCTTAGCCAGCTTCTCTGAAATCAAATGAGGCTATTTTAATTATGCCACTGCCTGAGAAAGCACCTCTTCTGAATATGCCCAGCCCAACCCCATGTGTCCCAGAAAAATCTTACAACCTGCAGAGCTAACCTAGTTCCTCCAAGTGGGAAGCACCACAATATTTGACAGCTGCCCATTGGACGGGTATGTCCAAATGATGTCATGATCCCAGCATTAGAATGGGCAGAAGAAATAATGGTGTGATTGAGAGCAGAGCGTATGAAGTGAGAAAACTGAGTTCCAATTCCAACACAGACACCCAGTAAAAAAACAGAACCAACCCAGTTCTAAATTCTACCATAATACTCTCTGCATCATTTCAAGGCTAGAAAGCTCTGCGTCAAAGGCTGCATCATTGTTGAAGTGGAAACTACTGAAGAAAAGAAAGGAAAAAGCATAGGAGGAAGAGGAAAAGGAGGTGAGGAAGGTGCAAAGGAGAAGGCATAGAATAAAATCAGAAGGAGTTAGCAAAACACAGCCTCCAGGAAATCTGTTTTTACAATTGTTAAACAAATACACAGGGGAAAATAAAATCCCAGAGGCAGACTGTGTCTTTGAATTCCTAAAGATGAATGAAAAAGAGACATTAGCAGTTACCAGCAGGCACTTCATGAGCTATTTTGGTTATTAGGTGAGTCACACATACCGGGTAGTGAATTTCCCAGGCTTTCACATTTAAATGGGAATCATGCAAGGCCTTCATTTCAGCATGGAGAATCCATTGTGTTATGATTAGGTCATGCTTGACCCACCTCAGGAATGTTTTCAGAGCGACAGAATATTTTATTTCTCAGAGACGTCTCCAGGGTTCAAGGAGGTCTGATCAGCATATGTACAAAGCCCTTGTGATCCTCACAGGGTCCGAGAAGCCTCCTCCCCCGCCTTTGTAGGCGGCTGTTATTGTTACTGCAGCTGCACTTGAGTGATGACGCCCACCTTTTCATTCTAAACATAGAATGAGAGAGTAATTAATAGAGCCTAATCACACCAAAAGAAATTTCTGCTTTATGCAAAACCTAACAACAATTTTGCTTCAGAATAATTTAATTGTGCTTCACGCGTTTTGAACAAAAATTTTAGACTTGAATTCAACCTTAATGCTAGCAATAAAATGCCATTTTCCCCCCCTAGCCTATCAAAAGCGCTCAATAAACACATAGATTTTTGACTTTGAAAATTGCAAAATAAAATTATTCATGCACATAGATTGTACTTTCTGATTAAATCACTGCGGGCAAATATTTGATGCCAAAACTTTCGGCTTTTGAAAATCAGCAAATCCAGTTCCAAACAAAGGCATGGAGCTGGATGAAGTCTCCGTGCCTGTGCATCAGTTTGCGTTTTAACCAACGCTTGACAGCGGAGGGTTTCTCCTCACATTCATAGAGTCCGGGGACCTCAAGTAAGAGACTGAATGTGAGAGACAATTGGGTTATCTTTTTGGGATTGTCCACTGAATAAGATTAATTGGGTTTTCTTTGCTTTCAAATATCAAATTACAAAAATTGAGATCTTTCTTGAGACAACTAAAAAAGCTTAACTTTGAGGAATATTTAGGTTTAACATCCTCATTCACACTTTAATTGCTTATAAGAATTCTTCTAGACAGAAATGTAATTAAATAACAAGACTCAGAAAGCTTACCTGACATGTGCAAGATGCTGGGTTCAATGCCTAACACTACAATAAACAAACAAACAAACAATAACCATAAAAGGAATCTCTCTCCTATTCTACATACAGCAGTTATAGACCAAAATGAAGTCAGAACATCATTTTTGTTTTTTAATAATCAGTGAAAATTAGTTACATTTACAATTGATGTTGACGTTGTTTTCCCAAATAGTCATTGCAAAATAACTCATTAAAACATAACTCTATGAATCTATGAAAGGGAAGTGATATGAGCTGGGGATGCAGCTCAGTAATAGCTTAAGTAGCATCCACAAGGCCCTGGGTTCAATCACACACACACACACACACACACACACACACACACACACACGAAATGAAAAACCGTAAGTGGAAAATCATGGTATTGAGGGGCTTGGTTTTCAGTGTCAATTTTTCAACCCTATATATGGCTGCTTACCTCCATTCAATTCTTTACCTTTCTTAAAGGAGCAGGGAGTAAGGCAAACCACGTGGAGTGATGCAAAGGCAGGAGGAATAGGGAGGGCGGGGCAACGCCAAGTGTGCTGCCTTTGTGGTCTGAGGGAGAGCTCCTGGGTGAAGCAGAGGCTGTGTCCTGCCTGTGGCTGAGATTTGCAGTGTCTCTCCATCTGCCATTCCCAGGTACACAGGGGAGTCCCCTGCATGGATCACCACCATCCATCCACCCCACTAACACTGTGTCACCCCCAGCAGTGTGAGCTAGTTTGTGGTGTTCACCTGTAAAGCTTGCGCTGCACCACAGAACTGCCTAGTCCTACCACCTTTGAACCCATATGATCACTGTTCTCCACCTTTGGCTCTTTCTGGACTGTGAAGAGTAACAGTTTCCTCTGTGGGTGATTCACAGAAGGGACAGGTCCACATCCAAGGAGCAAACAAGCTGACCCCATGATATAAGTATTTAAAACTCTTAACTGAATAAACAAATTGTCAAAATACATTTAGAATAAAGTTGAGCAAAATCGAAATTGCCCTTGGTGCCAGGTACAAAGATGCACAACTGTCATTCCAGCTACTTAGGAGGCTGAGACAGAAGGATGGAAAATTTAAGGCTGCTGTGGGCTACTTAGCAGCAAAATTTCCAATAACCAAGTTATGGCACCAGATTAATGGGTAAAGAAAATGTGGCATATATACACCGTGGTGTCTTATTCATCCATAAAGAAGAACAAAGTTATGTCATTGTTTTTAGGCTCTTGTGAGTGAAATGGTTTTCTTGATTTAATTCTCAACAGATTTATTATTGGAGTATAGGAAAATTATTGAGTTTTATATGTTGATCTTATATCCTGCAACCTTGTTGAATTCAGTTCTACAAGTCAGTTTGGGGTTTGGGGTTTTTTCTAAGTATAGGATCATGTCATCAGTAAACAAGAATAGTGAATTCTTTTACTCTTTGTATCCCTTTAATTATATCTTCATGGTTTTAAAGAAAGAATATTAAAATCTTTTTTCTACTTATTTAATTATGTTCAAAATCCTCCCACATCATGCTCATTTTTTCACGTTTAACTATTAGAGTAAATCAATATATGAATAAATAGTAGTGCCCCAAGTTCTTATCTGGACATATATTCCCCAAGGAAATTGTGTGCATCGACATCAGGATATTTATGCGTGAACTGATTAGATGCTTGTGCCACAGGATAAAAAATGACATAACCAGACTCAGGTCAAAAGACTAGTAAGAACCACCCACGGAAGAGAACAGCACATGCTTCCAAGTGGCTGAGAGAAGAAAACACCCAGAGTCAAGCATTTACTTATAGCAAGAGGAGTGAGTACACAAGATCCAGCTACTAGTAATGTAAGGGTTCCCACAGCTAGCGAATCCACTCATCCCACATTCGATCTGGGCAGTGGAGGGGCACACAATCCACTTCCAGTTGTGATAAAAGGATACAGATCCTTGCTCCAAGGGTTCTGAACTACAAAGCTCTGAGGGCCACTGATGTATTCATGGCTAAGCAGTTCTGAGAAGGGCTTACCTATGCCCAACACAGGAGGGGACAGGGACACACTGGTATGCTGTGAGCTTGTTGCTGCAATGAAATTGTGAGCTTTTCAGCACCTCCTATTCTGAGCCATGGTTCTTCCTGGGAACACTGGGAGATGGCAGGCTGTCCTTGGACTCTTCCCTTACAGAAATATTTGACTTTGTATAGGAATATAGATACACCTGATGCTGGCTACAATAGCCCCACAGTGGGAAAAAAAAAAAAAACCACTGGAATGGGTAAATTATGGTACATTTATACAACGAAATATCACACAGACATAAAAATAAACTAGAGACATGTACAATAATGTAGATAGATCTTAAAATCAATATCATGCAAAAGAAGCAAGACAGAAAAGTGTACATACTAATTCATTTACAAGTTCAGAAACAAGCAAAACTGATGAAATGCTAAACAGCAAGTTGACCAACAGGATACAAAATCAACAGTAAAGAAAACAATGCCTTTCCTATACACCAATAATGAATTCACTGAAAAAGAAAACAAGAAAACAATCCCATTCATTATAGGCTCAAAAAAAAAAAAACCTAGAAATAAATCTGATTAAAGAGGTGAAAGACCTCTAAAGTGATTATAGAACACTGAAGAAAGAAATTGAAAAAGACATTAGAAGACAGGAAAATCTTCCATGTTTGTGAATAGGCAGAGTTAATATTGTTGAAGTAGCCATAAGGCTGTGGACTTAACTCAGTGATAGTGTTTACCTAGCATGTATGAAGCTCTGGTTTCAATTGCCAGCATCATCAAAGAATGAAAAGAAAGAAAGAAGGAAGGAAGGAAGAAAAAAAGAAGACCATATTGTAAAAGTGATATATGGATTCAATGCAATCCCCCATCAAAATACAATGACATTTTTCACAGGACTAGAAAAAAAATCTGTCCTAGAATTTATTTGGAGAAATAAAAGACCCAGAATAGCCAAAAATAATTCAAAGAAGAAGTACAGGAGAGGAGGATGAAGAAGAAGAAGAAAAAGAAAAATGGTGTTGGAAGCATCATCACAATACCAAACTTCAAATTATACTAGAGCTATAGTGACAAAAAAAAAAAAAATGCATGGCACTATCATCAAAACAGACACATAGACCAAGGCTAAAGAATAGAAGACACATAGGCAAACACACCCAGATAGCAACTTTTTCACCATGAAACATTTATTTGTGTTTTATGGTATTAAGCATAGTTAAATTCAGTGCAGAAAAATACAAAGTACATTGGGTAAAAGGTGAGCTAGCTGTTTCAGTGTTTGCTTTGTGTAATCAAGTTAAACAATAAACATTAAGACAGCATCATTAACTGAAAGATACAGCTGAAGGGTGAGACATGGATATCCTGAATGCTTTACTGGCCTCCAAAAGCATTTAAGGGATTATCAAATATGTTAGACTCCTTGTATTCAGATCTACATCCAGGTACTATCTATGCAGATCAGCTTTGTGTTTGGTTGGAAGAGCTGGTTACCATATGTAGAAATATGGAAATATATCCCTATTTCCCACTCTACACAAAATCAACTCAAAATGGATCAAAGACCTACAAATTAGGCTAGACACTTTGCAAATGTGAGAAGAAACGTAGAGTCAATCCTTTGACTATAGGCCCTGGCAATGATTTCCTCTGCAGGGCTCTCAAAGCTCACAAAATGAAAGCAAGAATTAATAATGAGATGGCATCAAATTAATAGTCTTCTGCACAATAAAGAAAACAATTAAAAATTCGAAGAAAGAACTTAGGGGATGGAAGAAAATATCTGCTAGCTACTCTTCTGACAGAGGATTAACATTTAGAATATATAAGGAACACAAAAAACTTACCACCGCAAACCCCAATTACCCAGGCAATAAATGAGCAAATGAACTAAATAGACACTTCTCAAAAGAAGAAATATGACCAGGCATGGTGGTGCATGCCTGTAATCCCAACTACCCAGGAGGCTGAGGCAGGAGCATTGCAAGTTTGAGACCAAACTTGGCAACTTAACAATACCCTGTCTCAAAATTAAAAGGGCTTGGGGCTGGGATTGTGGCTCAGTGATAGAGTTGTCACCTAGCACACATGAGGCACCGGGTTCAATCCTCAGCACCACATAAAAATGAAATCGAGATATTGGGTCCACCACCTACAACTAAAAAAAAAAAAAAAAAATTAAAAGGGCTAAGGAAATATCTCACTTGTAGATTTCCCTGGTCTCAATCCCTGGTAATGAGAGAAAAAGAAAGGAAAGAAGGAAGAGAGGCAAATAGTCAATAAATTTTTTTTAAATTCATTTTTAGCTATTAGAGAAATGCAAATAAAAACTACACTGAGATTTTTATCTCAACGTGGTTAGAATTGCAGCCATTAAGATTACAAATAACAGTGAATGCTAGAATTCTGCTTCCTGGTTGCCATGACCTGTGCTGCATTCCTCCACCATGTTCTTCCAAATGGTATTCTGCACCACAATGGGTCCAGAGCTATGGAATCAGCCGACCATAGAGTGAACTTCCAAAACCATGAGCCAAAATAAACTTTTCCTCCTCCATGTTGTTCTTCCCAGGGCTTTTGGTCACAGGGATGCAAAGCAGACTAAAGCAGAAATTGGCACTAAGAAATAGGGCCATTCCTATGACTAACCTGACCATGTAGTTCAGAAACTTTTGGATCTGGCTTGTGAGGGAGAAATTTTGAAAAGATTAGAGATGCAAGCTGGAAAAGCTTTAGAATGTTGTAAGTGGATCTTACTAGGCAATTCTGGTGGGAGTCAATAGGACTGTAGACAGTAAAGATTGGGTTCATGAGTTTTCAGAGGAGAAGAACTCCATTGGAAATTAACTATAGGACAATAATGTTATGTTCTGGCAAAGAAGATGTCTAAATTTTCCCCATGTCTACAGCTTTTCTGTGAGGCTAAATTTAAAGGTGATGGATTAATTAATCTGATGGAGGAAATCTCAAGGTAGCATAGCATTCAGGGAGTGGCATGAATATTGCTTATGGCTTTTAACCAAGTTTTCTGTGATAATCAGTATCAGAAAACAGAGCAAATGCTTTTGAAAAAATAGCAATTTATGGGGCTGGGGATGTGGCTCAAGCGGTAGCGCGCTCGCCTGGCATGCGTGCGGCCCGGGTTCGATCCTCAGCACCACATACCAACAAACATGTTGTGTCCACCAAGAACTAAAAAAAAATAAATAAATATTAAAAATTCTCTCTCTCTCCCCTCTCTCACTCTCTCTTTAAAAAAAAAAAAGAAAAAAGAAAAAATAGCAATTTGAACAAAAATCTGTAAGTAAAATTGAGGCTAGGGGTTGGAGCTGTAGCCCAGTGGCAGAGTGCTTGCCTAGCATGTATAAGGCATTGGGTTTGATCCTTAGCACCACATAAAAAATAAACAAATAAAATAAAGGCATACTGTCCATCTACAACTACAAAATATTTTTCTAAAAAATTGAGGCTAAATAAGGTATGATGTTAAAGAGGTTATAACTACTAAGGATATGCTAAAAAAAAGTTTATCAGGAAACAACAGGAAAGATGGCTTGAGGGCATTTCAGGAATTGGTAAGACTACACCAATCTCAGGCTCAAAGTTGTGAAAATAAAAATTTATTTGAGGAAAGACCTGTGAGGTACCCTGCTTACACACGGGACCTAGGAAGTTATTTCACTGTGTTCAGCCACTCAGTCATTCAGAGAATGCTTCAGCCATGTTCCCAAGAGGCTTGGCTACTGCTCAAGATAGTGTTAGACCTTGACATCAACCACTTGGTGCTGGTTTTGCAGGAGTGCAGGATGTTGAAGTTCAGCATTCATGGGGGCTTCCACTGAGATTTCAAAGGAAGGCCTGAGAGGCCAAGCAAAGTGTTGCAGGGTTGGAATCCTTGCAGGCAGCCCCTGAGAGAGCAATTCATAGAGAAATAAAAAGGATCCTGAAGCTTCAGTGGAGACCCCCAAGATGAAGAGATGCCAATATCATTGGATATATGCCAAGAAAGCTACAGGAATTGAGCAGAAACAAACAAGAGAGAGGCCATGTGGGCCGCAACCAGCAATGCCATAGGTGAAGACCTACCAAGTACTTTGGATAGAACATCATGATTCATGTGCCCCAGGTGCTGGGTGTGGAGCTACAGGACTTATTTTCCCACCTGGATATTGCCCTTACTTTCACCTGCTTCCTTCTATGTTCCCATTTTTTCCTTGTGAAATGAAAATGTTTATTCTGTGTTGTTACAATTTGGATTTGATATTTATATGGGAAAATATCCAAGATTTTGCCTTGAGTCCCATATGAGATTTTAGACTTGGACTTTTGGGAAATGCTGGAACTGTTAAGATTATAGGGCCTTTTGGAAATGGAGTAAGTGTATTTTGTGTTGTGAGATGGGCATAAGCTTTTGGCAACCAGAGGCAGAATGTTATGATTTAGATGTAAGGGGTACCCAAAAGACTCATGTGTGAGACAATTCAAAAATTTGAGAAGTAAAGATTTATTTTGGCTATTGGTTTAAAAGGTTTCAGTCCATTGTTAGCGGACTCCATTGTACCTGGACCTGTGATAAGGCAAACTATGATGGTGGGGAGCATGTGGGGGAGCAATGCCATTCATATCCTGGCATCTAGGAAGCAGTGAGAGGGGAGAAGAAGGAGCAAGGAACAAGATATACCCTTAAAGAACACACCCTCCATTACCTACTTTACCCAATTATGCTCTTCCTCCTAAAATGTTTACCACCTCCCATTGTAAGGGTCCGGCGAAAAGTCGGAGGAAGAGACCACCAAGAGACTGACTCATGCAATTGCAGAAGGGGATTTATTGAGGATCCAATTCAGCACACTGAGGCTCCAGGCTCACTCAAGAAGGGAGAGCAGCCCAGAGCCCCGAGCAGAGGTTCAAACCGAGCTTAAGTACACTTTTTGGGGAGGGCAGAGGCTTTGCATACATCAGGACAAATCATCATGAGGCGCAGGAAAATCAAACAACAATTCTTAAACTTGATTAGTACATTCATTGGCAGGAACAGGTCGGGCGGGGGTGAGTGGTCATTCCTAAGCGGGGTACACATTCAAACTGATTGGTTCGGGACCTGTATACCTACGTGACAAGCTGCACAGGGCCCTAGGCTATTAATCAACTGAATGGCCAGTAGGTCCTTGTCTTAACTGCCTCAGGAATTTCAGGTTCTGGGTATAGCAGAGGAACTTAACAATACCTGGTCCTTCACTTTTTAACTCAGGCCTTGCAGCTTAGAAACTTTACCCTTTCACCATAGTGCCATGAAATTATGAATCCACCAATGAATGGATTCCCAACGCTTCACCTTTGAACACTGTTTCATTGAGGCCCAAGTCATCAACACATGAGCCTTTTGGGGACATTCCAGTTTCAAACCATAAGAACTGGTCAATAATCCTAAATGGTTTGTATTGAACTAACTTCTTAACAGAAAGCATTGTTTTTCCAGGCTTTAGGGTAAACACAGGATAGAATACATCAATAATGGGTAAATCTTTTGCACAAATTCCTTCATTTGTTTCTGCATACATTCTTTGAGTGATCTCCACAATAATCCTATTATTGTGTTATTGACTCCATTTGACCCCTGATGTGGGGATATTAAATGATCTGCTTATTACCAATCTCACTTGTCCACCAAGTGACACACCCAGAAAGAGAGAAAGGCAAAATCTTGCAATTAATTACAGTTCTAGTGTTTTAGTTTCTCCTTTGGTTAGACACTTCAGTATTTGAACTGTGAAGCTATGATTCAATTCACTAAATTGAATTGAGTGTAACAGTACATTTTAAATGCATTAGATCTGACAGAATGTTTCAGAAGCCTTAGCCTTCTCCCTGGGCTCTAGTCAACAGTTTGGCTCTAGATATGAGTCTTATCTCAGTCTGGCTCTTGGCATGCAGATCGGACATTTTCTAGACAAACAGAAGAACTCTACCAGAAGGGACCCCATATAGTACAACAAGTACAGAACAATAAAAATAAGAGTAAGAAAGTAACAGAACCCCCTAATGGCCCAGCTACCCACTGCAAGCTCTCTCATCCACTGGCCACACTAGAATAAGCTTATCCTATGGGAAATACTCACGATCACAGATGTCCTTGAACCTAGAGTGTGGCTAGGGAGTGCTAGGGAGAGAAAAACTATTTGAGCCAATTCTGCAGAAGGAGGATGAAGAATTCTGTCAGTGAAATGTTTATCATAAACCTCTCCTAGTTGCTCTGAAGATGGGCTCCAGATTTCCAGTAATCATTAACCTCAATCCCCCATATTGCTCAGTAGGTTTTCATGTCACAGCCCGCATCTTCAGAGACCATGTCACAACAAAGTCATTGAGTCAATGTCTCAACAAAGTTTGCCACCACTCTATTTACCTTACTTAAAAAACTCTACTCTGAATATTCTAGTGTTCTAGGAAAGCTGGAAAATTCATTTAAAGAGCCAATTTGCCCTGGAGGGAAACTATGTGGACCTCATTATTAGTAAACTGCATTAGTCCCAACAGCTTAGAAGCAAAAATTTAAATAGTGTCATAACAGAAATAAAATATTAGATATAATGAGTATAGTTGATTATAAGAGAATGTTTCTTTGATTTTTGATGATTGCTGTCTAAAATAATTTAGACCAGAAGAAAAATGTAGGCACTAAATTGAATTCAGTGTAACAGTACATTTTAAACACATAAAGTAGTGCCCTCTGTACATGTTTTTGGAAAATCTGGTGATTGTCATAGGTAGAGGTTAACAAGGGATCCAGTATCCCAGAGGGTAATCTTTACTAGGAACTTACAGACAAAAGCATGGTCAAGGGTGAAAGCAAGACTAGTGGATGCCCTCAGCATAAATCAGAGAAGGCTTGTAAAGTGGCTTCCATCCAAGATAAAATGTAGCTGGTTTAACTCAAGCTAGCATGAAAGATATCAGGCCCATCCCTTGTGTCAACTGCACCAGGGTTCAGTTGTAAAGCTCCACATACCATTCCATTGGTTTTGTTTATCTGAATTATGTTAGAAAGCTCCCTGATGAAACAGGTCATGGTTACTTTTAGGAGTAGTCATAATGATTGCAACTCAAGATGGCTGTAGTCAGGTCAAGGTGGATCCCTAGACAGTCCCTGTGAAAAATTTGTTCCTAATGAATAAAGGAGACTTAACTCCTTCAGTTCCTATAAACTAGCCCCTAGATGTCAATGACTTAGGGTAGTCCATTTGAAATAGTTTGGGTTTCCAGGCATACTAACAGAGTTACTTATCCTCACCTAAAGTAAGAAGAGGAGCTGGCTCTGGGGAATCTGAGATGACCAAAGCAGATCTCCTGAGTCTTTACACCAACCATGCCAGCATCCTGTAGAAACGAATGTGCTACGTTCCTTTCTGAATTAATGCTTCCCACACAATTGATAACAAACAAGGAAAAGAATATATGCTTGAGCATCTACTTGCTCAAGCAGAATATCACCTTATAATGACTTGAATGAAAAAGCAGAGAAAAAGAAGAAGCACAAGGGCTGGTAGAGCACTTTCCTAAAATGTGTGAAGCCCTGGATTCAATCCTCAGCAAAGAAGAACAATAACAGTAGAGAGGAGGAGGAAGGGTGGGATGGAGAAGAGGAGGAGGAGGAGGAGGAAGGGTGGGATGGAGAGGAGGAGGAGGAGGAAGGGTGGGATGGAGAGGAGGAGGAGGAGGAGGAAGGGTGGGATGGAGAGGAGGAGGAGGAGGAAGGGTGGGATGGAGAGGAGGAGGAGGAGGAAGGGGGAGGAGGAGGAGGAGGAGGAGAAGGAGGAAGGAGAGGAAGAGGAGGAGGAGGAGAAGAAGGAGAAGGAGTAAGGGGAGGAAGAGGAGGAGGAGGAGGAGGAGGAGGAGGAAGAGGAGGAGGAGGAGAAGGAGGAGGAGGAGAACTGAATTCTCCTTGTTTGGAAGGAACCCCAGGGCATCTAGACCAGAGATTTCTTATGGCAGATTTCCCATGTTGAAGACTGTTCTTTTCCATTCCTTAGTAATTCCATGAACATCTGTTCAGGTTGAGAACCACATGAAGGCTTCACATTTAAAAGAATGCCATTCTTATCATAGACATCATTAAACTTTTCTGTTCCTGTGCATGTTTTTGTTTATAATTTTATTGACCCTAAAAATGGATATTGTGACAGATTTTTGGCAGATGGCAGTAAAATGTCTTATGCTAACAAAATCAGTATATTATGAGGTTCCAAAAAAATGAAAGTAAATGGTCCTCATCTAACTGGTTCAAT